>NW_016107349.1:6164578-6214480 GCF_001604975.1 Cebus imitator | reverse complement strand
CATGTTCATGGTTAGGAAGAATCAATGTCGTGAAAATGGCCATACTGCCCAAAGTAATTTACAGGTTCAATGCTATCCCCATCAAGCTACCAATGACCTTCTTCGCAGAACTGGAATTTCATGGATTCTTATGTTTTAGAAATTCAAAACAATTCCGTGTTGTATTTTGTTTTGCATTTCATTGTGTTTTACATTGCCTTTCTATTTTTCTTCTCAGTTTATGCCTTTTAGTGTAGCATAGATTCTCTGCCATCAAAATTAAACTAACTATTAAGTGAAATTTGCTTTCTTGGAAAATCATATTTTCTATAGTCTATGACTTTTCAGCTCCCAGTCACTAGGATGCATAGCTAGAGAACCTCAAGTAGGAATTTCTTTGATTCCATGCCTTCTCATTCTTGTAACTCTATAGGGTTTTTTCTCCTTATAAATTTAAGATTATTTTACCCACAACAAAATGTAGTTTGAAAATAAGTTCTTGGCCTACCCATACCTAAAATCTTTCTTTTATCTTCAAAATAGTTTATTTTGCTTGATTCAAAATCATTGTTGTTTCAAAATATTCCTTTATAATGTTTTTATTCCTAATATAGCCCGTTTAATGACAGCAATTCAGATTTCATTATGGTTCTATTTCCTTTGTATGCAAACTCATTGCAGGCAGTTAGACAGGCATGAGCGGGGCAGGAAAGAGCTCACTGCCAAGAATGTCAAGTGATAATTCAGCAATTATCATATCATCTCTCTAAACATGATAAATTGGCAGCTGGTGCCAGAGAGAGGTCATTTCCTGAGCATCCACACCTGTCACACTAAAGCATTAACTGAATGCAGGCACCTGGAGATGCAACTTCCTGGGCAAGAGCATCAAATAACAAAATGGTGAATATGACCTTCTGGGGCATGCCACTGGAAAAGGGAAGAAAAACCCATTGGGCATGCATACAACTTCCCAAACACACTGTGCATGCTCACTTCCCGAGGGTAAAGAGGGTACCGTGCATGCGGGCAGCCCACCCTAAGGGGAGGATGGAAGGAGTGCAGGATCACAGTTAAATGTTGCATTCAACTTTCTTGGTGCCCATTTGGGTCTCTTCCAAGTGCATTTTCCTTTCTTTCCTGCTCTAAAGCTTTTTTAAATAAACTTCCACTCTGGCTCTGAAACTTCCCTCGGTCTCTTTTTCTTCCTTAGGTCCCTCAGCCAATTTCTTTCCTCCTGAGTAGGCAAGAATTAAGGTTGCTGCAGACCCATATGAATTCACTGCTGGTAACTCAGATACCTTCCACTGGTAATATACGGTCCTAGTTTTTTTCAGTATTTTACTGTATTTAACCCGAGTTTATGAAACTCCATGTGCATGTCTGTCTGCATTCAGAATGTTTGCTCTTAAAGGGGTCCTTTGGATCTGAAGACCTTTTGCCTTACTTTAGTTCTGTTACATTTTCTTTTATTATTGCCTTGATTATTTTCTTCCCTTCCCTTCTTCCTTCCTTACTTTTTTAAGTGTTATTACTAAGATGTTAACTACTCTATTGTTTCTCTTATGCATCTTTTATCTGTTCATAATAGTTCAACTGTATTCTTTAGTATATCAATTTTTCCTTATAATTTTGCCACTCAAAATACTTTATTAATAATTTCTCTTGTATTTGTGTATTCTTGGCTTGTAGATTTACTACATTTTTCCTAGAGGTATTAATTGGAATATATTTAAATAGTCTAGAATTTTTGCATGTATGTTTGCTTGTTTGCTCATCCTTTTTTTTTTTTTTTTTTTTTTTTTTTTTTTTTTTTTTTTTTTTTCTTTTCTTCCATGCCCTGGATTTTCTTCTTCAAATAGGCCTGGCTTCTGGCCTTTTGTACTTTACTGTGACAGCACTGGCTGGTTAAGTTACTCTTGGGTAGCATCTGCTATGAGATAGGCAAGGCCATTTCCTGAGCTGGCCTCTTTACTGGGTGGGTTCACTACAAGCAGATATAACTGCTCCTGGGCAGAAAGTGGTGACCATCAAGCATTACTTTAGATGGTGAAGGCCAAAACCAGCTAGGGCCTCTTCCTAATGCCAGAATGAGGCACAGAAACTGGAGCAGTCCCAGCTAGCTCTAGAGACACCAAATATTTTGCTGTTTTTATCTATCTGTTTTTATCTCAGGACCCAGGGGTTAAATGCCAGGTGATCAGCACTGTCAAGAGGGGATAAAGAGATAAACAGTGCTGAGAACTAGTTCCAGAACTGAACCACACTTGGCTCTTCAGGAAATTTTTTTTGCTGCATATCCAAACTTCCACTCCTACTCACAGCAGCCAGCTCTACTGCTGGGGACTCTAAGCCAGTGCTTGTATAATACTCCCCCAACTTCATTACTCTGCTGTGCTCTTCCCAAAGCTATAGGGCTTCCTCTGTTCTTTTATATATAAATATTTGCCCTCATGCTTCCTGCTTTCCAGAAGGAAAAGTACATGTCTCAGATCTACCAATAAGCCTATTATTTCTACAAAATATTGGATTATCCTTGATTTTGTAAATTAGCACATGTTGAGGCATATACATGTGCATTTCGGTATAAAGTAGTAATTGAACTAAGGCAAAAAATGGGCTCATTTTCCCCTCTCTAACCAGAACCTGCAATTTTTTTTTTTCCTAACAGTCATGGTATTCCAGCCTAATAAATAGAAACTATTTTCTACGCCTATGTCCTGAATGGTTTTGCCTAGATTTTCTTCTAGGGTTTTTATGGTGTTAGGTCTTACGTGTAAGTCTTTAATCCATCTGGAGTTAATTTTAAGGTAAGATGTCAGGAAGGGGGTCCAGTTTCTGCTTTCTGCACATGGCTAGCCAGTTTTCCCAACACCATTTATTAAACAGGGAATCCTTTCCCCATTGCTTGTTTTTGTCAGGTTTGTCAAAGATCAGATGGTTGTAGATGTGTTGTGTTTCCTCCGAGGCCTCTGTTCTGTTCCATTGGTCTATATCTCTGTTTTGGTACCAGCACCATGCTGTTTTGATTACTGTAGCCTTGTAGTATAGTTTGAAGTCCAGTAGTGTGATGCCTCCAGCTTTGTTCTTTTTGCTTAGAATTGACTTGGCTATGCGGGCTCTCTTTTGGTTCCATATGAAGTTTAAGGTGGTTTTTTCCAGTTCTGTGAAGAAGGTCCTTGGTAGCTTGATGGGGATAGTGTTGAATCTGTAAATTACTTTGGGTAGTATGGCCATTTTCACAATATTGATTCTTCCTAACCACGAACATGGAATGTTTCTCCATCTCTTTGTGTCCTCTCAAGGACTTCATGACCAAAACACCAAAAGCATTGGCAACAAAAGCCAAAATAGACAAATGGGACCTAATCAAACTCCACAGCTTCTACATAGCAAAAGAAAAAGTCATTAAAGTGAACTGGCAACCAACAGAATGGGAAAAAAATTTCGTATTCTACCCATCTGACAAAGGGCTGATATTCATCATCTACAAAGAACTAAAACAGATTTACAAGAAAAAAACAAACAAGCCCATTCAAAAGTGGAAGAAGGATATGAACAGACACTTTACAAAAGAAGACATACATGAAGCCAACAAACATATGAAAAAATGCTCATCATCCCTGGTCATTAGAGAAATGCAAATCAAAACTACATTGAGATACCATCTCACGCCATTTAGAATGGCGATCATTAAAAAATCTGGAGACAACAGGTGCTGGAGAGGATGTGGAGAAATAGGAACACTTTTACACTCTTGGTGGGAGTGTAAATTAGTTCAACCATTATGGAAGACAGTGTGGTGATTCTTCAAGGACCTAGAAATAGAAATTCCATTTGACCCAGCAATCCCATTACTGGGTACATAACCAAAGGATTATAAATCATTCTACTATAAGGACACATGCACACAAATGTTCATTGCAGCACAGTTTACAATAGCAAAGATCTGGAATCAACCCAAACGCCCATCGATAATAGGCTGGACAGGGAAAATGTGACACATATACATCATGGAATATTATGCAGCCATCAAAAACGATGAGTTTGTGTCCTTTGTAGGGACATGGATGAACCTGGAAGCCATCATTCTCAGCAAACTGACACAAGAACAGAAAATCCAACACCACATATTCTCACTCATAGGCGGGTGTTGAACAGTGAAGACACACGGACACAGGGAGAGGAGCATCACACACTGGGGTCTGTCAGGGGGGAAATAGAGGAGGGACGGTGGGGGGTGGGGAGTTGGGGAGAGACAGCATGGGGAGAAATGCCAGATATAGGAGATGGGGAGGAAGGCAGCAAATCACACTGCCATGTGTGTACCTATGCAACAGTCTTGCATGTTCTTCACATGTAACCCCAAACCTAAAATGCAATAAAAAAATTAAAAAAAATAAAAAAATAAACCATTTCAGTATTATTCAACAAATATTTACTGACCTACTGTAATATACACACACACATACACCCCAAATAATTAAATTAAATGTGCTACATAGTATTATAGATTGAGAGATTGAGAAAATGCCATTCAAAGTAAATTTCTTGAAAGGAGAAGATGGTTTAAGTGCATTTGAAAAGCAGGTTTATCAGACACAAGATGTGAATAAAGGGAGAAGGAACAATGTACGCAATGTGGTGAGATTTAAGGTGTTCTAATATATAATGGAAGGAATAATAATTTATCAAAGTGTTAAGCTTCATTTTTAGCATTTGGCAAAAACCTGCCACTCAGTGTTGGCAACAGGCTTTGTACCAAAAAGCTGTCAGAGACCCATAACAGTGTCATTTCCTGCATGCTTAAAGTTGTGTGTGATCAATAATGCCGTGATTGCATTTCTAGTTTATATTTATCAGTTCAATAACCCCCAGTAATACAATCAAAGTACCTCACTTGGGTTTGGAGTTAATATCCCAATAATCATGTTTTTAATATATATTAACGTTCTGGATATATTTAGGAAAAAGTCTGTTTAAGTACATTTTCTTCAAAAATAATAGCAGGTAAAATATAAACATCTGTCTATTATTGCAAAAGTCAAATGCTTCAGTAATTAAGTTTGTTCATTAACTATAAAACTACATACTATAAAAAATAGTATAACTTCCAAGAATTTATCACAGCAGAATAATTTTTGGAAGGTTAATATATCCTTGTGGATTTAACTATGTTTAAATAATTTTAAATTATCATGATTGATGGAGATCAGAGTGCATCAAAGTTCTAGTGTAAACATGTCAGAGATGTGTGAATTACAGGAACCCCATTTTGAACGGAGGGTAAGTAAAATGAGTTGAGACTTACTGGGTTACATTTCCAGATGGTTAGGCATTCTAAGTTACAGGATAAGACAGAAGATCAGCACAAGATGCAGGTCACAAAGACCTTGCTGGTAAAACAGGTTGTAGTAAAGAGTCCAGGCAAAACCCACCAAAACCAAGATGGCGACGAAAGTGAGCTTTGTTCCTTCACTGCTCGTTACACACTAATTATAATGCATTAGCATGCTAAAATACATTCTCACCAGCAACATGACGGTTTACAAATGCAATGGCAACATCAGGAAGTTATCCTATATTGTCTAGAACTCTCTCGGGGCCTGGATCGGGACCCTTTTTCAGCAACAAACAAAAGTGTTTATTGTTCTAGCATTTATAACATTAAATATAATCTTTAAGTGTTTTGTCATTTTATTCTATTGAATCAAAACAATTTTAAGAAAAAAAAATTTATTTGAGAATTGAGAGCTCTTTTCCTGTTGAGAGGATGATTTCACACTATTTAAGCATTGTCACCTAAAAATTTCATGAAAAGAAAAACTTTAAGTTCACATACAATATCAAAGATAAGCATATGGTGAAACCCCATCTCTACTAAAAATGAAAAAATTAGGCCTGGCGCAGTGACTCATCCCAGTATTTTGGGAGGCTGAGGTGGACAGATTATGAGGTCAGAAGTTCAAAATCAGCCTGGCCAACATGATGAAGCCCTGTCTCTACTAAAAATATGAAACTTGAGGCTGAGGCAGGAGAATCTCTTGAACCTAGGAGGCAAAGGTTGCAGTGAGTCAAAACCATGCCACTGCACTCTAACCTGGCCAACAGAAGGAGAAACCATCTAAAAAAAATTTTTTTAAGAGAAGTATATTTAATTCCGGCTTAAACACAAAGAATATAAAAATATTAAAACATTGCTATAAAAGATGGATCACTCTGTGTGTGTGTGTGTGTGTGTGTGTGTGTGTGTGTGTGTTTGTGTGCACGCACACGTGCAAGTCTCTGGGTGTGGTGGGGGGGTGCAGAGAGAGAGAGCGCTGGACCGTGTAACAAAATAACCTCAAATGGGTGGTGACAATAGAATTGCAATTAAAGTTTGTTTTTGTTCATGTACTCATTCACAGAGGGTGTTCTATGGCAGCAGATGGCTTGCCTCCATATGGTGGTTCAACTGCCCAGACTTGGCTTCCCCACTTCCCTAGAGACATGTCATTATCTGCCTCTAGCCAGGGACAGGAGAGAGACAGAATGATAGGGGTTGAGAGAGACATACCTCTCAAAACCTTGACCTGGAAATCATGTACTTCCTTCCTGATACATTTTCCTTATTGTGTACAAAATAGTAATATTTTCAAATATATTACTTATTACTTCTTTACATCACATATCAAATATGTGTACTTGTGTAGAAAAGCAGATTATTTTTTATTTTTGCTTGACAACTTGGTGGTCTAATGATGAATTCAACATTCTTTCTGCTTCACTTACTTACTGAGAGATAGACGACTACTGAATTTCCCAGAGCTAACAAGAGAATGAATGAATCTGATATAGGGAGCATGCATGCAATTGAAGATCAATACAAAAGTCTCATGTTGCTATTGGCTATGAATAATTTAGTGATCACTAGCTTACAATGTTGCATGCATATTCTTCAGTCGAATGCTCAGAAAATAATTATAGTACAGCTTATACAAAACAGAATTAATGATTATGAGTAGAAAGAGAAGCGACTACTTTCTACATATTTTTTTCTATAGCCAAAGAACTACATGACATTCAAAAGAGATAGAAGCATGTGTATTCTATTCTAATGCTCTTAATACTGTTTACTACTAATGGTTAATTGAAGATAAAGTACTACTTTCCAATTATCCAAAACTAATATGAGTCTACAGTATGTATTTTTTTATTTGTCCTCTAAAGCTGCCGCTATCAATCCGTACAAAGGCACAGGTAAGTGTACATGATATATTGCTGAGATGCAAATGTTCTAGGACCACCAGATTCCTATGCCCACTACACGGTAACAAACCAATACATTAAGACAGTAGGGTTTGTGGCAGAGAAAGACTTTAATGATTGCAGGACGGCTGAGCAAGGAGACAGGAGGAGCCCTCAAATTCATCTCTCTAAGGAGTTCTGGGCTGGGGGTTTTAAGGGCATCATTGAAGGCAAGGGACTGGAAAATGGGAGTCATTGATTTTTAAGCGTAAATGGATGAAATCATTAGGATGTGAAAACTGCATTATTTAGTGAATCAGCTCCTCCTGGGGTCCCTTAGACCAGCTGGTGTCAGTAGTTTCACCCATATGCAAGACCTGAAAGAATATCCGAACGTAATGTTTTCGGATACTTAAAATGGCATCTATAGAGTAGTTAAGAGATACTATAATTTGTGACAGGGTTTCCCTGATTCTGGGGCAATAGGCAGCAAACAACTGAGGCAAGGAGTAGGTTGACCCATGATTAATGCTGAATATGCTGCAAGCTTGCTTTATTTTTATTTTTTCTCCTCCCTCCTTCCTTGATTAATTTTATAAAGTGTATAGGAACAGTTTCACAAGTGATGGTAGCACATTGTTTTGTTATCTTGAAACCAGTCACTGCTCCTTGACCATACTTCTGCCCCATGGATCAGGACACTTCCCCATAGGGCTCTGTAGAATTATTTAAATTCATGAAAAAATATTAGAAATTAAAACAAAGCAAAACGAAATGTTGAATGAAGCCCATATAATAGGCATGATCCTAAAAACTCCTGAAAATTACTTTGTCACCTGATGCATTAAGCCTCACTTTTGAGACCACATCAATGAAAAGTCCCATCATCAATCCCGTTTTCCAGTCCAGAAACTACAACGGTGACAAGATTATACTTCAGTCATCTCAGAGAGAAAAATGGCATAATACCTTGGTCACAACAATCTAGTATCCTATGGTGGGGAGACAGAACAAAAAGTTTATTTTTGCTCCAGCCTCAAAGGAAAACAAATGTCTAGTTAATATTGCAAGTGTGTAGTGTAATAACCACAGGAATAATTCAGTAGCTGATCATGCTAATAAATAGTGTCTATTAACATTTTGATAAAACTGCTACAATTAATTGTGAAATAATTTAAGATTTTTTTCAGTAATGCAACTTTTAATTCTGTTCATGATAATGATATTTGATTTTCCCCTTGGTTTTGCCTGCATATCGATGTCAATACCCAGATTTTCATATTTGGTCAAAAGGAACACAGGATACACCTCTCTTTACCAAGTAGGACCTAGTTAAAGGAAGGCAGCAAAATGGGACATTGTTAGAGAAGCTTCTAGGTCCTAATAGTATAGAAGGCATGGTAGGTCATACAAAGAGTTTGACATTTATCTTCATAATGGTAAAGCCCAATGAAGAGTTTTAATGTAGAATAGAAACCACAAGAGAGTTACTTGTGGAGAAGCCCATCTAATTGATTCCTTTGGTAGTAAGGAACATTACATTTCAACTTTGTAGTTCAAAAATGGAGTACTTTTGCAAAGATGCCAGATACTAAGGTTTAAGTCAAAAATTCTATGATGAAATGCAATAAATCAAAATATTTGTGTTAGAAATCAAAAGTATTTTGTGCCATTGGTTTATAATATTTATCTATATTTATGTTACCTGAAGTCTTCTATATTTTTCTAATCAATGCTGTTGAACATCTTTAGTTGAACTAGACATTTGAAGACAGAAACAGTTCAGGAAATAGATTATCTTCTTTGCAATATTTCCATTTTAGGATATGTTGTTTTAAACACATATAAGACAAATTTTAACTGAAGGACAATAAATCATATGTGATAGTTGGTTCAAATACTCAGCATAGAGACCACTTATTGTCTTATAAAAAAGGGACTTTAATTTTGAGGAATTTGGAATGAAGAGCTTGGAAGATCACCTCATTCCTCTAAACTCAAGCACTCCTGTGATGAAAATGGGCATGATATAAGAAGTAGAAAGAGAGAACAGGAAAAAAGAAAGACTGGGAGGCAGAAGAAAACAGGATTACAAAGAAAAGGTAAAAAAGGGAAATTTACTGATTAATTATTTTCTCAATAATTTCTTATCTCTTTCTAATACTTTGAAATGTCTTCAAGTCTTCCCATAGCCTCATAAAATGTCTAGATATTATTCTTTTTTCATGGAGGTGTGTCTGTGGTTCTGTTCCTAGTTTTTATCATTTGTCAAGCCTCTGAACATCCACACCTCTCTTCTTGGATTAAAGGATCTCTCAAGGAGTGATAAAACTTCATCTAACAGGGTGGATTTGCCACTTATCACTTAAACAGAAATTCAATGGTAATTTTCAGGATTTTCTGCATCCTTGGAAGTACTACTTTGTTTGCTTTCTAGAAGTGGTTGTAATAGAATATTTATATGATGAAAAAATAATTTTGGTGTGTATTTAGGCAAAGCTGGACATATTCTACAGAATCTGGTATTTCCTCAAGTGTAACTGTAAAGTATTAATTGACGATATCTTGCTTAAACAGTTATAAACATGGCTACCATTTAGTCATGATTTTAACTACTTAAGCAAAAATTTTGTAATTAGCAACATCATATTGTGCTTTTTATTAGTTTATTTTGGCCACAGCTAGAATTTAAAAGTATGGCTTCAAATATGACTTGAAAACCCTAATAATAATGTACCAAAATTTAACATACTTTACCCATGCAAAATATATGAAATCCACATGAAACTTATAAAATAGTTTTCATAATATTAAATAAAGCTTAATATGATCTAATACACACTATTTGCCAATCTGATCGGAGTTAAAATAGAATAACAGAACTGGTAGTTATCCATGTTAAACTCCAAATTTATGTTTGAATATTCTCTGTGATCTTGACATTTAAATAAGTTATTTATAATATATTCCTGCTGACAAGAGTCCATGTCTCTGAATCGAGACCTCAGAGCAGATATATGGTCCCAGCTGCCAAAAAGTGACAGAGAATTTTGAACATCCCACACATCTGAATGATGGCTTCATCTCACTTTACAACATCTGCTTTTGGTAAAGTTCTTGTAGTCTTGTAGTGCATTGCAGATATTTCAGAGAAGAGAGAGAACTCTGGTCAAAGCAGAATTATCTGTAATTTTGATGTAACTTATGTTTAAGAGCCCAAACTTTTTGCATATGTAATTACTAAGACATTGTTTAGAACAGTAGTATTTCTCTGTGTGCTACCTCCAAAGTCCTCAGTCTCAGTGAACTCATAGGTGAATGATAATGTTTCACAAGTAAACAGAAAATTATAATACTGGAAATTTGTACTAGGTACTGTGGCAGCAGAGAGAAGGGATGCCTAGACTGAATATGAAGGCTCAAGAAATAATTTCTGGAAAAGATAACCTAAAATAAATCAACACAACAAAAAACGGACTCATAGAAACTCAAACAAGAGACTTTTGGCAATATCTAGTTAAGCCTCATTTTATAGACAAGAACATTGATGTTTAGGAAAGATAACACACTATGTTAATTATGTAGAAATTGATGCTGAACTCAGAAATATACTAATAATTTAGTTTCTCTTGAATCTCTCTGTACTTAATGAGCAGTTTCTTGAGTCGCACTCCGCAGGCCTAATTCCTAAACAGATTACTCCATCTTGTGTTGGCGCCTGGTCCAATCATCAGTGGTCAGCTAAGGGTAGGATCATGTCATGCAAAAACAGCTGAAGCCCACCCTATTGTTGGTAGGTGGTAGTCAGACAGAGGATTAGATGAACACAGAATTGTTTACCACTGAAAGAATTTTACCAACATATTTGCATTAAGAACTTTCAATTACCAAGTCAGAAATTTCTCTTCTATATATAAAGAAGGCAACAATCACGATTTTCAAACAGAATAGTAGGACTTGATGAAAGTGAGATAAAGGCTCCTGACGAAAGAGCCTGTCAAGTTGTAGAGGCCTGTATCCATTGCAAGAAATCACTCTAATGTGTATGGCAGAGAAGAAAGATTTTGCAAAGGACAAGTTGATATCTCAGCGGAAAATGTGAGTTTTGTTTTAGAAAATTTCCTCCAGTTCCTTGGCAAAGGGGACTGTTTGAACAGAAAAAAGAGGGAGACAGGAAAGACAGAGAGAGAATGAGAGAAGGAAGGAAAGAAGGAAGGAAGGAAGGAAGGAAAAAAAGGAAGGAAGGGAGGAAGGGAGGGAGGAGGGAAGGAAGGGTGAAAGGGAGGGAGAGATGGAGGGAGGAAGGAAGGGGAGAGAAAGAGAAGAAAGAGAGAAGGAAGGAAGAAGAGAAGAAAGAAAGAAAGAAAAAAGAACAAAAAGAAAGTGAAGTAAGATGGAAAAAAGTGAAGAAAGGGAAGGAAGGAAGGAAAGAAGGGAGGGAGGGAGGGAGGGAGGCAGGGAGGGAAAAAGAGAGAGAGAAAGAGAGAGGCAGGCCAGAATGGGATTACAAGGGTCTAATACAATAGGCTACTGAATGAGAAGTGATGGAGAAAGGAAGTGAAAGCTGCAAGCAGCTCATCAGAATCAAAAAACAAGATAGTCAGAAGCAGCAACAGCAATTAACCCCTATGGCAAGGGACTTCAGCATTGCTACAGTTCTCAAAGAAAGTACCTGAGATAATTTATTATCCAGACTTTGGAACCATCTAGGCATCATATTGAGGGCATATCCATGTTGAGCAATGGGGACATAAAAATTAATGTAGTGTATTCCTTTATAAATAGAATACTGATGACTATATATGATACAACAGAAAAGTATATGCCACTTATTGTGACAATGATTGAGAAAAACAAGGAACATGGACATGCTGTTCTTCACACAAGAAGATAATGCTCTCAGCTCATTGTAAGATGTATGTCTGCCTGGGGTTGTTTTTATAAAGAAAGAAAGAAAAAAAAAAAGGAAGAAGGGAAAAGGGAGGTTGAAGGCCTCATGGATCCAAACAAAAATAATAAATAAAATCTAGAGCTCAATTTTTCTGGCTTCATCTGCGTATCATGCCCTTAGCATCTTAACAGCATGTCTGAAGAGGATGTATTTCAGGTTGGAAACTTTAGTCTTGATTCTTGTGTGCTAAGACATCTTTGTCTTCACTCTGCCCTTCTTCTAGAGGCTGGAGTAAAAGGCTGCGTAGCAAAGAGTAGAATAGGAAGGGAATTTATATGATTCAATGTAGGACCATTTTAGCATAATACAATACATGATATATACTAAGTGGAGTTTTGTCTTTGCAGCGACTGATTTTTATCACTATTCTTAGCTGGCCCAACCAATGGTAAGACCATTCTCAGAGGCTTCTTCCTTTCTTCTACATATTTTACCCTCGGAATTCCTATCATCCCTGCCCCTCCAAACTTGACAATATGTGAAATACAGAATCATGTTGATTCACACATGAGAGATGTTAGATACAAGTGGGTTGGGCTTCTGGGCATGAGGAAGAAACAGGCTAAGTGGACTGAAGCACTTCAGGGGAAAATTGGAAGAAGGAAATTGAAGGTCTGAGTGCATGAGGAATAATGTCCAGCTGGAACACCTCAGTGGCCAAACACGGAGGCCAAAATAAAGTTGTTGAACAAATTTTAAAGAACAAAAATCAGAATGAACTCCTTCTGGGTTGCTCAGCACACTGTGGAAACTGTATATGCAGTGTAATGTTTTGCACACCTTATAATGAGTCCAACACAGATTATCTAGTGTTTCATTGGTAAAATTGACTGTAAACAAAATGACTGTAAGTCATTTTATTAAGAATTATAACACTATTCACTCACATAATTATATATATAATGTTGGAGTAACAAATGGAAATGAACAATAGCTCAGTGCGTTAAAAAAAACTTTGGTGAAATTTTTTCATTTCATAAATGCCATTAAAATGAAGAATATTTGGAGCATTGGAATATCCATCATCAATCTCCATGGTTTTGCATCTGTGAACTCTAAACACAGACTCAGTGCAAAGCCTGTGCCACCTCTTATAGTTTTAAGGATGGTGGTAAAGGATTGTCCCTCTACATCCATCAGTTTATTCTGCTATATAAGGGATACATTTGTGTGCTGATTAAATGATATTTTTTCTATAAAGCATCTAGCAGAGTGCTTGGCTCACAGAAAAGACCCAGAGAATCTTAGATATCAATATTATTAAAAGATTGAATGTTAGAAGACAGGAGTTTCTAAATCCTGGCTTAACATTTATAAACCTGGAAATCCCACACACAGCAGTATTACTTTGAACTTCAAAAGTAATCTGTAAATTGTTAGATGAATTGCAATTACTTTGAATTTCTTCTCAGTTCCCTTTAAATAATATCACCTGAGTTCTCAAATTGAAGAAATAAATTACCATAAAACTACTGTGTTGCATGGGCATCAGGGTTGAAAAATAATATGGTTAATTGAATATATGGATAATTCAAATTTATCATGAATATATTATATTTTTCTTTCATCAACATTGTGGAAAAGAATTTTAGCCTTTGTTGATATTTCAATAAATACAGTCAAGTAAGCACTACTGAAATGCTCTTGAATGAATCATTATCTTATAGGGCATCAATAGATTTCCTCTAAGGAACTCACCATAGAGAAACAGCATTGCTATGGGGGAGCTCAGATATTCAACAGATACACAATTTGTGGTATATGCAAATACATCTAAAAATCCTCAAAAAAATCTTAGTGAGAGTATTAATGTGTTTAGAAAAAGACTATTTTAGTCATAAAAAACAGATTGGGAGATTGATCAATAAAGGGAGCCATATAGTATAATTGCAGAGACAAATATCAGTAGCATTTATTTAAATACAATCAAAGGTTCTTCAAGAAAGAGCAACTTCACTAAAATATTTGTGGTGCTAATGGTAAACCATTTCTGAAGAGAGGAAGACTACCTCAAGCTAATTCTATTAGCATTAGTGACATTCTTTTCACTGTAGGAAATTCTATACTCGAAGCCAAATTATAATGGGATTGGCATCAGAACAGGGGTATTAAAGGATTAGCATAAAAAGGGTTCTGAGGAAAATTTAATCTCACTTATTTTCCTACTGTGAAAATAACAGGTTACTTTTGCTTAAAAACATATCTAGTTTATATGTCTGGCATATACTAATTAATAAATTATAATTAAGTTTTCATATTTCAGTTTGCTTCAGCATAGTTGATGTGAACGTTTCCTTGGAAAATGAATTGTTTTTCAACATGTAGACATATCAAGTTTTTAACCATAAAATTCCAAGCACTGGATCTATCCTGAAGTACATACACCAAGTTAGATAGACTGACCTCTTCTGAAAGCATCTAGTCCTGACCAAGTTCCCAATAAACCATTCACACCATCTTTGTCTTATGCAAAATCTATTACCAGTAATCAGTTATTATTCAGTTTCTTGGCTTCACGGTTTCTCAGTAAGCTGTTATCAACATATATACAGAAATAAGTGTTCATTGAGAAACCCTAAAGCTCAAGATTTTTAGCTCCAGACTTACCAATCTATTCTAGGATGTCTAAGTCCCTCTCTACGTGAATAATTGTCTTAAAACAGAGCTCTAGTTTCACCCTTCAAATGCCCTGTCTAGTACTCTTCCTCATTAAAACAAATGGCATCATTATTCACTTACTTGTTCAAGCCTAAAAACTGGGACTCTCTCCTAGATTTCTTCCCTGCCTGGAGACATCACAGCAATTCCTGTCAACTCCTCATTCCAACCACCTCCTGAATTGAATCAATTCTTCTCTCTCCATCTTCACTGACACCCCTATCAGCTCTCACTTGTATCCTAATTATCTCCCGATTGACCTCTTTGCTTCCACCCTCCCTCTCCTAATGACTTCTGCGAACAACAGCCAGGGTGATGTTAAAAAATTGTGAATCAGCTCATGCCATCATTAAGCTTGTAGGATTAAAATCTACACACTGATAATGCTGATTTATGAGGCAATCTGCCCTCCGCCAGTCTCTATAACCTCAGTGTTCCCTCTTGTCCACCAGATTCCAAGCCCACTAAAGTCCTTCTTTCCTTCCTTCCTCCCTCCCTTGGTCCCCTCCCCTTCCCTCCCCTCCCCTCCCCTAGCCTTACCTTGCTTTGCCTTGCCTTGTCTTCCTTTTCTTAATTCTCAGTTCTTGTGCTTGTTGATTCTCAGCTCTGAGTTCTTTTCTTCCAGGTCTTTTTTCCTGCCCTTCATCTCTCACTCTAAATACTACCGGTTCGATGATCTTTCCTGGTTAATCTAAAATAGAACCACCCCCGCCAGGCATTCTTTCCCAAAGAACCACACTGTTTGCTTCCTAACAGACATCCCAACCTCATAGACTCTCATTTGTTTCTTTCTACCAGAGCAGAGCTGGTGTATGACAGATTAATGGTTGTTTACCCTGTACCTGGAAGGACAAATGGCCAAAACATAGCAGGACCCTATAAGGGTCTGTTGAAAGAACAGATTGCACAAGGAACGTAGTTCAGAGAATACAAGGAGAAAAGAGAATTGTAAGAGCATATATTCTGGTTTCTTTATTTTCAAAGTTTAAGCCTGTGTAGATTATTAAATTTTCCTACACACTCTCAACTAATTAATGACAAAATCAGAACTCAGGCAAAATTTTTCTGACTTCTAGTTCAGAAAGTGTTTAGCAGATCACACTGCCTGTTCAATAACATTGACTCTTTAGAGATATACAGAGAGTTTACAGAGCATATAATTACTTTGCATTTATACCCCATCTATTTCAGGTTTTGATATGATTGACAAAACTTAAACATAAGTAAAACAACCCTTTGGTTGAGAAATATACCTATCTTTCTGAGTAATGAATTAAGTGGTTATATTATCCTGTGTTATTTCATAAGGAAAATAGTGTAATAAGTGTTCTAAACTATGCTTTTGCAATAGACTAACATGATTTAAATGAGCATTTCAAAAACACAAGTACATTTGGCCTCATTTTATAAAAATGTAGTGCTTCTATGTTGTCTTTAATCAACCAAAATGTACTGATTGGAGGGAAACTTCATTTAAATGACTTACTCGCAAATCACGTGGCATTATAGTGAATGAAAAAATAAACATACAATGGAAACTACCTGCTATACTACAGGGTTTATTTCATTTTTCAAGCTTAACCTCTGACTCAAAAAATTATTCCTCAAAGGACCTAGGA
This sequence comes from Cebus imitator, assembly GCF_001604975.1. Classification (NCBI taxonomy): domain Eukaryota; kingdom Metazoa; phylum Chordata; class Mammalia; order Primates; family Cebidae; genus Cebus; species Cebus imitator. The sequence continues at coordinate 6,198,046 of NW_016107349.1, read as the reverse complement.
AGGACCCCAAAAGTAAACTTAATTATATCTAATTTGCTTTGCTGTATTCTACCTAGATAGACATGAGAATAGTATTAGGTCAAAAGATAGAACATAGTATTCTTATTCTTCTATATCTGTGACCTAAATTAAGACAAACCCTAAACCAACATCCACTTAAGGCATTAAGCTCTGATTTTGCTGTTTTTTCTCTTTAACGATCCAGGTGACGGCTCACATTTATTTATTTTTTTCCTTTGCAACCCACTTTTATTCTTCTTCTAAGAATGCACCTTGTCACAGCCTGAATTAATTATCTATAAAGCCTATTTTAAAAGTCTGGTGGCAAAAACAAAACAAAACTGAGAAGAATTAACTCCGGCAAAAGGTTGACCTCTCAGTCCTCGCCTAGTCTCAATATATGGTAGATCCCATGGTTTTCCACTCTGGAAATATTATTCATGATTATTAGTTTGATCACTAATATTTGGACCTTACATTCACCTCATTTTGACCATGGCTACCTCTCCACTGTTTTGCAGTTAACCAAATGTCTTCAGTGTAAGAGTCCCTTTTGTGAATAAGGAGGGTGTGAATGGTTTCGCTTTTGAAGCATCCTTTGCCAATGGAATGAATTCAATACAACACAGTGGGCAGAGTACAGGGCAAAAGAAGGCTGACGATACCTGGCAACATTAGATTTCCATTTTGTTTACATAAGGCCAAAACTGGTACAAAGGAGAGTACCAGTTATTTATCTCTATTACTTAGTTATTTATCTAACAATAGAGATATTTAGATATTTATCTCTATTATTATACTACATGATGTTATTATTTCCCTGTCCCCTCTCAAAACATGCCCCTAATCAGATGGGATTTTAAATGATAGTTAATTACAGCAGAATTAAGTGGCGTTTCTTTAAATGATGCATTTTTATCCTCCCAGGTTGTTTCTGAAGGAAATTGTGGGGAAAAAGATTGTAGTTTCAAAATATGTTCACATAATAAATGTTTCTGTTTATAAAGGTATGTGATATCTCTTTTTAAAAAAACAATTATTTGGCCGCGCGCGGTGGCTCAAGCCTGTAATCCCAGCACTTTGGGAGGCCGAGGCGGGTGGATCACGAGGTCAAGAGATCGAGACCATCCTGGTCAACATGGTGAAACCCCGTCTCTACTAAAAATACAAAAAATCAGCTGGGCATGGTGGCACTTGCCTGTAATCCCAGCGACTCAGGAGGCTGAGGCAGGAGAATTGTCTGAACCCAGGAGGCGGAGGTTGCGGTGAGCCGAGATCGCGCCATTGCACTCCAGCCTGGGTAACAAGAACGAAACTCCATCTCAAAAAAAAAAAAAAAAATTATTTGTAGAACATCTACTGTTACCCAAGTTATATTTTTCTCCTCATGAATACATAGTTCATAGTGGCAAGGACATAAAAATAAAACCAACAACCATAAAGGGGGCTTCCACAGTCACTGCATATGTTACATCTCACAGTTATAACAACCTTTGTTTAAATTCTTTAAAATCAAATTTAAAAAGTTCACTGGCAATGTAAAAAAGAAGCATATTCATTCCATATCCATACAGTGTATTTGGAGAGGCCTGATGACTTCTTCTTGTGTTCATCAATGTTCCCACTTCTCATGTACATTGCTGAGAAGAAAAACCCACCTGTTGAATATTCATATCCTCTAACTCTCCCTGCCTGAACCATGTTGAACCAAACATCTGGCACTCACATTATTGTGTGCTGTCCATTTTTGGAACAGGGCAAATCACACATATGAGGATGTTGGGTCATAAGGAATAAGGGTCATGTTTAATTCATCCTTGTGCCAAATTCCCACCAGGTTGTCCTGCTGTATAAATATTTTCTTAGCAGATTAATACATGAAATAAATTCACACAAGGGAGTTATATTGCTTAAAAGAGCAGGAGAACAGGCTGTACAGATGAACCCTTTTCTCCCTGCAAGTCTTTGTTCACTCCATTGTTATGCAATCTTTAGGCTTCAAAATGTATTTTGAGATATTCTGTTTTCCAAGCCATCAGTAATTTTTCAAATGACTTTTTTTCAGCTTTCTTAGGGACAATGAAACAAAAAAAGGTACATGGGGGAGATAATGGGGAGTATTCAGAGCCATCACTGCTCAGGTTTTTTTGTGTGGGCGTGTGAGGGAATGAATTTCAATAGTTCATTTCTTCTGACTCATGTTTATGCAGGTGTATTTCCTGGGATGGATTAAATTGACCAAAAATTAATGTAAGCAGAGTGAAGAATTAACGTGACTTAAAATCACTTTATTTATTAGTAGTGGGTAGTAAATTCAGAAATGAATTTTCTATCCATAAATCAAGATAGGGAATTATTATTTTCTGAATTTTATGAGTGGATAATGTGAGAGTCATATATTAATATATTCAGCAAAGATGTAGTTACATTAGTAACTGTCAGATTACCTCTGATGATAATTTATTTCTTGACGTCTACTTACGGTCATCTGAAAGTATGAAATGCCATGTAAGTAGCTTTTCGTGAATAACATGAACTGATAAAAATAGATGGAGATAATGTAATTTAAATTGGATCACATACACACCTTCATACATACACACATGTGATACCATATATAATGAATAATATCTTATTAAAAGATGCAAATCGTGATATATAAAATTCTAAGTGCTTATAGTCTATAAAAAGGGAGCTGTCATATTCTCTCAGGGCAGGGAAAAAGCCTTCTTTGCAATTGATAATGAAGGATGAGGAAGAAGTAAAATAGTCCTACAATTAATGAGACTGCTTTTTGGTGGATGTGATCTACACAAAATGAGTGTCACGGGCATAGTGTACATCTAACAAGTTCAATTAGAAAAAGCAATGTGTGGTTTAGTGCCAATCAAGGTTATATGAGAAACATTTCATAAATTAATGTGAAACTAGAGTCTTGTCACACAGACCACCATCTTCCTGCCTTCATGACACCACCACAATCACAGGCAGTGCTTGTGGCTGTGTGAGTGTTAGGCTGTCCTATTGACAATCTATGTAGCCAGGACCACAGGAAGCATTAGGTCTTGTTTTAAAAGTCTCACTGATACTATAGGGAGTTCAAAATTATCAGAATATTGTTGCATGGTGAAGTTTTCCAATAGGCTAGAAAAGAAAACACATTGACTGGGAAGCACAATCTTCTATGGTACTGTCTTAGGTAATGAGAAATAAAATAAAAGATAGAAGAAACAGAGCACTCAATAGCATCAACAGAAAGCAAAGAAGTTTCTAGTAGCCATTTAAAAAGTAAAAAAAAAAAATTAACAAAAACATCAGGTGAGTAAATTTTATTAATGTATTTTCCTTAAGCCACATATGCTCAATATAACAATTTGAAATGTAATTAATGTAAAAATTATTGAGATATTTACATTATTTTTTCATGTCAAATCTGGTGTGTATTTTATTTATACTCCCTCTCAGTTTGGACTAGCCAATTTCAAGTGCTCGTGGACACATGTGGCTAATAGCTTCCCACATGGACTTCTTAGGTTTAGGTAGACTTTCTTGCCCTTAGCAAGAAAACGGAAGAAGAAGGGCTGATATTATTCATTCATTTACATATCCCATCATGTTGGAGGAAAGACATCAAGTTAGAGCTTTCAGGTGACAGACCTAAGCTCCTGCCCCTTCTTTGAATTTAGGAAAGAAGTCTTCAAACTGAAGAAGGATAAATCGGGGAAGGGGCATCCTTGAGAATGCAAGTTAGGAGGTTATGGATATATATGTAATAATCCAATTACTTTTGCACCAACCTAATATAACAAACCTAAAATCAAAGAGACAATGAAGGAATTCAGCTGAGCTGCCTTTGGGTTCAATGTCTCCATTTGGGTTCAAACTCCTGATTTCAGTGAACACTGACAGATTTTTTGGGATCCAGATGATTTTGTAGTGAAGATTGGTGCCCCACACTCATGCTCTGGCACTGAAGACAAAACAACAGTGCTATAGGTGTTGATGGACTATGATTCAGAAAAGGGGTGTCATACACAGCGTGACAGATGTTCCAGTTTGTCCAAGGCAGTTTCCATTTATGTTTATTGTACCAGTGTAATTATTCAAAATTATTTCTTTCACTCTCAAATATGTTCTCATTTGGAAGATGAATTACATGCTCACAACATCAGGCAAACCCCAAGTAAAGGGTCAAGGACACTCAGGGAATTCCCTGCCTACATATAGGTCAAAGCGGACAGATAGATTCCCAAGGTCAGCAGAGAGGAGAAAACTTGAATTTAAAATCTTAATATACTGATAATAATTTGAAAAGAGGAATAAACTAAGCTGACTTCTTTACCAAAGTTTATTTATTTCAAATAAGAATAATGTTTCTATCTCCACGGCTCTCCTTCTCTAAGTAATTTTGTGTTCATTTGAATCACCAAATTGCTGTCACCATTAAAAAACCAAGTAGTTTAAGGACACATATTAAGCATCATCGCTGTTTTTGACTCTATGTAGATATTTCTAAAAATTATCAGGTTTATTTATTCTGAACGTATACCTGTAGTTTTAAATATATCTGTAATAAAAGACATCTAGAAAAAGTGGTTTATTAACAATTTCACCTTGTGTTCTATTTTTTTCAATCATTATTATTACTTCTTCACTGACCTTCATATGGTTTGAGCTTTAGGGGAAATTGCAAATTTCCAATTAACTTTAAATGTGACTAAATCTTTATAAATGAGGAATGATTTAGGTATAAATTTATGGCATGTAAAATATTATAGTTAACTATGTGCTAACATAAAAAACCTAGCTATCTGGAAAGTATTTGTTTATAGAGAAACATAAACAGCCTGCATTAGGGAAATTTACAAGAATGTGGGGAATGATTAGAATGTATCTAATGCATTTATATGTGGACATAAAACTTATAATTTATTATATTGAGTTTTTGCTATCAAGGATATAGCACTCATGGTAACTTTACCTTCTTTTCCAAAAAATTTTAAGAAGATGATTTTATTTTATGGTGTGTTTTTAATGACTGCATGAGTCAGAATGCCTTATTTCATTTTTGCCATTTTTGTTAAAGCTGTCAACAGACAATGATAAATAATCCACATTGTCTATATTAAGAAAAATCAAACATTTAATAAAGAGAAGTACCTATTATGCAATGTGAATATATAGATATCAACAGTCAGTTTTATTTCATTTATTTGTAAAATTGATTTCATTGTCTGGGTTATTTGTTAAAGTTCATCATTAACAGTTCAGAATTGTGAGGAATTTGATTGAATTATATTAGTTGGTTATATTAGTCCTTTCTTACATTGCTTTAAAGAACTACCTAAGACCAGGTAATTTATAGAGATAAGAGGTTTAATTGACTCACAGTTCTGCAGGCTGTGCTGGAAGCATGGCAGGGTAGGCCTCAGGAAACTTACAATCATAGCAGTAGTGAAGGGGAAGCAGGCACGTCTTACATGGTTGGAGAGGGAGGAAGAAAGTGAATGGGGAAATGCTACACACTTAAAAAACCAGATCTCAGGATAACTCACTCACTGTCACACAAGAACAGCAAAGGAGAGATCCACCTTCATGATTCAGTTACCTTCTACCAAGCCTCTCCTTTTACATTGGAAATTACATACAACATGAGATTTGGGTGGAAACACAAATCCAAACCAAATCATTCTGCCCCTGGTCCTTCACAAATATCATGTCCTTCTCACATTGCAAAATACAATCATTTCTTTTCAACAGTTCCCCACTTCTTAACTGATTTCAACATGAACTCAAAAGTTAACAGTCCAAAGAGTCGTCTGAGATAAGGCAAATCCCTTCTGCCCGAGAGCATGCAAAATAAAAAACAAGTTAGTTACTTCCAAGATAAAAAGGGGGTGCAGGCATTGGGTAAAAACACCCATTCCAAAAGGAAGAAATTAGCCAAAACAGTGGGGTTACAGGCCCCATGCAAGTCGGAAAACCCACAGGGCAGTCACTAAATCTTAAAGTTCAAAATAATCTCCTCTGACTCCATGTCTTACGTCTAGGCCACACTGAACATAAGACATGGGCTAAAAAACATAACGTACTGGGCTAAAAAAGTCTTACACATCCTCACCTAAATCTCATCTTGAATTGTGTTCCAAGGTTGTGCAGCGGGGCCCTGGGCTAAGCTCATGAAATCATTTTTCTCTCCTAAGCCTTTGGAACTGTTACAGGAGAGGCTGCCTTGAAGGCTTTGACATGGCTTTGAGATATTTTCCTCATTGACTTAGCTATCAACATTTGGCTACTCTTTACTTATGCAAATTTCTGTAGCCAGCTTGAATTCATCTCCTGAAAATGGGTTTCTTTCTTTTCTAGCACATGCTTAGCTGCAAATTTTTTTAAAACTTTTATGCTCTGCTTCATATTTAAATGTAAGTTCCAGTTTCAGATTATGTCTTTGCTCATACATATAAGCCTGTGTACACTATTAGAAGTAGCCAAATCACCTCTTGAATGCTTTGTTGTTTAGAAATTTCTTCCGCCAGATACCCTAAATAATCTTTTCAAGTTCAAAGTTTCACAGATCTTTAGGGCAGGGGCATAATGCCTCCAACCTCTTTGCTAAAGCATAACAAAATTTATCTTAGCTCCAGTTTTCAATGAGTTCTTTCTCTTTACCTAACACCTCATCCTGGACATCCTTGTCCATATCAGTATCAACATTTTGGTGACAATAATTTAACAAGTCTCTAGGAAGTTCCTAACTTCTTCTGAGCCTTCCACACTCTCCCAAGCTCTGCCTGTTACCCAGTTCCAGAAACACTTCCACATTTGGAATTGTCTTTATAATAATACCCCACTTCTGGTACCAATTTTCTGTATTAGTTCTTTGTAGCAATGTGAGAATGAACTATCTGAGACTTGGTAATTTATAGAGAAAAGTGGTTTAATTTACTCTCATTCCTATGCAGAAAGCATGGCTGGGGAGGCCTCAAGAAACTTGCATGGCAGAAGGCTAAGGAGAAGTAGGAATGTCTTATATGGCTGAAAAAGAAGTAAGAGAGCAAAGGGAGAAGTGTTACATCAATGTGAAAATCCTCAATGAAATACCTGCAGCTTGTCCACCACGATCAAGTAGACTTCATCCCTGGATGTAACTCTGGCCCAACATAAGCAAATAAATAAACGTAATTCATCACATAAACAGACCAAAGACAAAAACTACATGCTTATCTCAATAGATGCAGAAAAGGTCTTCAATGAAATTCAACATTCCTTTATGTTAAAAACTTTTAATAAACTAGGCATTGATGGAACATATCAATAAGAGCTATTTATGACAAACCCACAGCCAATATACTGAATGGGCAAAAGCTGGAAGCATTCTCCCTGAAAACCAGCATAAAAGAAGGATGTCCTCTCTCACCACTCCTATTCAATATAGTATTGGAAGTTCTTGTCAAGGCAATCAGGCAAGAGAAAGAAATAAAGAATATTCAAATACAAAGATAGGAAGCCAAACTCTCTCTGTTTGCAGATGACATGATCCTATATCTAGAAAACCCTATTGTCTCAGCCCAAAAGCTTCTTAAGCTAATAAGCAACCTCAACTATACACTTAAAAATGGTTAAGATAGTAAATTTTATGTTATGTATACACACATAACAACAAAAATAAATGAAGAAAGAAGAAAAGAACCATAGGCCTAGTATGTCTTCCTGAAACTAAAATAAATAATGACTTAAATATGATAGATGTTAACTTCTCATGTAGGTAAGTTTATTATTATTTTTTTATTTCTTTTTGAGGCAGGGTCTTACTCTCTCACACAGGATGGAATGGAGTGGCGTGATCGTAGCTCACTGCAAAGGAACACTTTGTTTTATATAGCATAAATGGTAAACTGTACACCAAACTAATTTTGTCTCCTTTTTCTGACCACAAATAGACTATGTTTCCCAGTGCCATTTGCTCTGTCTTTTACCACAGGCCTGAGTTTTAAGCAATCGAATAAATGAGGGGTCTTCAAAAGGTTCATGGAAAATGCATATTGTTAAAAAGCTATGCCTGGATTTCAGAAATGTTTTGCCCCAGAATAAACTTCTGCTAACTTGTTACAACATGTCGTGCACAGGAACTAATCGGAGGCACTAAGAAGGGTAAGACATCAGTTTGAAAAGAGTCCCTATCAGAGCAACATGAATTCTGTTAAAATTGAAGCAAGAACAAACATTAAATTTTTGGTGAAGCTAGGGTGGAAGAATCACAAAATAATTGATGCATCATGAAAGTTTGTAGGGACAATACCTTAAGAAATTAGCAGTTGATGAATAGATAACTCATTTAAGAAGGAAGGAGTAGATGTTGAAGATGAAGCCTACAGAGGTGGACCATCCACATCAATTCACGAAGAAAAAGTCTTGTTTGTGCCCTAATTGAAGGGGATCTGTGATTAACAGCACAATAACCAGTACCATAGACATCTCAGTTGGTTCCGCTTACGTGATTCTGACTGAAAACTTAAAGCTGAGCAAACTTTTTACTCAATGGGTGCCCAAACTCTTGTTTTAGGATCAGCTGCAGATAAAAACAGAGAGAGGCAAAGTGTTCCTCAGGGAAATCATTGTATTTTTCTCCTGCTGACTATAAAGGTAATATTAAACTCAAGGTTTACTTTATAATTAAGCATAAGTCTTAAGTTTCAGATCTTTCAAATTATGACATATACAGAACAAATGTTTTTGTAAATATGATTTCTTAAGCAGCTTCTTTTTAGGTATGCCATTACAGGATATGGCTCAGTTATGTCTTCCAGACTGACAGAACGTACTGGAAGCATCTCTGATTGGCGATCCATCTTATTCATTTATTTCTCCTCATTTATATACACAGCCACTCATTTTCTTAATAACTCTCCATCTGTCTTCATCTAGGTGTATGTGTGTTATTCATTCTAATTGATCATCATCTTATCTTGATCCATTTGACTTCAGCTTAATACAGCATGTATTTGATGCTTTTATTTCAGAGTGATACAGCATGTATTTGATGCTTACCTTTCTTAAAAGTAATCTGAACCTTAAATGTTAATGTTTTCTTCTTACGCCATCAATCAGAAGACAGCCACCTTGACATTTGCATAGAGTAACTATGCAAGATTCAAGAACTATATAAGATTCAAGAACTAATTGAATCTTAAAGTTATGTGCAGAGATGCCCACATAAGGCACATTATTATGTCATTTGGTTGAGAGTTTGTTGAGAATTTGGGGCATGGTATTTTGCTGTAAATGATTTCTCTGTATACCAGAGAAATTCAAAACCTGATGGTTATTTTACCACCTTATGAAAGTCACAAAATATTCTAAAATTTCAAAATATTTTCTAATAATTTTATGAACCTCATTTCTAATGTGGAAGGTACTTTATGTTCTGAAAACTATGGATTAAGTTTTGGATGAGGGAATATGGAAGAATAATTTCAATGAAGATGGATATGCAAGTATTTTAGATGTAAGCAAACTGAGGCACAGTAGGTTGAAAAACTTGGCCAAGGTAAACAGAAAAAAAAGAATGTTGACAACAGGATTGGAACCAAGATCTTTCTGAGTCCAAAGAATGTGTCTAAATATTATGCTAAAATGCTTCTCACACCAAGCACTGGATTTTAATGACTCTCAAGCCAGGTACCCTCAAAGTGACACTTCACATGAAGTAACAAGATGCCCTTACTTCATCACTGTGTTTGCATTTAAGTGTCTTTCCCCTCTAGTCATTTGAAAGGACTTAACAATTAAAATGGCACCCAATGGTTTATCATTCAGTTCTCTAACTGAGCAAATAGTACACATCATTTGGCATGCCTATTGCCTGAAAAGTATTTCTAAAACTAAATACTTGCGCAGTTTTGCACAGAGCATTTGAAAATAGCTCTGATTGCTAATAACTCTCTTCAATATATATACCAGACAATGGGGAGTTTCAACTCTTGAGCTTCAGCTATTTCTGAATTGCCTTTGTGCCAAAGAACTCTACCTTAAATTGCTTTTAAACTAGAAAATATACACTGTCTCCTCTCACATAATTCAAAAGTAGTTTAAAGTTATATTTTCTAAAAGGAGAAAAATGACAAGGGAGCTGTGATGAGGCCTTTGTAGTGTGTCCAAGGCAACATGTTTTGAACAGTTTTGTTGTTGTGTGTGTTTTTTATCCCCCCGCAAATGGAAAGATCTATGGTGCAAGGGTTTGGAGAAAGTTAACTGCACCCTCTGCTGTCATAAATATCTTTGTGTGGTATTTGGAGGTCCTATAAAGGGCAAGACTAATTTCAGTGTGAAGTGAAATGTAATAGCTAGAGTAGCACTAGGTCTTCAATGGCTGGAATCCAATTTTCCAGCATTAATATTACCCTCAAAATGTGATCCATTCAAGCGATTCTCCTTTGAGTTTAGGAGGTAAATTACATAACCATTTCATAAATGTTGTGCATTCGCAGCTTACTGATGGAAATATTGTCACTGTAGTGGTTTAGAACAGTGCCCAAAGGATGTGCCTGCTGCTAGTTCCGTTCCAGAAGAGGCCACTTAGTTTTACCATAGACTCGGAGACTCAAAGAACAGGCAATAATACTATGGTCAGAAGAAACAAAATTCTCAATTCTTTAGGGAAGAAAAAGCAACTTAAAGTTATATTCCCATCAAGAAGAACACAAACTTGCAGATGGTATGTCTTTCATAAATGTTTGCTAAATGAACATAAAACAAATCTTTAAAATTAGAAATTTCATCAACACATTGAGCATATATATATTATATATATATAAAATATATATATAATATATATATAATATATATAAAATATATATATAGAGAGAGAGAGAGAGAAAGAGAGAGACAGAGAGAGAGAGAGAGAGCACCTCACATATACAAAGATAAAATTAGGTATAATCACTGTTTCTTAATGTTTTAGAATTATATTTTGTTAGATAAGCCATCTTTGAAGCTCAGAATCCTGGGATTGAAAAACAAAAGTCATCGTCAAGAGAGTAATTCTACCTTCAGAGAGGTACCAGAGCGCCTTCATAGAAAAAGTGATACCAGAGCTGACTCTTACAGAATTAGAAGGGAGTTGCTAGACAGAGAGAAGGGTACAGGAGCATTCCTTGAAGGAATATGGATAAGTCCCAAGGAATAGGTGTTGTGAGGGAGTGTGTCTTGTGCAGAGCCTTATGAATAATTCAAAATTAGTGTTCAAAAGTATAAAGTTTAGAATGAGGAGAGAAGGGTAAGAATTGGAAGGAACAGGAGGTTAAGATTCTGATGTAGGCTTAGCTAGGGCTTGGTGAGATCATATTTCTGTTTTGAAGAGAATCCTGGCAGCAAGTGAGATATGGGATAGAAGAGACTAGAGGCAGGAGGATGAGATAGGGCGCTTTCTCTATTGCTAAGTCAATTCACTTTAGTGAATTCCATACAGTAGCCCTTCCAGTGGGAGTCCAGATTTGCATACAGTAGGCTGCCATAATACATGAAAGATTAACACATAAGACCTATCTTCAAACGTGAACACTTTTTTTTTCTTGTATCTCTTTCCCAATAGACTATATCATTTTCTAGATGTGCTTGAGAAAATGAAACATCAAGTTGGAAGTGAACATCCCTGACACTAAAGTATAGAAAACCTGGAGAAAAAGGCCAGCACAATCGCCTGAGCTAAGAAGAAAAACGCAATTGGGGGACATGTGTGCAACAAGTTAAAACTTTCAAAATCAACAAGATTAAAATTAATTAATTAATTTTTATTTATTTATTTATTTATTTTTGAGATGGAGTCTCACTCTGTCCCCAGGCTGGCGTGAAATGGCCTGATCTCGGCTCACTGCAATCTTTGCCTTCCTGGTTTAAGCGATTCTCTTGCCTCAGCCTCCCAAGTAGCTGGGACTACAGGTGCGTGCCACCACGCCCAACTAATTTTTGTGTTTTTAGTAGAGATGGGGTTTCACCATGTTGGCCAGGATGTTCTCGAACTTCTGACTTTGTGATCCGCCTACCTCGGCCTCCCAAAGTGCTGGGATTACAGGCATGAGTCACAGCGCCCAGCCTAAAATTTATTTTTTACTATGTAGCTAAACATTAGATGATGTGTATGTTAGGTACCTAAATTATCTACATGTTCTTGGCAAAGATGCTGGCTTTTAAGATAGAAAGATCCAAATGGACTCAGAATATAAAGAATGCTGCACTTGATTTTTCTAAAGCAAGAAAGAGTACCATGGTCCAGCTTTACAAATTAATGAACACCATAAGTGTGATAGAGAGGGTGGCATTTCACTGGCATTAATGGGGTGAGGACCTCCCAGATTTTTCTCTGCTGTAAATTCTCTCTAGGATTGATTGATTGATAATGTGATCTTCCCAATGTTCCCAACATTTTAGGTGCAACACCCACACTTAAACAAAGGACATTTCTACTGGTTAGAATAAAACAGCTTCAGGGTGAATCTGTTTTTCAATATATGTGCCTTATGACCGTGAACATCATACTGAAGCTTTTGAAACCATTTTAGTTTTATATGATTTATTTCCTTTTAAATGGTGTAATGCCTTTCTGTCCAATAGAAATTAGTGATACATTTTCAGTATGAGCAAAAATAAAGTCCGTGCTCTGAGTCTGGTAAGGACAAAGATATACAAACTTTACTACCAAGAAGTTTTAATTCCCAAGTAAATGTCCTAGAAAAATATTTACCTTTAATAGCATGTATGCATCAGTGAATAGCCGAAAAGATCAAAAACACTGTATCACATGAATAATAAATATTAAATAAATACATTACCATAGTCATACAATTCTAAAGTTAATGAGATCTATGTGTATCACATATATACACATCTCAAAAACAAAATTTCTAGCGAAAGAAAGCTAATTATGAAATATTACATACAGAATGAAGTCAACTACAAGTACATAAAAAGCAGCACCCACATATGATGTTGAAGATGCCTACCTAAAAAATCATGAATTGTGAGGACACACGCATCCATCTGTTTGAGGATAATGATTATCTCTTGCAAGCGAAAGACAAAATTAGGATACAAAGAAAGAATATTAGTATTTAATTTTTAAAACAAAATGACCTAAATAAATATTATAACATGATGGAATATATTAAATTCCTAACATGCGTATGTCTCAGTATTTTCTTACATGTTTTTCTATGCTTTAAGTATTTTCCGTTTGCATGGATGAATCCACACTAATGAATCACTAACACCATTTCAACTGATGAACCATAAGTTGTCGTTATTAAATTTGAATATATTCAAAATGGCCAAATTGAATCCTCTGTTATAATAACCACCAGAGTAATCAATATTTTAGCATATTTGGTCCATCACTTACACAATAACTGTTTCAGTGTTTGCTGATTCTTTGCACTTTATGGAAGGCCAGTGGATATCCTAAAAGTAAATATCCTTATATATAAACAGAGTAAGCAAATACATATACATGAAAAAAAGATAGTAGCAGGCATTTTCAGCTTTATCATTACAAATTTTAACATGCTCAAGTGATTCCTTACAAATTCAGAGTATAAAACAGGTGATTAAACAGGCAATAGAACATTTGTAATTAGCTAATATTTAAAAATCCATGAAACCCAGATAATTCCATCACATTTTCATTGATTTTTTTTTTTTTTTTGATGGTTTATTTTGGCCTAGGAAGCAAAATCTAGCCTACCTCAAGTCATTCAGCTTCTTATTCCTGACAAGGAATAACAGCTCCAAAACATGTTGATGCATGATAATCAAATAATCACTTTTCTAACCCTACAGTTAATCTACTTTCTGATGGGAATTAATTAAGTGGTGTTTAAGTTGATAGCCAAAAGAATACTGCACAGTTTTACCTCTGCTGAAAAATAAGCTCATTATCAGAGAGGTGGACCCAGGTGAGGGAGATTCACATACCTAAATAATTGCTTTGTGTAGGAGTTAATAAGATGCAAATATCTATTGATTTACTGATAATTAGACATTAGTAACTATTCCTTGTGTAAGTAAGCACTGAGAACAACCAAAGTCACTTAGAAAGTCTATGATCTATATTTTGTGAGAATCGTATCAGATGTAATGTTACAAATTATATCATGTTCTCAGACAGAGAAAGTCATGCTTGAATGAGCAGGCTTTCTGGGTCCCTCCCCTTTTATTACCATTGTGAAACACTTGTGTATGCATGGTTTTTAAAATTAAAATGTTCAACTAATAAATTTACTCTAAACTGTGGCAGAAGTTAGCAATTAAATATGTTTCTTAAAAATGAGAATAAAGTCAAGATTACAATCTAGAAAAGAAAAGGCCACATAAAATTCAGATAAATGAAAGTCTATAGCCAGGAATTGTAATTGCTGACAGGAATAAATCACGTAGTCTAGTTACCGAGCCTGATAGCATGTAAAATCACCAGAGTTGATATATATGTACCTCTAAGAGTTACATGTATAGAAGAGTTTATATACATCTACACATAAATTTCAGCAACTTTTGTATATATATATTTTAATGTAATAGAGGCAGACTAATCCTAGGGCTTCAGGAGGTTAAGGCAGGAGGATTCCTTGAGGCCAGGAGTTCAAGACTAGCCTGGGCAATCTAGAGAGATCTGCATCTACAAAAAGTAAAAAATAAAATTAAAAACTAATAATTAGCCAGGCATAGTGGCAAGCACCTCTAGCTTTAGTCCCAGCTATTCAGGAGGTTGAGACGGCAGGATTGCTTAAGCCCATGAGTTTGAGGTTGCAGTCAGTTAAGATGGCACTACTGCACTCCAGCCTGGGCAAAAGAGCAAGACTCTGCAACTAAAAAAAATTCAAAAGTAATATGAATGCAGATATACACCCACGGGCATATGTAAATACACAGACAAAAATCAACAAAAGATATTGTGGTTTTCCAATAGTGATTCCAATAAGAAATCAGCTCGTTTAAGAAATTAAACAAAGTTGAAGTCAAATATTTCGAAAACAGCTATAGAAAGGTCTTCACATAAATTAAAAATATCAAAATAGCAACATATATTTAATTTTATTAAAGTGAGAATGTCTGAGAAAGTAAAAAAAAGTCACCTTATTTGAGCTACTCCTATGGGTAGTCAATAGAAAAAACCTCTTTCATGGTGTTGATAAAGGGAGAATCAGGGTGAGAGCTCCCTTTTGCTAATATTCATATGGAAAAATAAGTTAATATACTTTGGAAAAGAGGTAAGAAGAATCTGAAGTTGATTGGCTGCATGTTGATTAATAAACACACCCTCACCCACACAAATATTTTCATTTTACATCAATTAATTTTATGGGCCTAGAAACGTCATATTATTTTATAGATTATGCAATTACTAGTATTGGATTGATAATATTCACCCATAGATACCAGTGCAACTAATTAAACTGAGTAGGCAAGGAGTACAAAGATTAATATATATTACTTATTTATATATGCAGAGTAATAAAATATGTATTGAAAAATACAGCACTGATTTATAACAGCTAGAGTTTGTTAAGCACTCCAAGATACAGATATTGTTTTACTTTGCAATTAGGAAATTTTTCCTTTCTTATCATTTTGCTCTTCACATTAACTTGTCCCTGAGGTTTAAATATTTTTTAAACATTACTTATGTAGGCACTAAAATCAAATTCATATCTCATGGAGGAACTTTAAGTGAAAATGTTTATATAAATGGAATAGTTACAAAGTTTACAAAATTAGCATCATGAGGAATGATTGAAACTGAAACAATTCAGCTAAGATTTATAGAGAAAAAATAAATTGTATTCCTAACTTCTTATAACAAATGCTCCTTCTAGATTAAGGTGCTGCTGACCCTGCCTCCTATTGGAAAGAACAAAATAGTGTTACTCTTGCAAGGTTGCTGTTCAGACGGATAGAAGCAAGGAAAATATCAAAATGTTTTCAAAATGCCAAATGTGACTAAAATTGTAATAATCTTGGCAAAATGTCAACACAAATACAATCATTAATATTTTTTAAGAAGCATCTCATTCATTTTATGTAGGATTTATTTTCTCTTTTGTTTTCAGACAAAGAAGTCAGTGTGTGCTGTCCGGGAATGATAGCTAACCCAAATTACTAAACTAGTTCAAATACCAGTTCCAACTTATCAAGGGACTTCAAACAGGTTACAAAGCTTTTTTGAGTTTTTCTCTCCTCATTGGTCAAGAAATGATTAGCAGGGGTTTTTTTTTTTTGCTGTTGTTGTTTTTCTTCAAAAACTCTTATTTTAAGTCTATAGAAATGTTATCTAAGTGTGTGGATATGATATGCCTTACAATGTAATCTCAGAAAGAGTATCATGATAATCCCTTAGAAATCAGAACACATCCACATGTACCATTGTGTTTTCTGTTTCAATAAATATATGATTTCACAACTTCTATACATTATGTTTATATCCAAAGTACTATAGTTTCAAAAAAAGTGACTATTTATTGAAATGATTATAATATGTACATTACCAACTATGATCTTAATGGAGTCAGTTACCCTTATTCTTTCACCTCCTTGTAAGACAAACAAAAAAAAAACTTCTTAATTGAAAAATGTTTCACATAGAGCATTTAAAATAGTGAGTATGATAATATTCTGAAAAATAAAAAACACAATAAAAATCCAAGTTACAATGATGAAATCACAATGTTTCTTAGTCAATGTTCCCAAGGAATAATGATCAGGATTAATCCATCGGTGTCACCAAATTGTGTATGATGTCAAAACATGAGGTCGTGCCTACATCTATTTATGACACTTCAGATGCTTGGAGGTATTCAGCACGGTATTGATTTTTTTTATGTAATCTGGATATGTTGGCAATTGGGCAATCTCAGGCTATGCTGTGCCTGTACTTTATCCCTTAATGTGATTCAGATGTTTCCAAGTGTTAACACACTCACTGAATTACACTCACATAGTTAATGAAAATATTATGATCCCATAAATATAGCAAGTCAAACTAGCACCTTCTTCTAGCCCATTTTTCCAAATCCAGAGTGCTGAAGCACAACCAGTTGTTCTGACATGTGCACAAATGGTTCTGGCACGAACCGATTCATGGCCTAGCATGCAGCATTTGGTTTCATGGCCCCCAGTATGAATAGATTTCTTGATTCGAATCACTAGAGATAGCATGAAAAGTCCCTTTGTTGAGATCTAGTTTTTCTTGGCTTTCAGTAGCGCAGCATGAGAGGGATAAAAGTTGGCACTTAGTATCTAAGCTGTCACTTGGAAATTTCAGATTTGGATTCTCTTCTCAACATTTAGACTTCTTAATTCAAACCATACTGAGCACTAGTGCCTTATCTTCCTGAAGGGAAAGAAAAAGAAACTTTCAAATGTCACCTGCTCACCACGTCACCCCAATATCCTTGAAGCTACTAATGGGGGTTTCAATGACAGCATATGGCTATCTTTGAAATGCCAATGAATCCTATTAATGATCTAGAACTAAAAATTTTACCGATATCTTTCATTTAAAATGTATGAAAATCAATCACTAAAGTATTTTAGGCACGTTGACCTCTTTCTGACCACCAAATTTCCACAACGTGATATACCAGTTCTTTATTAGAAAATCATTAGAAGTCATCAGAACATGTTTTTTTGCCCACTGCACTAAATATATGTATTCTTAATATATTTGCTAGCAACTTTTATCTATAAATTATTATATTAAGGCAACAACGACATCAAACAAACAGTAGGAAAAAATCTTCATAGTTTTAGTTAAGAAAATGTTTCTACTTCTACATATTTCTTCCCTAAAAGACATTTTCTCTTACAGTATCACAATTTCACAATGGCCTACAAGTATGTTCTCCTATGCATTTCATTTTCCTTATGCTAATTAATACATAATATGCCTACATAAAAAAATACAAATCATAATTATACAGCTTGAAGCATTTTCTTAAAATGAACATCCCTATGAAGCCAGCACTTGAATCAAAAAAGAGAATGTTGCCGCATTCTAGAAGTCTCCAGCAGGCCCTTATCTTCACTTCTAATAACATGGGTTGTCTTTAACTCTTTTTGAACTTGACAATGTATGCGGTTTTGTAACTGGCTTTTCAACTCACACTATTCTGTGATATTTGTGCATATTTTTCAGGTTTTATTTTTAGTAGTTTTTACATATATACAGAATAATTGAAGAGATAGTACATAAAGTTTTATATACTGACTGCTCGTGTTTTCCCTATTACTAATTTGTTGCATTAGTATGGTACATTTGTTATAATTAATGAACTAATATGGATGCATTTTTATTAACTAAAATCCACAGTTTACTTAAGGGTTCACTCTGTTGTATACTTTATAGGTTTTGAAAACCATGTGACATGTATACACCATTACAATATTATACAGAGTAATTTCACATCCCTAAAAATTCCGGGCTTCACCTATTCATTCTGGGCTTCACAACCCTAAATATTCTGGACTGCCCTAGCAACCACTGATTTTTTTGGCTGTCTATATTTTTACCATTTCTATAATGTCTTATAATTAAAATCATATAATATGTAGCCCTTTCAGACTGACAGCTCTCATTTAGCTATATGAATTTAAGGTTCTTCCTTGTTTTATTCTTACTCAATAACTCATTTCTTTTTATCACTGAATAGCCTTCCCTTGTGCAATCGCACCACAGCTTGTTATCCTTTACCTGGTGAAGGATATATTTGTTTCTTCCAGTGTTTGGTGATAATAAATAAGCATTCAAATACAATTTTTTGTGTGTAGACAATAGTTTTCATCTCAACTGGGTAAATACCTAGGGTTGTGATTATTGGATAATATAGTAAGACTATGCTTAACTTTGTAAGAAACTACCAAACTATCTTTTCCAAAGTAGTTACACCATTTTCCATTCCCACCGGCACTGAATGAAGTACCTATTGCTCTACATCCTTGCCAGTATTGCTCATAATTCAATTTTTGTTAGGTTTTTATTTTTGTATTTTAGCTATTCCAGTAAATATGTTGCAGTTTTTGCAGTTGTTTGAATTTACAATTCGCTAATAACATGATGTTAAGCATATGTGTGCTTGATATCTGTATATCACCATCTACATTTTGGTGAGGTGTCTACTCTGATCATTTGCTCATTTAAAAATATATTTGTTTAACATATAAAAATGGTCAACATCATTAACTATCAGGGAGATGTAAATTAAAGCCACAATAAGATACCACCTTACTCCTGCAAGATGTCCATAATTAAAAAGTTCAAAAATAATAGGTGTTGGTGTGGATGTGGTGAGAAGGGAACACTTTTACACTGCTGGTGGGAATGTAAACTAGTACAGTCACTATGCAAAACAGTGCGGAAGTACAGTCACTATGCAAAACAGTGCGGAGATTTCTTAAAGAACCAGAAGTAGAATTACCATTAGATCCAGCAATCACACTACTGGGTATCTACTAAGTGAAAAATAAGTCATTATATGAAAAAGACACATGTACACACCTGTTTATAAGAACACAATTTGCAAATGCAAAAATATGGAACTAACCTAAGTATCCATCAACCAACAAGTGGATATAGAAAATACAGTTTATATACAACACGGAATATTACTGAGCCGTAAAAAGAAATTCAATAATGTCTTTTGCAGTAATTTGGATGAAGCGGGAGGTTATTATTCTCAGTGAAGTAGCACAGGTATGAAAAACTAAATATCGTATTTTCTCATTTACGAGTGGGAGTTAAGGTATGAGGATGCAAAGGCATGAGAATAATAAACAGACTTTGGAGATTCAAAGGGAAAGGGTGGGAGGAGAGTGAGGGATAAAAGGCCAAATATTGGGTATAGTGTACACTGCTCAGGTGATGGGTTTACCAAAATATCAGAAATCACCACTAAAGAACTAATCTGTATGACCAAAAACTACCTGTACCCCCAAAACTATTGAAACAACTATAAATTTTTAAGGAATGTTTGTTGTCTTATTGAGATTTTAATTGCTTTTTAATTTAATGTTTAATAAATATTTTCATTGATACATAATAATTGTACATGTTTCTGGGGTACATGAGATGTCTTGATACATGCGTACAATATGTAATCATCAAATCAGGTTAATTAGAATATTCATCACTTCAAACATTTATCATTTCTTTGACAGCTTTTAGTCTCTATCAATAAACATGGATTATTTCTCAATTAGTTTAGTTCTTTGATTTATTTTATCAGAGTTTTGTAGGTTTTCCTCTGTAGATTTTGTACATGCTTCATTAGACTTATACCTAAGTATTTAATTTGAGGGAAGTGTTAATATAAGCATTTTGTGTATATTTTGATAGACATACATAGGAATTCATTTTGAAGGGTGCTAATGTAAATAGCATTGTGTTTTCACTATGAAATTCTAGTTTTTTATTTCAGACAGTTGAATAAATGACAGATTCTTGTGAATTACTTTAGTAGCCTACAACCTTGCTATAGTTACTTATTTGTTCTAAGAATATTTTGTCCGTTCAAATAGTTTTTATTAAATATCTTATGAAATCAGCAAACCTGAAACAGAACATTGCCATTAAATTTCCTGCCTATGAATATTATCTTTATATCTTAAAAATTCCTATTATTATCATTTTATCATGGGACTATAGGTGTTAAATACTATAAGGTTGTTTATCTGTAAATAGCTTAATTTCACCTATGTAATTTAAAGTGCATTTTCTTTGAATATAGAGGTATAGTTTGAAATTTTATTTTATTAAAGATTTCATTTTTCCTTTCTGTATTTCATTATTTCTATTAGAAATTCAGCCATCATAATTCTAATTCCAGGAAGATGGATAAGATATAATTTTCCCCATTTTTCTTGAAATTAGCACAAAAATCCTTGACATTATATGTAAAATAAACATAAGATTCTGAAATTTGAACAGAGGGCAGCAAGATCGCTAGGCACCGAGAAATCCTCAGAACAAGGGATAACTTGGCGTTGAGTTTTCTGGAGTTTCATTTATCTTATATAAACTTGACTTGGATCAAAATAACTTGACGATATAAAAATGCAGTGGGTACAGTTTTGTTTAAATCTCAAAAAGCATGCTTTCCCTAGACAAGTAACGAAATAAAAAATAATTCTAGCAAGAGAGAAATGTTTTAGATAATAGCCACTTTGCTACAGCCATGCACTACAAACAAATCTGTGGTTCACCATGATTGCCAGCAAAAGCTGAATGGGGAGCCTAGATATCTACTTCTGCAGCCTGTATAAAAGATTTCCAATATCACCATTGGGATGAGGACAAAGGAGCCAGATGCGGAGCCAACACTTTTGCCTCTGCCCCGTGGTAATGAGGTCAAACATCTCCTCATCTCCATTGAAGTATCAAGTAGACCATGTGGGAGAAAGTGACAAAACATCCTTAACCATCACAGCCAGGGAGAGATCAGTGGAACCAAGAGGAAGCCATAAATTCTATTCTCAACCAGTGGAAACAAGAAATTTCACCACTCTCAAGTGTCAACAGAAGCCAAGTGAAGAACCTGAATTTCTACCTGTACATAAGGTGGTGCCACCTCTTTTTCCCGCCAGAGTAATCTCAGAAGAATCCAGCTATAACCAAAGGCTTAATATTATCTAAAGTCACAGAATATAATATCAAAAATGTTTTTATTTTAATTAAAATTTACTTCTCAGATAAAAAACCAGGAAGATTTCAGGCTGGAAGCAAAAGATCCATATTTTTGACAGTGAGATGACAGAGGTGTTAAAACTATCTGACAAAGATTTTAAAGCAACCATCATAAGCATGCCTCAATGAGCAGTTATAAACATTCTTGAAACAAATGACAAAATGGAAAAAAAAGGCAAAGAAGTAGAAGACATAAAAAAGAACCAAAAAGAAAATTAGGAAAAAAAAAAAAAAAAAGCTCTGTAACTGTGAACCTGAAGAGAAAAAGATAGAAATTGCTCAATCTGAGCCACAGGGAGAAACACTTTTATAAAATAGAATAAACAGAGCCTTCGGTACCTGTAAGACTACCACAGAACAGAACCTTGAGACATCAGATATCCAGGAGAAGAGGAGAAATACAGTGGGGGTAAAAAGTACTCAAAGAAATAAAGACTGAAAATATCCCAGATTTGGCAAAAGACATAAACCTACAGAGTTAAGATGCTAAGCAAATCACCAGGGTAATCCACCATAAGACCTATCAAGATCATAGTCAAACAACTAAAAACTAAAGGCAAAAAATTACCTTGAAACCAGAAAAAGAACAATGACACTTCACTTGTAAGAGAATAGTGATTTTAAAAAGCATGGATTTTTCATCAGAAGCCTCATAGGCCAGAGAGAAGTGGCACAGCATTTTTAATGGACCAAAAGGACTTTTTGTCAATCCATGATCTTATGTCCTATGAGAATGCCCTTCAAGTGTAAAGGGCAAAACATGGCATTCATAAAAGAAGAAAAACCAAGAGAATTTTTCACCAGCAGGCTTTCTCATAAAAATGACAATAAGAAGTTCTCTAAACACAAAGGAAATAATAAAAGAAATTTGGAATATCCAGAAAGAAAAGAAAAACAATATAAGCAAAAAACTTGGGTAAACACAATAGGCTTTCTTCTTCCTCTTTATTTTTCTAAATTATGCTTGAGGTTTGACACAAAACGTTTAAGACTGTCTGACACATTTCTATATTTTTGTAGAGGCAATAGTGAAAACAATTACACTATAAATTGAGTAAGGTAGTAAATGGATGTAAAGTGTGATACCTATAATTTACCTGAACTAGAAAAATAATGACACCCATAAACTGTGATGTGTTGCATATGCATAATACTTAAAGCAACCACCAAAAAAATCTATATGAAGTATTGTAGGTTGAATTGTGTTCCCAGAAAGTATGTGTAGAGTCATAATCCTCAGTATGTCAAAATGTGACATTATTTGGAGATACAGTTTTTACAGAAGTAATCAAATTAAAATGAGATCCTTAGCTAGAGGGAACAGCTGTTCCATTTTCCATGATGTGAATTATTATTCATTGTATGGTTGTATCAAAGCAGTGCATGTACCATATACATATACATGTACATATACATATATGTATATTTACTGTGTAACAACAAAAATAAAACATAAGGGTTTCTGCAAATAAAAAAAGAAAATAGTATATTGAAGTACATAACAGTAATTTCCTCAAATCATCCAAAGCCAGCCATTAAAAGACTAAACTTGGCAAGGTGGATTAACAAATGTGAATCAACTACATGCTGTTTATAAGAAACTCATTTCGAACATAATGACATAGGCAGTAATACAGTACAGCAGGAGTGGCCACATTATTATATAACAAGGTAAATTTTGGAACAAAAAGTTATCAGACACAAAGATGAGCATTATATAATGTAAACAAAAATGTTGAATCCACTGAAAAAACAGCAGTCCTAAATGAGCATGTGCCAAACAACAGAGATGCAAAATATGCAGAACAGAGTATTAGTTGAATTGGCAGTAATGCTTTTCTGGATTTGTTTCTGGATTTTCTATTCTATTTTATTGTCTGCTTTTATGCCAGTACCATGTTGTTTTGGTTATTGTAGCTCTGTAGTATAATTTGAAATCAGGTAATGTGATTCCTTCAATTTTATTCTTTTTGCTTAAGATAGCTTGGGCTATTCTGTGTCTTTTGTAGTTCCAAGTAAATTTTAGGATTGGTTTTGCTATTTCTGTGAAGAATTTCATTGGCATTTTAATAAGGATTACCTTAAATCTGTAGATTTCTTTGGGTAGTATAGACATTTTAACAATATTTATTCTTCCAATTCATGAACATGGAATAATTTTTCATTTTAGTTCCTCTTCAGTTTCTTGCATTATTATTTTATATTTTTTATTTCCTAGATATTTAATTTTATTTGAAACTGTTATAAATGAGATTACTTTCTTGATTTCTTTTTAAGATTTTTTGTCACTGGCATATAGAAATGCTACTAATTTTTGTATCTTGATTTTGTATCTGTAACTTTACTGAATCAGTTTACCAGTTCTAGTACCTTTTAGATATAGCCTTTAGTTTTTCCAATATAAGAGGATATCTGCAAATGAAAATTTGACTTCTTTCTTTCCAATTTGGATGCCCTTTATTTTTGTCTTGTCTGATTGCTCTAGCTAGGACTTGCAATATGTTGAATAACAGTGGTGACAGTGGACATCCTTGTCTTCTTCCAGATCCTAGAAGAAAGACTTTCAGTTTTTCTCAGTTCAGCATAATACTAGCTGTGTGTCTGTTGTATGTAATTTTTATTGTGTTGAGCTATATTACTTCTATATCCAGTTATTTGAGGATTTTTAACATGAAGCAATGTTGAATTTTTTCAAATGTTTTTTCAGCATCAATTAAAATGATCATAAAGTTTTTATCATTCATTATGTTTGTATGATACATCACATTAAATGATTTGCATATGTTGAACCATCCTTGGATGCCCGGGATAAATCCTACTTAATTGTAATGAATCATCTTTTTAATGTGTGGTTGAATTCAGTTTGCAAATATTTTATTAAGAAGATCATCAGGGATATTGGCCTATAGTCTTTCTTTCCTTCCTTCCTTCCTTTCTTTCTTTCTTTCTTTCTTTCTTTCTTTCTTTCTTTCTTTCTTTCTTTCTTTCTTCTTTCTTTCTTTTTTTCCTTCCTTCCTTCCTTCCTTCCTTCCTTCCTTCCTTCCTTCCTTCCTTCCTTCCTTCCTTCGTGTCTTTTTCTGATTTTGGTATCAGAGTAATTGTGGTCTAATAGAATAATTTTGGAAGTTTTCCCTTCTTCTCTAATTTTTGGAATAGTTTGAGTAGGTTTGCTGTTATTTATTTAACTGTTTGATATTCAGAGAAACCCTCAGGTCCTGAAATTTTCTTTGCTAGGAGAGCTTTCATTACAGTTTCAATCTTATTATCTGTCTGTTCACATTTTGGATTTCCTCACAATTCAATTTTGGAAGGTTGTATGTGCCTAGAAATTTATCTGTTTTTTCTTTCCTAGGGTTTCCAATTTATTGATATACAGTTGCTTGTAGTAGCTTCAAATAATCTCTTCAATTTCTGTGGCAGCAGTTGTAATATCTCCTTTTTCACCTCTGATTTTACTTATGTGGGTCTTCATTCTTTGTTTCTTAGTCTGGATACAGGTTTGTCAAATTTTTTTATCTTTTCAAAAAATCAGTTTTTATTTTTGTTAATCTTTTGTATAAATTTTTCATGTTTTAATTTTATTTATTTCTGCTCTAATATTTGTTATTTCCTTCTGCTAATCTTGGGTTTGATTTGTGCTTGCTTTTCCTGGTTCTTAAGATGTATCATTACATTGTTTATTTGAAGTTTTTTTCACTTTTCTAATGTAGGAAATAGTTTCATCGCTCCTCTTGCTGCTATAAACTTTCCTCTCATTACTCCTTTCACTGTATCCCACTGGTTTTGGAATGTTGTGTTTCCGTTTCATTTGTTTTACAACATTTTTCAATTTCCTTTTTAATTCCTTCATTGAGTCACTGGTCATTAAGAAGCAATTTGTTTAATTTCCATGTGGTTATATAGTTTTCAAAATTCCTATTTTTATTGTTTTCCAGTTTTATTCTATTGTGGTCAGAGATGAGAATTGATATAATTTCTTGGGGGGGTGGATTTTTTAAGACTTGTTTTGTGACCTAACATATGGTCTATCCTTGAGAATGATCCACCTGCTAAGGAGATGAATATGCATTCTGTAGCCATTTGGAATAAATTTCTGTAAATATCTATCAGGTCCATTTGGTCTACAGTGCAGGTTAAGTCTGATGTTTTTTCTTGATTTTCTATCTGGATGATCTGTCTAATGCTAAAAGCAGGGTATTGAAGTCTCCACCTTTTATTGTATTGGAATCTACTTTTTATCATTGTATAACTACCTTCTTTGTCTCTTGTTTGAGTTTTTGTCTTGACCTCTATTTTATCTTAATTACCCCTGCTCTTTTTAGTTCCCATTTATATAGAATATCTTTCTCCATCCCTTTATTATCAGTCTACATGTGTCTCAATAGACGAAATGCATTGCTTGTAGTCACCACATTGCTGTTGGGTCTTGTATCCTTATCCATTCAGCTACTCTATGTCTTTTGACTGGAAAGTTTAGTCCATTTACATACAATAATATTATTGATGGGTAAGGACTCATTCCTGCCATTTTGTCATTTATTTTTTGGTTGTTTTGTGGTCTACTCTTTCTTCTTTCCTTTGCCAGGAAAGTACAGTAAAGCTGATCATCTTAGTTCAATCAGGAGCTAAAGTAAATTGAGGTTAAGCTGCAGATTTAGCAATGTTCTTTCCATCCTAAGTCTCTCTGCTTACAGAATTGTAGCTGAGAACCTGCAATATTATTCACAGGGGCCCCTTGACACTGTCACTGGCATGTCCTGAACACTAATCATTGTTGCCTCAAAATCTTAATACTGTGAAACATTTATCTTTAAAAGATTTTTTATTGGCTTTTTAACTTTAACCTCTGAAGATTCCAATGTAGAAAAATGTCTTGCAGGAAAATTCTGTCAAAGGCTTCAGCTCAGATTTCTCTTCCTTTTTACCAGAATTTCAGCCCTCAAGAATCTAAATTTGTCTCTGCATCCCTGTCAGATTCTTTTATGGCGAGAGTCTTCTCAGAATGTCTCTAAGAATGAGAGAGTCTAACACTGAAAATGTTCCTGGAGTTTTATACTCTATCCCAAGCAAAAACAACCCAAAAGACGTTCCAAATGAATGATCATTTTGTTTTTAATTTAAATATATACAAGTATGGCAATTGTCTACTGTAAAATGCATTGGTTTATACATTAGAACATTATAATTGTTAAAAACAGCTGACATTACTATGGTCCTTTGGAACACTTTCCAGTGTTATCTCCACACTGAAAATATAAAGTCAAATATGGACATTTTGTAAATCTGAGTACGTCTCAACCCTATGGCACTGAATAAAACAACATTGACTTAATCTTAGAGTACATTTGACAATTGTTATTCTTCAGATCTCTAGGTAGTCTGAGCCCCTTTTCTACCTCTTCTCTCCTCCTTCCATTGCCTTCTGTCTTCATTGACATCCTTTTAGTTCCCGATGTTGGAAGCTTCCAACCCAGCTCAAGGACTTTACCTATCTCTTCCATTCCAACTGCCTAGCACATCTGAAACCACACCTAACCGTCTGAGAATGTATTTTAGCCTTTTATCACAACTCCATTCAAAGCTTGCCAGATTTCAGACCGGAAGCATACCATTAGCTTCCCTTGATAATTAGTTTACCAACTGCAGGTCCTAGAACTTCTCAGCCTCTGTAATCATGAGAGACAATACCTTATAATAAATCCATGAATTTGCAACATCTATATCTATATATCTATATATGTCTCTCATTCTATTTCCCTGGAGAACTCTTAATACAAATGGTTTTCTTTTCTTAATAATATCTCATTTGGGACCAGCCTGGTCAACATGACAAAATTCAATCCCATCTTTAGAAAAAACAAAACAATGTAATGTAAATTCCAAATATAATTAAATCTGTGGCAGTAACTTTTTAAATATGTTTACATATATATTTTCTGTCTTTGTTTTCCCATAATGTGTTTCATCCAAGCAGGGGAAACAATTTTTGTGTGTTTTCTTGCCAAGACAAGGTTTGTAACAAGGAAAAAAGCAGAAATGGCCCATAAGAAAATTCTTGGCTGGGCACAATGGCTCACACCTATAATGCCAGCACTTTGAGAGCCTGAGGAGGTGGATTGCCTGAACTGAGGAGTTCAAGATCAGGCTGGGCAACACAGGGAAACCCTACCTCTACTAAAATGCAAAAATCAGCCAGGCATGGTGGCACGCACCTGTGGTCCCAGCTACTCAGGAGTCTGAGGCAAAAGAATTGTTCGAACCCAGGAGGAGGAGGTTGCAGTGAGCTGACATTGTGCCACTGCACTCCAGCCTCCATCTCCAAAAAAAATAAAAGAAACAGAGAGAGAGAGAGGAAGGAAGGGAGGGAGGGAGGGAGGGGGGAGAGAGAGAGAGAGAGAGAGAAAGAAAAAGAAAGTGAAGGAAAGAAAGAAAGAAAGAGAAAGAAAGAAGAAAGAGAGAGAAAGAAAGAAAGAAAGAAAGAAAGAAAGAAAGAAAGAAAGAAAGAAAGAAAGAAAGAAAGAGAGAGAGAAAGAAAGAAAGAAGAGAGAAAAGCAAGTTCTCTTTAAGGCATCTAATTATTTTTCAAAACCTCGAGGCATTGAGATTATTCTGAATGTCCTATAGGAACCCAAGAAATAGAAACATTTTCAAGACAGGGAAGAAGTTTCCTAATCAAGAAAGGTCTGTTACAGTCTGTCCCACTTCCCTGCCTTTGCCCTGGGAGGGAGTAACATCAGAGAAATATTTACTTAGATCTAAGCTTGTCAATGATTCTTGGACCCTATTTGGGGCACAGAAACAGTAAAGCTAACAGGCTCCAGGGAACACAGGGACAGGCAGCTTCGTGGTAATTGAGGCAGACAAATAGCCAAGGACAGAAGGTGTCTTTGTGCTATTTTAGGCCTCTGAGAATTTGCACTATCCTGGGATGCAAAAAAGATTTTAGGGAGAAACGATATTCTCTTTCATGGCCTCAAGTCAGAACTCAAAGTAAAACATCAAACTCCCTCAAGACCAGAAAGTATTGTACACTATGTTGCGTACCTGGATTCATGGATTGGAACTCATATTTTTCACATAGCCTATTCCCCACAGAAAGATGATCTGAGGACTAACCTTGTTTGTCTCTTTCACAGACTTTAGATCTAGTGCTTATAAGCATATCTTCAATAAGTAAAAACATGACAGAGATATCAAGACTAGTTAAACTAGATTGCACTGGTTGGGTCACAGAAGATCAGTGATGACACATAAATATTCATAATTAGTCTTCAAAGTTGACAATCCATGGAAAAACTGGTTACAGTTCACTTTTCTTTACGTAATCATAATTTAATGTTTCTGCAAAACAGGAAACATCACGATCTTTGACTTATTCTTAATCAGATGTTACCATCATCATCACTTAGACGTAATATTTACAGAACATTTAATGTAAGCTTTGGAACTAGATCTCAGAAACAATCCATCTGCACGAACATTTGTAAAAATAAAAGTAGCCTACAGAAAACAATAACGTCTCAGAATATCATCCGTAACAATCCTCAAATCTCAGGAATTAACATATGTTTATCAATGCTGGCTATGAATGCAAGCTTTATTTTTTGTCCAGATAAGAAAAACATTATATGTATACACTAATTCACTTTCTCTTAACTTTTCTGTATTTTCTTGTTTTCAGAAAGCCAGTTATTTGTGGTAGCTATAGCTAACAAGCACATTTGGTTACAATCTGTAGCATGTCTAGGGAAGGTTTAAAGATTTGAATGTTCCCTTTCTCTGACCCAAAGCAGAGCTATTAATTGCAAGGAACACTAGTTGCTGCTTCTAATAAAGAACAAAGGCAAACAAAGATAAAACACATGCCAAACAATACAAAATAAACAAACCAAAATTCTGTAAGAGCAGAACAAAGTTGAATTACTACAACAACCTATGGCTCTTCAGGTATTTCTCAATAGAAGAGTTTTTTCCTCCTTTGTCCATTGATTTTCATTCAAGTTATCACCCATATCATTCAAAAAGCCATTCTACATTGCAGGCACCTAAAATATGGTGAATAATAGATGGAATTTTATACAGATGTGGTCATTCAATAAATGTTTATGGTTGCCTTGCTTGTGCTGGTACTGGGATACTGATCACATAACAGTAAAAAAAAATCAGATAAAAAATCACTTCCTCTATGGAACTTGTATTCTTGTGGGAGTGTGTGTGGATGGGATGGGGCAAACAAAACATAAAATGAATGAATAATAACAATAGGAGCCAGATGTGGTGGCTCACACCTGTAATCCCAGAACTTTGGGAGGCCAAGGCAGATGGATCACTTGAGGTCAGGAGCTTGAGACCAGACTGACCAACATGGTAAAACCCTATTTCTACTAAAAACACAAAACCTAGCTGGGCATAGAGGTGTATACCTGTAGTCCTAGCTACTCAGGAGGCTGAGGCACGAGCATCACTTAAACCTTGGAGGTGGAGGTTGCAGTGAGTTGAGATCATGCCCTCGATAAAGAGGGTTTCTTAGTTTGTTTGCACTACTGTAATGGAATACTGTAGACCAGGTGGTTTATAAACAACATAAATTTATTTGTTACAGTGCTAGAGGCTAGAAGTCCAAGATCAAGGTGCCAGCAGATTCAGTATCTGGTGAGGACCTGCTTCCTAATTTAGAGGAGGCTTTTTGCTGTGTTCTCACATTACAGGAGTAGAAAGGAAAACTCTCTTGGACACCTTTTATAAGGGCACAAATTTCCTCAAAAACAGCCCCGCTCCAAGTACCATCAAATTGAGAATTAGGTTTCAATATGTAAAGTTTAGCAGGAGAACAAAATTCAGTCTGTAACATTAGGATTGTTTGTGATTTTAAATCATTAATGACCTCACTAAAAAGTAAAGGTCTGAAGAAGGTTAAAACACACACGGTGAGGATGCCTTGGAGAGCGGCATTCCAGGGTGGAGAGAACTACAGGGGAAAGGATGTGTCTTGAAGGTGGAAACATACCTGATGTAATAGGATAGAAACAAAGAAGCATTGTGGCAAGAGGAGAGTGATCAAATAACATAGCATAGAAGAGTAAGTCAGACAGGTAATGGGGTGACAATCATTTGGAGACTTCCAGGCCATTTTACCATTGACTTTTACCCTAGGTTAGATGGAAAACTACTGGAAACTTTGAACTAAGAAGTAATGTAATCTGAACTTTTAAAGGGATCGTTACTCCAGCTGTTGTGTTGAGGAAGGACTACTGGGGGCTAAGGGCAGAACACACGCAGAAGTTCAAGCCAGGGGGAGAAGGAAGGCATTTACAACAATACAGAGGATGGCAGCTGATTGACAGGAGTACAGTATTTGGAGAGGAAAGAACGGGAACTGCTGGTCAGAATCTGCGCACGTTCTGAAGGAAGGCAACTATTTTTTTAGCTAAGTTAATAAAAAAGGAGAGAGAAACAGAGGAGTTGAGAAAATTTGTCCTGAAGAATAGGCAGGGCAGGGTTGCCAAACCTGGATTTCAGGACACTCACCCAGACTAGAGATAAAAATTTGGGAGTACTGTGTGCTAGAGGTATTTACAACCATGAGGAAGGATGAAATAACCAAGTAGGTGAGGGATGATAAAGAAAGAAAGAAGAAAGAAAAATAAGAATGAAAAGTGAAGGCTTTTTCCCAATTAGGCTAAAATCTGAAGCTTCCTGCAGTTATATCTTTATATCTTCCTGCAGTTTAATCTTTACTTGTTTTAATTAGTAACATTTACTAAACTCACTAAATGCAGGTACTGTGAAGAAGCTGGAGTTATAATAATACATTGGTTATAGTCCTTCCCTCAAAACATATTCAGTCTAGTTTTGGAAGGAAATTAAAATAATGATAATAATCTGAGAGAATTATATGAGGTTTGCTTAAGAGATGAAAATAAATATGTTTACATGGTGTACTATTATAAAAGTTGTTGTGGTATGCCAGTGTTACAAGGGATTTCAGAAATATAGGTAATATCATGCGAAGGTGCTGATAATGATAACAGGAATGATGATGGTGCTTAAGCTTTACTTGGTACAAAGGAGAGCATCCATGCTGGTGAGATCAGGTGGAGAAATGAACAAGGAACTTAGATATGTCGAATCTGAAGTATCTGTGGAGCATATGCGAGGGAGGTCAAGCAACAAATATGCGAAAACCCAGAATTCAAGGGAATAATCAGTGCTTGGCTTGTAGCTATTCTGTCCCAAGCAGCATATTTGGAGTAAAACAAAAATGGAACAATGATGGAACTATGGAAAAGAACTACTTTAAAGAATTTTGTAAAGAATTTCAGAAAGGAATAGTCAGAAAAGTAAGAGAGCTTTCATGATGGCCAAGTAATAAAAATAATAATTAAAAAAAAGCGAGATAGCCAACTCATGTCTCCAGTAAGAAGATAAAGGCTGAAATCTATGAATTTAATTTGGCAATAAGGACATTACTGGTAATAACTGCCAAGATAATTTCAATGAATTAGAGGCAAAAGCGATAATGCAATGAGCTAAAGAGCAAATGAGAAACCAAGAATCAGGGATGTTAGTGGAGTCTGACTTCTAAAAGCCCATCTGAGTACTAAGGGAGGGTGATGTCGCAGCAGTACAGTAGCAGGAGCCATCTGTTGTGACTGCTCTTCAGGTTTGAGAACATCTGTAAAGCAGAAGAAAGAAGTGATTAGCAAGCCTAAAACAGGACGCTTAGAAAAAGCAAGACATCATGAATAACTACTAAAGGTAAGGGGATAACGACCAGAAACTCATCTCAACCTCTGAAAAGGAAGGCTGCATTTAGAAAGCTTAAAACTTGTGGGTAGTCAGAAATTAAAAGAGCACACACTTGACTGAGAGAGATCCAAGACGGCTGATCACTAGCAGCTCAGAACTGTAGCTCCTAGTGAAAGTGCAGGGAACGAGAGGACGCCACACTTTCAGACGAATTTTTGTTGCTCACGCACCAGGAGATTCCCAGCGGAGGAGCCCCATGGGTCGCCAGCACGACTCTTGTGGCCGGAGAGGTGGTTTTGCCACTGCCTTGGTGCGGCAGTTATTGGTGCAGAGTCAGAAAAGCACCATCAATCTTAAAGCTGCTGTTTTGGCCGGCGCAGTGGGTTGCTCAGATTTTGGCGCTGGGAATCAACAAGTTGGACATCCACTCAGAAACCCAGTTATAAAGACGGTAATTATAAAGACCACAGATGAATAAACCTATAAAGAAGGGAAGAAAACAGCCTAAAAAGGCTGAAAATACCCAACATCAGAACGCCTCTCCCTCTACAGGGGATCACAGTTCCTCATCAGCAACGGAACAAGGTCCGATGGAGAACGAGTGTGTTCCATTAACAGAGGCAGGCTTCAAAAGGTCGGTGATAAGAAACTTCTGTGAATTAAAAGAACTTGTTCTAACCCAATGCAAAGAAACTAAGAACTTTGCAAAAAGGTTTGACGAAATGTTAACAGGAATACACAATTTAGAGAGGAATATAAGTGAATTAATGGAGATGAAAAACACAACACGAGAACTTCGCCAAGTATGCACAAGTTTTAACAGCCGAATTGATCAAGCAGAAGCAAAGATATCAGAGGTCGAAGATCAACTTAATGAAATAAAACGAGAAGACAAGATTAGAGAAAAAAGGATAAAAAGGAACGAGCAAAGTCTCCAAGAAATATGGGAGTATGTGAAAAGACCTAATCTATGCTTGATAGGTGTACCTGAATGT
>NW_016107349.1:6082598-6163216 GCF_001604975.1 Cebus imitator | reverse complement strand
TAAAAAAAAAAAAAAAGCACACACTTATATGATCTTAAATTAATCTAAGTTAGTTGAAGACATTTTCTGAGAATAAGGAAGATTAAAAACAGAGAGGAGGCCAAACCTGGTGGCTCATGCCTGTAATTCTAGCACTTTGGGAAGCTGAGGCTGGTGGATCACTTGTGTTTGTGCCCAGGAGTTCAAGGCCAGCCTTGGAAATGTAGCAAAAGCCCATCTCTGCAAAAAATTTAAAAAATTATCCAGGTGTGGTGATGTGCTTCTGTCATCCCAGCTATTCAGGAGGCTGAAATGGGAGGATTGCTTGAGTCCAGGAAGTGGAGGCTGCAATGAGCTATGATTGCATCATCGCACTTCAGCCTTGGTGACAGAGAAAAACCCAGTCTCAAAAACCACACCAAAACAACAAGAAAAAACAAGATGGATAGGAAATTAGAGGAGACTGGTGATTCTTGGTGTTGACAGTAAGAAAGAGTAGCCTGTGCTCAAGGTACAGGAGATTGAAAAGGTGCTGAAGCAACTATGGAGGCTGGAGACCACACATTTAGAATGTTTCCATTTGTTTTTGTTTGTTTGTTTTACCCAGGAATTTATATACCGACAAAAGACAGGATATTGTGTTGAAAGATCAAAAAGAGAGTGTCCTAATGAGACATTTGGGCCCTTGAATTGAGCTACACTCAGATTCAGCTGGGCTCCTAGACTGGGTCACTGGAGTCAATAAATTTCTGGACACTGTGGTTTAGAGACAATAAATTAATTTTTGCTTGAATAATTTGAGTTTGGTCCCTGTTTTTACAACTGAAAGTGTCACCACTCATTCTCTAGGGTATGTAGTAAAATATAGACGGCCAAGAAGGGGATGACAAATAAGAAGAAAAAGGGATGAATACTGTCTACAGAAGCTAAGAGGAGGTGAGGTGACGGTAAAACTGTGATAATGTTGGAATGATAAGTGGCTGTGTCAGAGATGCACATTAGATACCTGATGCGAAGCAATTCTAAGAAATAACACCCAGCTCTGGACTAGGACATAGGCACAGAGTTCAGGGGACTGTGAAGTTAGAGTTTTGATTATGTCACTCTCATATAGGATAGCCTCCTCCAGAATATGACCATATTTAAAATTCAGTTACAAACCCTCAGATATTAATTTAAATCTTGTCTCTAATACTATCCATGTTACTTAATTTATCTGAGATTTAGCTTCCTCATACATAAAATGAAGATAAATGTGATATTCACTTCATAAAGTTCTAGAGGGATTAACTGAATCTATCTAAGCATAACATATCATGGCTACATTTTGTCTTATTAACAAATATTTAAAAATACTGACTTAGAGAAGAGAGACTAAGGTAACTACATGTTTGATGGAATGAGCTATCAAAAAAGATTCTTCTTTGATGCCATTACTATTACCATTATTACCTACTTCTGAAAGGATGATATCAACTTTTTTTCAGAAGTTGGTAATGTTAGTAATGGTGGTCTCAAAATACTAGCAATAAAATTATTTCTGTATCTAGAAACTGGGTGTTTAGTTGGTGCTATTCAGAATAGTAGAATATGTCCACTTTTTATTTATCCAGTAAGAAATGTTAATTTAGAGTGTACAAGAGTTTCAGGTCCTATTTTTGAACTTCTTAGAGAATTCTATAAAGAAGTCAGATAAGCCACACAGGGATGTTGGAGAAAGTAAGAAAATCAGAGAGATAAAGACATATCATTGGAGAAAACTGACATTTTAGATTTTGCAACTGATGGCAAAGTAGTCACTGCTGGCAAAGAAGTCATTCCTGGTAAAGTAAAATTCATTCATTCATTCGTTCCTTTCTTTTTTTTTTTTTTTTTTTTTTTTTTTTTTTTTTTTTTTTTTTTTTTTTTTTTTTTTTTTTTTTTTTGGTAGAGATGGGGTTTCTCTATGTTGGTCAGGGTGGTCTTGAACTCCTGACCTCAGGTGATCCATCCACCTCAGCCTCTCAAACTGCTGGGATTACAGGCACGAGCCATCTCGCCCAGGCTATTCATTCATTCATTCATAAAACATATTTTAAACATTTTGATAAAATCAGACTGCACAAAGCACTTGAAATTAAATTTAAAAAAAAAATGAGTGGTGTAAGTAAGAAGGCAGGCAACCCATGCATCTAGTACTGTCCAGTATCCAATGTCCTGAGCCTTAACTCTACTCAAGCCTACTGGTTTATGTTCTCCAGTGGAAGGCCCTGGGGCGTGGATGAAGATAGAGCATTAGGTCGTTAAACTGGGTTTATTCCATAACCAGGGCAAAGCCTCACTTCTCCTTAAGGAACGTGGCTATAGTATACATAGGCAATAAATTAGTAGTTTTAAAAAATGCAACATGGTGTTTGTTACTTACTTCTATAAATTTCCAAGAGATTAAAATCTCCTGCTAGTATCTAATTTAGAAACAGTCAAAAGAAAATGGTTGGATCAAATTATTTTGTGCACATGGTTTTTCTTCCCTCTGTCTCTAGTTGGTAGTTTTTGCTGCTGCATATTACGACAATAAGGACAAGAAAATTTAAGAATTAAAAAGCATAAGGTGGTTTTTAACAAATTTCTAGCTGTGGGGCTTTGTTTTGTTATAATAATTACCTGGCCTGCCCTTGCTTTTCTTTAATGGTGACAGAGAGAAAATTATTCTGACAGCCCCAGAAAACTTACAAAATTTGACATATATTCTTTAAAAAATAACTTAAAATAATTAGTATGAAATAGAATAAATAATATACTTAGTTGTTTGATAATGAAATACTATTATATAAAAGCACTTTTCTAGAGAAACACCAAGAACCGTTGAGCTTTTTATTTTTGATTCTCTCTATATAAGCTTTGAAGTAAATTTCAAGTCTTTTCTTCCATCTACATGAGAGTGATTCCAAAATTTATAACTCTAGCTTGTAATTCTCCGACTGCTATTTTATAATTGTAATGACTGCTGGTTACCTCCATCTGGAGGTCAGATGGATCACGCAATAAAAATACTATAGTATCTTTGAGAGCACAGAGATGTAATCTTCCAAACTCAAAGCGTCCCTTTTCCTGACTTACTTGGTGAATACGCCACCTACCATGTCACTTACACTAGAAACTTGGATGAATGATAAACAGCTTGATTTCTCCCTCTCTCTACTTTTCTCCATGAGACCATTCACTAAACTGTGATACTACCTTCTACACTCATTTTTCAGATTGATTATTTCCTCTCCAATAGTGATCGAGGGGAAGTTATAATTTCCTGTATTCTAGTGTCTTGGAACAACATTCTGAGTTCCCGTACGTTGAGTTTAACAGAATTTGTCCCGCTGTTACTGAAGGTATTTTGTGAAAACAGGTTTTATGAAGTTTTCTGGAAATAAAATGTGAACGCTGCCCAGTTTCTACTTTATATTACTGCCAAATTTATATTATTTTCCAAACCAAATTTATATTATTACTTCCGGCAATTAAATTTAACTAAATAATTATTTTTGTAGCTTATCCTGGAGACAAGTTTGGAAGGATGAGAAGGCAGAAATGGAAGGCTAGCTGTGAAGGCATAAAAATATACATCCAACTAAAGCCTTATGGTAGAAGGGGCATTGTAAGAATTTTATTTCTCACATCAAAACAGCCACACTAGGAGTCGAAATAAAATGATGGGAGAGTAAGAGTAGTTACATGTATACGGGAAACAATAAAGAATTTACAAGCAAATAATCATGACTGAGAGATGAATGAGGTAATACAAAGTTCAGTTCACATCATC
The DNA here is from genome assembly GCF_001604975.1 of Cebus imitator. NCBI lineage: Eukaryota > Metazoa > Chordata > Mammalia > Primates > Cebidae > Cebus > Cebus imitator. Next base: position 6,159,441 of record NW_016107349.1, on the reverse strand, counting down.
AAGGCTAAACGCAGTGCAGCAAAAATGAAAACCCCCAGAGAGAGCAGAGCCATTGCCTGGAGAACAAATGGAATGACTCTAAGAAGATGTGAGTCGTTGTTTGAGCTTGCCAAATCAGCTGATCATTGGCAGAAAGAGCAGGCAGGAGAATGGTGGGGAGGGGCTGGTGAAGGTGTGGGTCACAGTCTGTGTTAAGTTTTTCAGTGTTGTGGACATATCTTTGATTATTATCTTCCAGACTGCAGAGGCAAGTGATATTGAGAGGGTGGTATGGGAAATGAAGATGAATATATTTCTTTCCACACATATTTCTTTGTATGCAAAGGAAGCGCAAATTCAAGAGTTACAAAAAGCTAGATTTCATATTGACAGAAGCAGAACATTTATTTATTATAATCATGACAGATTTCAAATAAATATATCCTAATTATCTAGCAGCAAATCTGTCTTGTAATGCTGGCAATCATAATGAAAAGACAAAATACAGAAAAAAACGAATCAAGTTTTAGCTTTACCAAAATGTAAACTTAGTGTAATGTTGTTTTGATTTAAATCTAATAATTCCACCTCAACTTTCTTCGACTTCTTTATCTACCTCCTCCAATAATAGGTGAATAATTTAATTTAAATGTCTTCCAAATCTAAATGGAATTCTCCATTTGATTGCAGTAAACGTGAAAGGCTTCTTTATACATTTTAATTTCATTTGGAAATAGAGTATCTTCAGAAGCCCCAGGCCTCACCTCCCTACTAGCCTGTTCAGTCGTGTTTTCTACCACAGAGGTCCCCAGCTCCCAGGCCATGGACTGATAGCAGTCCATGGTCTGTTAGGAACCCAGACACACAGCAGGAGGTGAGTGGCAGGTGAGCAAGTATTTACCACTGGAGTCTGCCTCGTCAGATCAGCAAAGGCATTAGATTCCCATAGGAGCACGAACCCTATTGTGAACTGTATGCATGAGGGATCTAGGCTGTGCTCTCCCAATTAGGATATAGCGAATGCTTGATGATCTAAAGTGGAAAAGTTTCATTCTCAAACCACCCACCCCCCACTCCGCCACCTCTGTCTGTGGAAAAATTGTCTTCCGTGAAACCAGTTTCCGGTGCCAAAAAGGTTGGGGACACTTGCTCTGGCAGAAGACCTTCCACCTGTATACAGAGAGGACACATCAGTCCCTGTTGTAGACAGTAGAAGACGTAGATACAGATTTTAATGCTGAAAAGATATATTGACACAAAACATTAGTTTTGGAGCATGTATGTACAGAAAACATTGTGCAGAATTCCTTTGATTTTCTGTTTGTTTTTTAACTGTCACCAAGCTGGAGTGCAATGGCCAGTTCTTGGCTCACTGCAACCTCGGCGTCCTGGGTTCAAATGATTCTCCTGCCTCAGCCTCCCTAGTAGCTGGGATTACAGGCACCTGCCACTATGCCCAGCTAATTTTTGTATTTTTAGTAGAGCCGGGGTTTCAGCATGTTGGCCAGCTGGTTGCAAACTCCTGACCTCAGGTGACCTGCCTGCCTCAGCTTTCCAAAGCACTGGGATTACAGGTGTGAGCCACTGCATCCGGCCTGGTGCAGAATTCTTGAAAGAAATAAGTCTATGTATATATGTATGTGTGTATGTATATATATATATATATATATATATATATATATATATGACTCAACTTTGGAGTAAATTATAAGCTAAATGTGAAAAAAAACACACATAAAATGTTAAAAAAGATGAAAGAAAATGAAAGAAAGAAAATACTAAATTGACATATGATTGAAATTTATATCTGATAAGAAGTGTTCAAAATTTGAGAAAGAAAAATCAACTTAAGAGGAGTAAAAAACAGTTAAAGAAATACTGGCCTACAGTTGAACTTTTGAAGATAGAGATCATAGCTGCAACCCAAAGGACCCCAAATTTTACTGTTTTAAAGGTGCACGCTTTAATAAAAATGTTATGTCAATATTAGAAATGCAAATTGACAAATTAGAAATAACATATTTATTCAGCTATGTAAAAATACCTGGTTGAATAGATCAGAGAGCTAATAAGGCAGCTAAGACTTGTAAGAACAAATGTTTAAGGGTTAGCTAATCCATGTTTTACAAGAATTATTCCAGATAATTGAAAGAGAATAAACTCCTCAAATATCTGTGAGATTAGCATTGCCTTGATATCAATATGTCAAAAGGATTGTATGAAAATCCTAAAATGCTAGTCAATGGTAACAAAAATTCAGTAATGTTAATAAAACATCAGATGACTAAAAACCCATTGAAACCCATTGCTACCAATTCATAAAAGCATTCAATATAATTCAAAATGCATTTATTGTTTTTAAAATTAAAATACAAGGAATTATTTTAACAAGATAGAGTATCTATCAATAATATGGCAGACATAATATTATTGACAAAACATTAGAACTATTTGCATTAGAGTCAGAAAAGGTCAATTGAAAAAATGAACATTACACTTGCAGTTCTAGGGAGTGAAGTAAGAAAGAAAAAAGTGAGAAATATTAGGATTAAACAGGAAGAAACAGTCTTCCTCATTTTAGCAGAAGGTTGTTAACACTGAAAATCCATGAACATCTATGTAGAAATTATGATGACTCATAATATAGTAGAGCAATGTTGTTGGTTACAAGATCAATATGTTAAAACAAATTTGATAAAAACAAATCAGAAAATGCAATTTAAGATAGGCTTTTTTCAGGATGAGAAAATATATGTAAATCGACTAACAATAAATCAAACAAAAAAACTGTCTGAAAATATGATAGTTTCATATAAGGAAATCAATGAAAATCATTGTGTTTATGGATAACGATAATCACTATTATAGACATAACAGTTTTCCTTTAATCAACATATAAATTTAATCGCAATTTCAATTAATGGTCCAATGGACATTTGTTATTTTAGTTGAGCTGATTCTAAAATCCAAGTAGAACAATAAAAGGCTAAGGCTACCAAAGAAAGTTTAGAAAAATATAGATGCAGCACTTATTCTATCAGTGCATTATAATGTGTAATACTTAAAACAACAGGATATTGATTTAAGATAGATAGGGAATTGAAGAGAAGAAACAATATGGAGAATCCAGAGATAGAAACATGCATGTATCAAATATTGGCGTATGAGCAGGTAACTTAAAAGTGCTAAGAAAAAGGTAGATGGGTCATTAAAAGATATATAGGAAATTGTTTATCCACAAGGTATAATGACCATTTTTACTTATGTCATTAAAGTAAATGTCAAGTTAATTAAGGCTATAAATCTGAAAAGTGAAATTTCAAATTTTCTAGAAATAATAGAGGAGACTATATTGATTATCTCAAGATAGAGAGAAGGACTCCAAAAATAAAACACCTAAAGCGCACACTATCTAACAAAGGGGTGACATGTTGAACCACATTAAAATTGTCAAGCTATTTACAACAATAGATATTATATCCAACATTAAAAACAAACCATGGACATAGCAAGGAGATTTAAAACGTATAAGCATTCAAAGAATTATGAAACAACACATGTAAAAATTCCTATGCATAAAAAATAAAAGGTAAATAAGTAAATTTTAAAAGTAAGGGTTATAGGCAAGACATAGAAATGGAAACGCTGCAGGCCATTAGCTGGATAAAGATATACCAACTTTTTTAACATCAGGGAAAATCATATTAATACAAAACTATACTAAATAAATTAGTAGAAAAAATATTCTAGAAAAAGCAAGTAAAAATATATGGATATAATATATTAGGTTATTGCAAAAGTAATAGTAATTGCTGTTTTTGGCATGAAAACAAATAGCAAAGACCAAAATTACTTTTGCACCAATCTACTATAATAGAGGCTAACCGTTAATATCTCGTTATATTAGAAAGTCTCACAATCCATCAATTTCAGTGGAGGAATGTATGGAATAGGGAACAAAATTTCTATATTTGCTAAATCTGGGTAGCAGGTACATAGGTTTTCTTTATGGTTAAGATTTCCTACAATGATATTTTTAAAGTTAAAATTACATTCTATACAATGAGTTTTTTTAAACTGATGAGCCATCATACTGAGGAAATGCCGTAATCTCTTTATTGAATTCACTGTGGCAGCAGAGGAAGATGGTATCTAAGGTCTCCTGACTGGACAGCTCTTCCACTAGAAATTCTGTTCCTTGAATGCCAATTCCTCTCTGGCGAAGCACCAAGATGCTCTTGGAAACCATTCAAAACAACTCCAGGCTTATTGAACACTTTTTAAAAGGGTGAGATAGCAGGTACGTCATTAACATTGTCCAAAATAGCCACTTATTATTTGATGTTTGATCAAATCATTTTACCATCTGCCAGTTGGTCTACTGTTTACACTCTTACTAACAGTACCCTTTCATTGCATAAAAGTATTTCTATTGCTGAGACAAACAGTGTATAATAGGGATAATTAGCTTGTATTTTCAGAAGTCACTGATATTACAAATATGACATGGAAAGCCCAAAGTCGTTGCTGGCTTTCTCATAGCTTTGAATTTGTGACAATGCATTTACCAAGAAAAATAAAGGCGACAGACTTCTCACTGCTACCATGAAATGTTTGGAAATGTTATGCCTATAGTGTTCATATTATCCTGTATTTCTCTTTACTCTTTAGTCTAAATATAAGGTTATTTTTAAAGTGATGAGGGATTATATGCCAAGCTTTTCAGGCCCATCTTGGTTTATTTCTATCAGCCTGGGATATCCTTCAGTGTAATATTTTTTTCTGGAATGATTCTATATTTTAAATACAATATTTTTACTGTGTCATTGCCATCATTATTACACTAATGTAAATAAGGATGGGTTTTGTAGTACTTCCAATTTCTCACAAAGTCTCCATTAATAACGTTTGAAACTCAGATCCACTAGAGTTCTCACTAACAGATAATTAAATCGAAAACACGCTCAGTTATAATGCAACTCTCTTTTCTCTATCCTTTCCCCATGCAAAGTACTAACAACTCTTTTTAAGTCACAGTTTGCATTAACACTTGAATAAAAGAACTAGTACTGTCAGATACCAGCAGCTAGAAAGACTGAACTCTTCTGGTCTCTTAAGAGAGACCTCTTCCACTTGGCTGGTCACTTGTACCAGCCAGTTATGCCATCGTCCATGTTATAGACTGCAGCAGGCTCACATTTGCCTGGTCTCCAACTGGTGATTCAGTGGTAAATATGGACAATTATAGGTTTGGTTTCTCAGAGATCCATGTGGAAATATGGGCTGATCTGTTCAGCTGAGGAACATAAGAAGTTGTCTGAATGCTGCTGCTACAGAGGTGTGTATGTGTTGTCATTTTTAACATGCATCATCTTTTGCTACTTATTTTATTGTGTGGTAACAAATTTTATTATATTTCGTTTTGTTATTTTATTTTATTTTGTTTATTTTTGAGACTGAGTCTCCCTCTATTGCCTAGGCTGGAGTGCAATGGCACAATCTCCATCCCTGCAACCTACGCCTCCCAGGTTCAAGCGATTCTCCTGCCTCAGCCTCCCAAGTAGCTGGGATTACAGGGGTGCACCACCACACCCAGCTCATTTTTGTATTTTTTTTTTACTAGAGGTGGGACTTCACCCTAGAAACTTTGATAGTAATGCATTTAGAAAAGCACAAATATTTGAGAAAAAATTAGACACTGAGTTTCCACTTCTCCAGAAAGTTGACGACAAATGCGTATTTTGTACAGCCTTTCCCACATTCCGTGAGGGTGGTGGAATTACTCATTACCACTTGAAATCTAGAATATTCACATTTTCATCTACTTCAGAAGTTAGTAGTTGTAGGAGCCAGCCTCTAAGAAGTCCCCCAGGGATTTCCAACTGTATTAGCAACTTTGTATGATCCTTTCCATAGAAAGGTTGGTCAGTGCAAATAAAACAGAAGTCATGGTGTCACAGATTCAGCATTAGGTATTGTGGTTTCTAGTTTCAGCATTAGGTATTGTGGTTTCTATCTTGAGGTCCTGCACATACATGAGCTCTCTCCTCCGCCTAAGGAAAAAATAGTTGTTATGAGAGAAACCCACACAGAGAGAGATTAAAGCCTCTGGCCCACAGGCAGGTAGGAACAGAGGCCTTTCTAGAAGTGAGCTTAGAAGCAAATTTTCCAGCCCTAGGCGTGTCTTGAAATAACTATAATTCCTGACGTTAGCTTGATTGCAACCTTGTGAGAGACTCAGCCAGAACCACCCTGCTAAGGTATTCCTGGGTTTCTAACCTTCAAAAACAGAATAGTTTTTCTTAGATCTGGGGTAATCTGTTATGCAGCAAAAACTGAACCGTTTTACTTAAATTTGGGGGTAATTTATTATGCAGCAATAGATAACAGATACATTGTTTAAAGGAGACTATGCACAAATACAGTTATTTAACTCATACAGCTATAAAATTGTGTTTGCATACCCTTTTGTGAAACTTGAGTTTATTTAGATAAAGTAACTGTCGTTCTAAATTGATTTCTTTTTTTTCCATTTCAAGTTTTCCTGTGAATGCACAAGAAAATGAAGTAATATTTGTTAATGGGTTGAATTAAAATCAGAAATGTGCAGAAGTTAAATATGCCAAGTTTGCGTCACTATCTGAGGTAATTTAAGCAGAAAATGAATTTAAACAAAGTTTTAATTTAAAAATTTTCTTCATGGAATTAATTTTTGAAATATGTTTGTTAAAGACAAACATCTAAGCTTTTTTAATATAGTTGCAATTTAGTAAATAAGTTAACAGTTGGTAAAATTAATTAGTTTTGAGGTGGCAGTGCACATACTAAATTCAGTTTAAAGTTCAAGTCAGAAAATATTTTAGTTTGAGAATAATAAAATGTATGAAAATTAAGAAATGTATCTATGAAAATTAAGAAATATTTTGAGAATGAATGTACTTAATGATTGAATTTCATGCAGATGTAATATATAATTGTATCTGGAGAAGCTGTAATATTCTAAAACTTAAAGCTGTAATTGTTTACATCAAAAATGTTGGATAACCAAGCTACAACATTTTTGTAATAAAGCTGATATCTTGAACGCCAAAACCTAACTCACATTGTGCATACATGTTTCCTTATTTTTCTTTGTCCTTAGAATAAAATTGAAAAGACCTTCAATAATGCAAAAATCTGTATTTGATTAAACACTCAAAAGAATAAGTAGAGACAATTCATTTGATAAATTTTGGCTATTAAAGGTAATTATTGAATACCTCTGGAAAAAAGTGAAATGAGTAGCTGTATAAATCTTAGGCTGAAATATTTATATAGTTTAATACAAATTTAGACTGGAGAATATCCTCTGTTAAGTAAATTTTTCTCTGAGCTTACTAGATATCTTAATATCTATAAAGTGAACATTTTCTGAATTAAAAATATTATGGTAGACAGGAATAATCAGTTGAAATTTTTAACAACTGCGAATTAACTGACCATAAAATGCAACTTTGTAGAAAATTACAGGAACTTTTACAAATATATCAAAATAATAATATGTTAAACATATTGGTTAGAAAAAATACCATTGACATGTGTAGAATAACTAAGAAACTATGATACAGCTAAGAACCGTGCAAAATATAGAAATAAGAACTGAAAGTAGAGTGCTTATTTTTTAATATTGAGATCAATATAAAGAAGTTTCTGGTTTTGCTTTAAAATACAATATATGTTTTTTAATATTTTTACTACACAAATTCAAATATAAATGCAACTATTTTATAAGTTTACCAATATAGTAAAACAATTTGTTGACTGACAAATGTTAAAAAACTATTTGATTTTAAATATTTTTAGTGTTCCATTTTATTTCAAAACTTCTTTGCTTTACAGGAAAACGGAAATGATTACCCTAGTTATTTTAGGTATATTTTACAGTTGAGAATTTAGGCAAAACCTATTGATCAAAGATAAACACCTCCACATTGAATAATAATTATTACAAAGTGGTGTCAAAATAAGAATATATATAGAGAGAATTTTTTATCTATTTCTATAAACTGTGGTTTAAATTCTATAGCAGAAAATGTTAATATCTTTTATAATGATCTAAAATTATTTGTGTACAGAAACTAGCTAAAACTAGAGAATTAAAATTAGTTGTGGTATAAATATAGCCAATATATTAAGTTAAAATATACCCTTGATTTTTCCATTGGCTGGATAGAGGTAAATATTTGTCTTAGATTTCACTCTCTTTATACCAAATCTCTTTACTTCTCAAAAAGAGTCAAATACAAATGTAAATACAATTGTTTTTGTATCAGGGATTCGTAAAGGCACAGTGATTTAAGCAATCAATGGGAAGTGTAAAATCCTGAAACAATTCATAACAGAAGTGAGTAAATGCAGATAAAGACAAAAAAGGCCCTTAGAAATCTGAAAGACGATTATTTTTCCCTTCCAGGGAGTAAAGCATGGACACCTTAGATAATATTTTAAAACATGAATCTTTCCATAGTCAGTGAGTTTCTTGGATTATCTGCAAATACAGAAAACCTGTAGAAACATGTAATCTACAGGCAATTTATAATAAATCCAAAAGGAAAGGCTTACATTTTGTCCATTAGTTATTGACATTTCTTTCTCAACCAATGAAATGTAGAATAGCCATTGCCTAGGATTATCCTTTGCCAATGAAGGAACTGTAGCTGAACGGAGCCCACGTTTTTCCCCAAATAATCTCTCCTTCCCCACTTTTCCCTAACAAATACAAGGTTTTGAAATTACTGATTAAAACTTGACAAAGGAATAAGTCCAATAGCTTCAACAATGCATCTCAATGTGCCACTATTTTTGAAGTCTTAGAGAAGGCCCGTATTAAGGCAGTGTAGCCTGTGGCTAATACAAAGTTAATTTGTACTACATTTCTAATCATGAGAATAAACTACTGCAGATAAAATAATTTATTCTCAAAATCTCAACATGCTACAGGGAAATATTAGAAAGAATGTAAGAGAAAGAGATTTTCTTTTCATCTGATAAAATTGATTTCAAATGTATAAGAGAAAGCAATCTCCTCTCAGGGCTTACTGAGATGGATTTCACCTCTATCTGGTCCGATCTTTCTGCCTCTTTCCACATCAGTCCTGGAGAAGCCAAACATAACTATGTGAGTGGGGAAGCAGAGATACAATAACAAAGAGAGAAATAGTGGGAAATATGACCACAATATCCTCTTGTATTGCAGGATTCTGAGTTAGACTTGAGGAAGTCTATCGTCACATGATTTCTAGCCTGTACACTTAGAGTGACCAATCATCTGTTTGCTCTTGGACTCCTCATTTTAGCACTGGAAGTCCCACATCCTGAGAAGCTCTGTAGTCCTGGTAAACATGGACTATTTGTACCCCTAGCTGTACTGGGAATGTCGTTAAGTGAAATAAATAAGGGAAAACTGTGAGAACAAATATTTCAACCACAAAGGTAAGAATGGGGAGGGTTTATGTAACCAAGAGTGGATTTTTTAAAGTTAAAAATGAAGTCATAAGAACACTAAATTTATTTTCTGCCTGCACAAGTTCATTCAGTAAACAACTTCTACTTATCTTGTGCATCTGTTGGCCAACATTCGGTCAGTTACCAACGATGCTGGGAAAAGTATGAAGAAAGTTTAAAACAAAAGAAATATTAATTTCACGATTAAAAGATTTTCCCGGCCGGGCGCGGTGGCTCACGCCTGTAATCCCAGCACTTTGGGAGGCCGAGGCGGGTGGATCACGAGGTCAAGAGATCGAGGCCATCCTGATCAACATGGTGAAACCCCGTCTCTACTAAAAATACAAAAAATTAGCTGGGCATGATGGTGCGTGCCTGTAATCCCAGCTACTCAGGAGGCTGAGGCAAGAGAATTTCCTGAACCCAGGAGGCGGAGGTTGCGGTGAGCCAAGATCGCGCCATTGCACTCCAGCCTGGGTAACATGAGTGAAACTCCGTCTCAAAAAAAAAAAAAAAAAAAATTCCCTTGTTATGTGTTTTGGATATGAAACAGAATACATACATAAAATTGATTTTATTATTTGTCCTAAATTTGTAGAAAAATGCAGAAATACTATTGAAGCGCATAAGCACTGATCTTACCCATTACGTAAGATCCTGCCTATCTATATATATTCTACACATAGTTATAGAAACAACTGTGATATTTTTCTATGTCACTTGTGCTATGTCTTTGCCTAAAGTAACAGAAAGATGTGATGTAAATATTTTAACCAGTGTAATATTGCACATAATATTTATTCTGCTTAATTTGGTGCCAGAGAAACAAAAACAGGACTCTGATTTAAGGTAAAATAAACACAACATTTCATGGAAAGAGAATGGTCTTTTAAAAGACAAGATTTAGTTAGCAATTACGTAATGGGTATCTACATGGACATCAGTGTTTACGTGCTTCAATACCATTTCTGCATTTTTCTACAGTTTTAGGACAAATAATAAAATCAATTTTATGTATATTCTGTTTCATATCCAAAACACATAGCAAGGGAAAATCTTTTTCCCAAGATATTTGTACATAACAAAGTAAATTTATGGAAGCTGAGGCAGTGTTACATCAGGTATCAACAAAAATGTTAATGATCCGAGGATATAGACAGACTTGGAATATGAAAGAAATCATGTGCTTCTGTTTTCTATATCACATAATTTTAATCAGAAGTAAATAGTTTTTTAATATTCATTTTTAAAGTATCTATTAACAGAGTAAAATAACAAAATAAAGAATATTAAGGCATTGTTGCCTAGATTATTATAAGAGTACCAAACTATTTCATTAGAATGTAATAATTCACTTCTCAAACTAAACACTGCTTTTTCCTTCTCTGCTATTTGAATAATTATGACTTTACTCTTTCAGTCTCATTTCTTTAGCACTTCTGGTCATTCACATGGGTATGTCAGTAATCCTAGTAATTTTTTAGTGGGGAACAGCATTAATTGAACCACAACAAAAGAAGCTAATAAATAAGACGATTTTTTTCTTTTTTCATAATCTAGAAAACAGAGCTGCCAGGAAATACTTGGTGGTGCCTTCCTGCTGTGCAATTTTTAGTCCCTTTTAATAGACTCAGAAATATCACTGAAGCAGCTCGTGCAGATTGAAACCTATTAAGGCAGGTAACGCTTCATTTTCCACAGGCCTCTTGTTGAGGAGAGGTCATTAAAAAAAATAGAAGAAACAGTGCTTTCTGTGATGTAGTTAACATGTGACATTAAGTGAAAAATATTCATTCCTTTCCTATCCAAAGCATAGCAATCTTCACAAACAATAACATACTATACACTAAACATCATTAAGAAAACTTGCTTAAAGCTCTCCATTAATAATCTCCTTTGGGTGGAACAACTTTGAGGGGAACCTAAGTTTAGCCCAGACCCCAGAGGCTACAGGGTTTGTCTGGAAATATCATGAAGTCTGGATCCCTTGTGAGAATTTTCAGCACTTCAGCCTCCAGACTCAGCTGGAAATACTATGAGCAAGGTCTTTCATGTGGTATTTCAACATTTCTCACTTCAGCTTCTGAAAGAAATGGAAACAAACCTTGTCTATGTTTATTATAATCCTAGAAGGAAGGTTGGATTTCAAGACTGTTCTTCCAGGAGAGTGAAAGGTCGATCTGAGAGTGAAGAAATAACAAAAATTATTCTCATCCCCCTTCAGTTCTTCACTCTGACCTCCTCATTCCTAATGGGGATCTGTGGTGTTGGCAACATGGCATTCACGCAGGTAATTACCTTTCCATGCTGATTTCCTTTCCATTTACACATATACCTGCTTGCTATTTAACAGTAGACTTCAGGAGACATAGGATAGCACTAACAGTAGCTATTGCTTATTAGCAGATCATATCCATCTGTAAAGTATTGTATTCAGGTGGATTTTCAAAATCATATTGTCATTGCAAGTACATAAATGCAACTAAATGTTTTTATGCATTGAGACATCACGGTAAGAACTGGCTCTCATTCTTATTTTCAGGTTAGATCTTTAACTTCTTAACTTTGCACACACTTAAAGTTTAAAGTACTTTCATCTGCATTATCTTGAATGATTCAAAAAAATAAATCATTATTCATAATCATAAGTGTTTTTGTTACTGGGTTACAATTTTACAAATGAGGGCCATATTGCTTGAAACGATCAAGCGACTTGCCTAAAAAAAAGTAGTTTACTGAGCCAAAGAAGCATGGCTGGAAATAAGGTCACCTGACTTTATGTAAATAGCCTATTCTTTCAATAAAATACTTTCTGATAATCTATCAGAGTCAAACACAATGTGTTGTATTATTTACATAGATTTAAAAGTACAGACAATTTGCTTCAAATACTTTCTGTAGAGTTGGTGTGATAGGACACACACATATATATATATGATGACAATACAAGTCAATGGTAAATTAATGAGCAAATAATAGTCATGATTATTATCAGAAGGAAGAAATCTCATGCCATGGGGTGGTAAGATAAAGCTTTGCAGAGGTCCTTATTTTGACACAGTTCCTATCTTGCAATATAAACTATTTTACACTTGCTGCAGGACATTGGGAGATGTGGCAAAAGTAGTAATAGAGTATCAAACATTTTGACCACTTACTGTGTAGCAAGGATTTTCCCATTGTATTATGCAAATCCTGACAATAATTCTGTGGTACAAGAACAATGTTACCCTTATTTAACAACGAATGTTCACTGGAGAAGTTACTACCCAACAAGCAGTCTTTTTTTTTTTTTTAATTTTACTTTAGGTGTATCCTATATCCAGCATTTCTCCCCTTGTTATCCCTCCCCACCCTCCACATCCACCGCTGTCCCTCCCCTACCCCCCCAACTGCCTCCAGTGTGTGATGCTCCTCTCCCTGAGTCCACGTGTTCTCATTGTTCAACACCCACCTATGAGTGAGAACATGTGGTGTTTGGTTTTCTGTTCTTGTGTCAGTTTGCTCAGAATGATGGCTTCCAGCTTCATCCAAGTCCCTACAAAGGACACGAACTCATCGTTTTTTATGGCTGTGTAGTATTCCATGGTGTATATGTACCACATTTTCTTTGTCCAGTCTGTAATTGATGGGTATTTGGGTTGGTTCTAGGTCTTTGCTCTTGTACACAGGGCTGCAATGAATATACACAGTCTTTAAGCAGAGGGTAGTAACCTACTCAACAAACAGCTAGAAAATGGAGCCTCAGTACTGAAACTGAGCCCTGAATGGCTCTGTGGCTGGGAACTTTAGTTACAACATATATTATCAGGTGTGAAGAAAACAAAATAGAGGATTATGAATTTGTCTAGGTCAATGAGACTGAGACGCCTATCCAATGAGACCTATCCAATGAGTCCATAGTGCTCAGCTGAAAATGGATCTTCATAAACATCAATAAGCATGCTACAGTGCAAAGCTACTAGGATGAAACAGAGACTGTATGGGGAAAAATAGACTTTTGATTATGACGTCAAGGCCATTATTCTTGTGAAACAATTTAATCTGTATCCATTTAATTTGCTATGATAACTATGAATGGTTGAAAACATCTTTACATTTTATATATAAACCTTAACTGCTTTTAACATTTCTATCAATGAACCACATAAAATCTTTAGTCAATTATTTTTTACAATATATATTGTTTGCCTGTAAGGAGAAAATAAAATTTTTTTCTTAATTTGTCTTCACTATTCTGCATTTGATCTCAGAGAAAAATTACTGTTTCAATATGGAAGAAAAATTTCAGAATTGGGAGATCTCTGGCTCTGGCCTGGCTTATTTCTTATATTATTTGGCTGTATTTTTTAAATGAGTTCCCTTATTTGTACAATAGAAGTAATATTAGGCCATGCTTCATGAGGCATGAGATAAGGGAGAATAAATTTCTTCATTTTTGCCTGAAAGGAATATTATGAAATAAGTCATAATATCCAGAATTCTTTTCTGATTGAGATACCATCTGCCAAAAAAAAGAGAGAAAGAAAGAAAACTATGCAAGAAGACTTACGATGGGAAAGCAAGAGCGTGAGCTGATGTGGCAGCACTGATGCTGAGGCCAGTCATACCATTCATAGCTTCCGGGAATGCAATTTGGCACCATAAAGTAATCGAATGTTTGACTGACAGTGTCCCTTACTTTTGAATTAGCTTCAATTGTTTAAGAAGTGCACAGACACAGGTATATCATCAATTTGCCACAGGAATTAAAATCAGAATATATGTAGATATCAAAACCAACTAATTCTTTCTTCCTTTCTTTCTTTTTTTTTTTTTTGAGACAGAGTCTTGCTCTATTGCCCAGGCTGGAGTGCAGTGGCATGATCTCAGCTCACTGTAACCTCCGCCTCCCAGGTTCAAGCAATTCTCCTGCCTCAGCCTCATGAGTAGCTGGGATTACAGGAATCTGCCACCATGCCTGGCTAATTTTTTGTATTTTTAGTACAGATGGGGTTTCACCATGTTGGCCACACTGGCCTCAAAGACCTGACCTCGGATGACCTGCCTGCTTCGGTCTCCCAAAGTGCTGGGATCACAGGTGTAAGCCACCATGCCAGGCCCACAGATTTATTTCTTGGTTTCTCTTGAACCCACATTTGAATGCTTTTCCATTCAAGTTTTCAGTTTTTACACTGTACCTGGAGTTGTTGTCGAGCAAGCAAGGCCTAAAACTGGGGCTTAGCCTGTGGTATGGTTTGGTTCTGTCCCCACCCAAACATTATTCAAATTGCAATCCCCAGTGTTGGAGGAGGGACCTGGTGGCAGGTAATTCAATCATAGGGGTGGACTTCCCCATTGCTGTTCTCGTGACAGTGAGTGAGTTCCCATGAGGTCTGGATGTTTGGAAGCAGGTAGCTCTTCCCACTTTGCCCTCTTTCTCCTGCTCTCACCATGTGAGCTGTGCCTGCTTCCCCTTCCACCATGATTGTAAGTTTCCCAAGGCTTCCCCAGCCATGCTTCCTGTAAAGCCTGCAGAACTGTGAGTCAACAAAACCTCTTTTCTTATGAATTACCCAGTCTCAGGTAGTTCTTAATATCTATCCAAGAACAGACTAATGCAACTCAGGACGGTTCTCGGCTTTGCCCAAGAAAGAATTCAAGGGCAGGCTGGTGGTGTTAGTAACTTTTATTGAAGTGGCAGTGTACAGTACCAGCCAAGGTCCTGCTCCTTGCAAAGCAGGGCTACCCCATAGGCAGTGTGCCCAAAGTAGCAGCTCAGAGGCCACTATGCACTTATATTTATACCCACTTTTAATTGTATGCCAACGAGGGGACAAATTATGCAGATATTTCTTACAGAGTGTAGTAAGTTCCAGGTTGTTGGGCCATTGCCATGGAAAGGGGCAATAATTTCTCGGTGTTGCTGTCACAATGGCAATTTGACGGGGCACCCTGGTGTCCAAGTCTCATGAAGAGTGGCTTCTGCCCTGTCCTTGTTTTAGCTAGTCATCAATGTGGTCAGATATCTGAGTCCTGCTTCCAGGGTTGAGTCCCCCTGCTACCTTAGAGTCATTTGGTTTTTAAGAAACAAAGGGAAAGAATGGGAAAGGAAAGCACTTAGTATTAAGCCATTTTGAAAACTTTCTATATCATTGGACAGAAAGTTACATGTGCAGGACAAGTAATTCCTAACAAATTACTCTAAGGCCTTTCAGAGTGATATCAATCTCAGACTTCAATAATTGAACTTTGCGATTTTATAGCTTAGGGGCTTCAGCATCAGTTTCTTTTTCTGCCAATTGATAAGTAGACAAAACAATAATTCGAGTATTTTGTGGAAAATATTTCAAGATATTTGATTTTCAAAACAAGGAGTTAATGCCCTAAGAACTTACAAAGTACCGTAGGCCATTCAACTAATGAGAAGCAATCTATGATCTCTTCAAGTAGCATTGTGTCTCCTCTCCTTAATTAAAAGGGTTAAACTTGCAGCAAATATTTTGAACTTAGGAAGAAATCACTGTCTTCTTTGTATCCTAAATTAATGGGGGTATAAAACACAAATAAATGTAAGAAAATTTTTCAGATGAAAGCACTGCAAATAAATAGAACATTTGGATTATCATCGAGTAACCTTTCCTGTCTCTTTCATGTGTTGCTCTGGGAATGTATTAATCTTTAAATCCCTTTTACATTATAAATATTGCTTATGGCACAAATCATGCAAATGTATCCCCCTTTCATTACTTCAGAGCTTCCTAGGTCAAGAGTTAATATTCAGACAACATCAACCGCTTCAGCTAAACCATATTATATATCTATGTCAGCTCCTATTCAAATGCATGATGTAGCACCATGATAAATCCCTCCTAGCCTTTGGCAAAGGTAGCAATGTGAGGCTCTGTTTAGAAGAGAGGCTTTTATGGTTTAAGTGCATGTTTCCCAGAGAGTTAAGCAAATAAAAAGCAACCTCTATGACCAGAGAACTTTAAAAATAGCAGGAAACAATGTCAACAGTGATAGGACTACAGTGTGTTAAGGTAAATTGTGCTATGACTACCCATTAGAGAGGGTGGGAGAATTTTCCACTTGTAATGAACTGTCAAGGTGTCTAGAGAAAAGCAACACACTACAGTAAAATTTACGGTAAAATGGAATTCAAAAACACTGTCTAAAATGGCTGTTAAAAATTTATGAAACTGTCATGTCAAGAGTCAAATATTCTCTTACGTATATTCCTCATTTCTGGTGTCTCAAAATACATAAAGTCAGGACAAACACCCAACTTCTTCATTAAACATTTTGAATTTGTTTAAGTCCTTTCTAGATTAGCAGCTCCAAGAGGGCAGAGCAACCTCTCTCTTAAGCAGCACATAGAAGTTGTAACTAAAAGTTTTAAAATATAGTGTATTAACCAGTGAATCGACAGGATAATTGTAACCCATGTTATGTCTTTTAGTATCATGATCTTAGATGTCCATATACTTGATCCAATGATGCAATTTGTTTTGTGGATTACTCTCAAAAAGTTCTTCTAATTTATAAGACAATTCAAGAATTATAAGCACCTTTTATTCAATATTAGTATTACTGAACCTACCATAAATTACCCAAGTTGACTTAGGATGATTAAACCTGACACATAATTACCTAGGTTAGAAACTGGCCACTGTATTAAATTATTTCCACATGTATTTTTCCTCCTGTATGACACCCTACACTCTATGGGCTAATGTTCATGTTGTAATTTTTCAAGTGACGCTAGTGAAACTGGGGGATGTTGGGGCAAGATCAAGACCACACAGCCTGTACGTAGAGTGACTACGTTTGGGTTCCAGGAATAGGATGCCCTGTGACTCTGATCTCACGTCTATATGCCCTCAAGGGAACCATTATAAAGTACATATTAAAGGACAAAAATTTACCCTTTTTGAAGATAGTAAAAATAATTTATTGAACTCAACTACTAAAAAGAGGTCCAGGGCAACAACTGCCTTATTGGAGTAAGTTCCTAGTTATTGACAATTAAAGACTCACTAGGAGATGTAAAGTGCGATACCTTTTTGAAGGAAAAAGTTATATGACCTTATATGTGCATTCCTTAATAGTTCTAGGTTAGTCTCACACACAGGTCAGTGCTAAAAATACTTTTTTCCAATGATGATGATACAATGATAAGTCAAGCAAAAATGACAAACAAAAATAGCTTCTTTTTATTAGTTATAAACTAACATACAGGTGATTTGTTAGATGGTGTTAAACAGAAACATTGGCAGAGAATCCATTTTTGCATTTGAAATTTGAAATTTTGCATAGAAATTTGAAGAGTGAAGCTGAATTAAATGTGGTCCAAAATACACAATATTTTAATAATCAGAGCTTCTTTGCAAGAGCTTATTAGTGCAGTAATTGAATTTATCATAAGGAAGATAAACTGGGCTACATTTGTCATATGAACCTTAAGAGTAGGGGTGCATCCCAGACAGAGGATTTTTACAGTCTATCTTTAAATATGACTATGTGGCCTCTGTTAAGCGTTTGTAGCAATTCCTGGTGAGATTCAGAGATCAAACACAAAATAAGACAAAAATACTAATCAAAGCCTTTCTCATTAGTGATTGACACTTATTTGGTTGGTCTCATTTTCAATTTCTGTTACTGCATATGGGCCAACAATACATATGAGAGTAACACGTGATTTTACTTTAAAGCAGCTGATCAATAACATCATAATTATTTTCTGAGATACACATCTAACTCATTGCTACATTCAATTAAAGGATCTTCTTGGAACTATGTGTTTCAGTCTCATGTTTGGTCCAGAATATAGTTTAAACTGAAAATTCTTTAAAGCTTTCTGCAACAATTCGTTAAATGACTTGAACTTATACTGTAACACTCATGACTTCCCAGAGCTACTTGCAATAGTAGGGCCAGCTTAATCTCGTAACATTAAATTCAAGTTAGCATCACATGCAAAATCAGTCTTACAGGTCCCCAGATTTTGTTCTCTGACACCAGAAATGCTGCAGACAGTGTACAACTAGACCTGATCCAGAAGTCTCAGAAACAGTGACAGCTGGGAAGCCTTGCTAGATTTCCACCCCCTGCACATGGATCCTTGTTAAGAAAAGAGACCAAGGACCACTTAGCCTTTCTTATCCCTTCTTTGAAACGACCCTACCCCACTCCACCTTTAAGACCATCTACTTACATGCTTAAAGGCACATCTTCTTGGTCACATGACTCTGCATCTGTGTGGACTTTAGAAGTAATGTTAATAAGCACTTAAGAGGCATCTCTAATTTCAAAACAATGTAACTGAAATGTAGGGTTTGAATACTGGTGAAGTTCTTATTTGATATATAATAAACATAACTGTTTTACATTAAATATACATTTATTTTGTATTAATACTCTACAGATGTGTTTGTTCTCTTCCATGTTGCTTTTAAAAACCAGTGAGTTAGTAAAGCAGAATCTCTCTTACACCTTTGAGTGTTCAAGCCAATTTCTCAAGCTTATTCCTTCCCAATGTTTATCCGTTTCCTTTCCTTGCATAAAGCTACCAAAACGTACCTCTCTACTTAAACCCCTTCTTCACTGAACATTATAATAAGTCACAAAAGTTCAAAACTCCTTGAACTAAATTTAGTTTCAGTGATTGTTATTTCTGGAGACACAGAGTCCTAGAAATCAAGTGTTGGGATACTCAGTAACCATGTACTACGTATTTAGGTTTCCTTTAGCCCTTAGAAAAGGCAGGAATACTTTTCAGTACAAAAGTAAACTGCATGAGATCCATGAAACTTAAACTAGTGAAAGAAAGAAAAAGAAGAAAGGAAAAAAGGAAAAGAAAGGGACTTGTTAATCTATTCCTCCAGTAGCTCAATAATTTGTAATTTCAATAAATTTGCAAATTTTTTGAAACCTATTTAAATATAATAAGTCCCTACATCTAAAGGGAACTGCAGGCATACCTCAAAGATTTATAGGTTTGGTCTAGAGTACCACAATAAAACAAATAGCTCAACAGAGCAAATCACATGAATTTTCTGGTTTTCCAGTCTATAAAAAATGTATGCTTGCATAATACTGTAATCGATTAAGCATGTATTAATAGCATTATGTCTAAAACCAATGTTATACTTTAATTAAAAATAATTTATTGCTACAAAATGTTAACAACCATCTGAGGCTTCAGCAAGTTGTACTTTTTCTGTTGGTGGGGTATCTTGTTGGGAGGGTATTGTTGACTGCTGACTCGATCAGAGTGGTTGTTGCTTAAGGGTGGGGAGGCTATGGCAATTCTGAAAATAAGGCAACCAATGAAGTTTGCCATATTAATTGGCTCTTCCTTTCCATAATAATTTCTCTGTAGCATGCAGTATTGTTTGTTAGCTTTTCATCCACAGTAGAAGTTCTTTCAAGCTCTACTTGGAAGTTATACTTGGAATGAGTCCTCTCAAAGCCGGCCACTGCTTTATCAAGCAGTGCTTTATATTATGCTAATGGCTTATTTCCTTATTACGTAAGTTTATGTAATATTTAAAATCTTTTGTCATTTCAACAATGGTCACAGTATCTTCACCAGCAATGGAGTCCATTTCAAAAAATTGTTTTTTTTTTCTTTTGCTCATTAATAAGAAGCAACTCCTCATCTGTTCAGTATTTATGTTGAGATTGCAGCAATTCTGTCACATTTTCGTTTCTAATTCCAGTTCTCTTGCTATTTCTGCCACATCTGCAATTACTTCTTCCACTGAAATTTTGAACTCCTCAAAGTCATCCATGATGGCTGGAATCAGCTTCTTCTGACCTCTTGTTAATGTTAATATTTTGACATCTTTTCATTAATCACAAATGTTCTTAATGTCATCCATAATGGTAGGTCCTTTACAGAAGATTGTTGATTCACTTTGCCTAGAACCATCAGAGAAATCACTATCTGTGGGAGCTACAGACTTACTAAATGTACTCCTTAAATAATAATACTGGGAAGTCAAAATTAATCCTTAATCTTTGAGGTACAGAATGGATGTTTCCTTAGCAGGCAGGAAAACAACATTAATCTCCCTGCACACCTCCATTAGAGCTCTCAAGTGACTGGGTGCATTGTCAATGAGCAGTTAAAAGAATCTTTTTTTCTGAGTAGTAGGTCTCAATTGTGGGCTTAAAATATTCAGTAAGCTATGCTGTAAACAGATGTGCTGTCATCCAGGCTTTATTGTTTCATTTACAGAGTACAAGGAGAGTTGATTTAGCATAACTCTTCAGGGCATTAGGATTTTCAGAATGGTAAATGAGCATTGGCTTCAACTTAAAGTGACCAACTACGTTATCCCCAACAAGAGAGTCATTCTGTCCTTTGATGCTTTAAAGCCAGGCACTGATTCCTCTTCTCTAGCTATGAAAGTCCTAGATGTTATCTTCTACTAGTAGAAAATTATTTCATCTAGTTAATATATTGAAATCTGCTGTTTAGTGTAGCCACTTTCATCAATTATGTTGGTTCTTCTGGATAACATGCTGCAGCTTCTCCATTAGCACTTGCTGCTGCTTCTTACAATTTTGTGTTATGGAGATGGCTTATTTCCTTAAACTGTGAGCTAAACCTCTACTGGCTTGAAACTTTTCTTCTGTGGCTTCCTTGCCTCTCTCAGCCTTCACGAAATTGAAGTTAGGGCTTTGCTGTGGATTAGGCTTTGGCTTAATGAAATGTTGTGGCTGATTTGATCTTCTATCCAAACCTCTAGAACTTTCTTCACATCACCAATAAGGCTTTTTCACTTTCATATCATTTATGGGTTCATTGGAGTAGGACTTTTAATCTCCCACATGAACTGTGTTTTGCATTCACAATTTGGCTAACTGGTGCTAATGCCTACCATTCTACTCCTCTCAACTTCAGACATGGCTTTTCCACTAAGCTTAGTTATTTCTTGCTTCTGTTTTAAAGTGGGAGATGTGCACTCTTCCTTTTATCTGACTATGTAGAGGTAACTATAATGTGTTGATTGGCCTAATTTTAATATTGTGTTTCAGGAAATAGAGAAGCCTGAGGAGAGAGAGAATGATAGGGCAACAGGTGGCTGGTGGAGCAATCAGAATACATAGGACATTGAGAAATTGACCTTGCTGTCTTAATGGGCATAGCTCATGGCCCCTTTAAATAATTACAATATTAATATCAAAGGTCACTGATTACAGATCACCATAACAGATATAATAAGGAACAACTTTAAAATATTGTGACAATTATCAAAATGTGAGAATATTGTGAGAATTATCAATGCATGTGGTTTTGACAAACTCTTGGAAAAATGGCTCTGACAGAGTTGCTCAACACAGTCTCAAAACAAGCCTTCAATTTGCTTAAAAAAATAAAAGGTATCTGTGAAGCACAATAAAGCAACACATCATAGATGAGGTATGCCTGTATTAAAGATCATTAAAATCTAGAAATTTAAAAGTACTTAGGTTTTGGGGTGGGTGGGGGTTAGAGTTCATGTGTGTGTATGTATAATGAGATGAATAGATGCATACATATGAATATAAAGAGACCCATGTGTATTATTATGCTGTTTATAAGTAAGTATTTTGTCATGATTTTTTTCCTCTCAGAACATCTGAAATGGAATTATTGCTTCAGATTATCTAGTGTAGGGACTGGCAAACTTTTCCTGTAAAGGGCCAAATAGGAATATTTTAGGTTTTGCATTCCATACAACCTCTGTCTCTTCAAATGTGTTCTGATGTTATATCACAAAGTAGTTAGAGGCAATACACAAAGGAATGGGCATGACTATGCTCCAATACATTTCATTTACAAAGGCAGGCAGCAGTCCAGGTTTGACACACCAGTCCTAGTTCAGCAACTCCCGTTCTTGAAGGTAAATCCAACTTGGATGTTAATTGGGCTAAGAGATGAATTTAAAATAGAACAGATTTTGCCAAATTTTATTTTTGCATTAGTTGCAGACTGAAAAAATATCAATCCCCAGCAATTATTTAAAACCCAGTTACATAAATATTCCATGCACATTTATACTGTGCTATCTTCACAGTGGCATAGAAATATGGAGACATTCCTTCAAGTTCTGTTGTTCTTAAATGTGTGTAGTTTTGACAGATCACAGTGTACACCAGCTTGGGAAAAAAAGTAGGCCACTCTAAAATCGTAGTTAATCAATCACTATTCCCAGGTAAATATTTATTTACTTGAAGATCAGTTCATTTTTATTTGTTATTTTTCTTTTCCTCTGTCTGGATTTTTTTTCCCCACATTCCCTGTTAGCTTGGAAAACTTTTACTCACTATTCAAAGTTCATGTTAAACACAGTTTCTTTGAAGGAGTCGATTTTGCTTGTTTGTTTTCTGTTTGTTTGTTTGTTTTTGCTATATTCCTACCAACAGGAATAGTTTTTCCACATTAGATCTTACTTAGTACCAGAAATCTTTACAGCATTTATCAAATCATGTTGTAATTATTTATTAGCCTTGATAGTAGATTTCAAAGGCAGAGTACACTTTCTCCACATTTGATTTTTTAAAAGGTAATTTTTTCAAGCTTGTAAGTGAAACAGTGAAAGAAATGAATTAAGGCTGAATGGGAGTGACAATTTCATTGATTGAATGAAGGACTATGCATTTAACAATATTAACATTGTATGATTTTGAGACACTATAGCTGATATTGTTAGTCACTCTATGTACAAGATAACCTTTTAATATAAAACTTTTTAAGGAAGTTAGACTTAGAATGTTGCTTCTAAGTATTTCAAAGAAAATCATTGATTAAGTGCTCAGTAATCACAAATCATGTGTTTTTTAGTGCTATTAATTGGGATAATTGATTGAGAACAAAATATTTTTAAGCGCCTTCAATATTCAAAGTTTTTGCCAGGACAGATAGATTTGTTGGCAAATAAATTCACTTATCAACTAAACGTCAGTTTTCTCTGTTCTGTTATTGTTAGGCTGATTCAATAAACTACTTAATCATTTTGTTATATCTTCAAGTGTTTTCTTCTAAGATTATCAGTTAAGTAGAACTAAGATGAAGAAACAATAAATCAGATGATTCTTTAATGAAATATTTTTAGTACATTGAGTGTAAAATCACAAACTGATAGAAAATTTGTTTATCTTATAGTTCCAAAATAACTTTAGGCAGCTGAGAAACTAAAGTCTGAAAAAAGTACTCAGAGAAATACTATTTGTTTTTATAACTTTACATTTTTTTCTCATCTTTCCTACTTTTCTCCTTAGACTATTTCCCAAAAAGAAAATACACTGAAGATAGCTGAATGTTGTTAGTTATTAAAAATAACAATCACAATTGCAATAATAAAGGGAAACTAAACATCAAAGTCACCTGGTAAATCTGTCTTTATCCCATTCATTCCCTGGGAAAATAATTCCTAAAACAGTATATTTACAGGGTTGCCCATCTTGAAACAATATTATAATAGCTTGTTACCAAAGACACCTTTCTTGTTTTCTTGCTATTCAAATTCTAGTGTACCTGAAATGGTTGCATATCAAGAGACCAATGTGACAGAAACCTTATCAATATAATTTGTCATAAAATTTAGCAGTCTCACTCTTGTCCTTCCTTATCTATGTATTGATTACTATTATAAACATTGTAGAGTTTTCACTTATTTTTATTATTTTTAATTTATCTTCATGCTTTTTAGTCTTGGGACGTACAATAAAAATGTTTTCTTCTCTCTCTAGGTGATCTTAAAATTCCAGTAGATAGCTGCATTCAGAGTGCCCGGCTATTAGAATGCTCCTTGGCATAATATCCACACAGGTTGGGAGCAGACTTCTGAATCTCATTCCACTCTCAAAAGATGTTAAGCTAGCAGTTCCTGTTGGCTGCCTGCCACTCATTTTTCTCAGTGCCCAGGGCTTGCATTTATGCTGAGCCCACTTTCCATTTTACATTTCAATCCTTTATCTCTTCCTCCTTCGGTGATTTTTATGGATGAACAAACCAGGTCACCTAAGATAAGCCACTGTCGCTCTCCACTCAACCTTCCCATTTTTTAGGAACTGTCCTAAAATTGAACTTCTGCTAAGAATTTCTGATTAGGACAGGGATACATGATGGTATTTTATCAGTGTTGTCCTGCATCAAGGAGAGAAGTCAGGGGTCTCAGTTTTAGCCACACTTGACACCTCTTTGACCATGAGGATGTCATTCACTTCTCCATGTCTTAGCTACTTGATTAGAAAGCAAGAATAACATCTCCCCAAATCCTAGAAAGGCTTAAATAATGTTATGTATGTGAACAAACTCATAAACCCTAAAACACAACAGAACAGAATTTTTTTTTCATCTTTCTGATCAATCAGACACGATCCAATCAACTGCACCCCTTAAAGTCCAATACTATTTTGCAGTTTCAAAGAGGTTCTTTTTTATCTATTTAAAGAATAAACTCAAACATATCCTGCTTGAAAGAAAAAATAGGAAGGCTGAAAGTTAAATTAAACCCTGCTTTTGATTCTAGTAAGAAGAAAATTATTGAAATGTTAGCTGCTATCTCTAACTTTATTTTGTGTCTTTTACGTTTCTATTTGAATTACTGCCAGTGAAGACCAGAAAGTGTGCTTGCTGTCAGAAAGACTCTAGTATCAAACTCTGCGGTGTCAGAGCTAATGATAGGATCTATTGACAAAGAATATTACGTTTGTGGCAGTGTGAGGTAACATTTCACCTAAAGTTTACTCCTTAGAAAAGATAAAAAAAAAAATAAGTTAATTGGTTAATTGATTCAATTCATGTAACAAGTCACCACCTGAAAATAGCATGATGAATTCCACCTATATACAAAATTTTGAATGTTTACTGTTTTTATACCTTTATTAAGGTATAAATGACATACAATTAACAGCACATATCGAAAATGCAATTTGATAAAATATTTCTTATATACACAGCTAAAATATTTCTTATATACACAGCTAAAAAAAGGTAGTATACTTAGAAGATATATCTTTATTCCTGTATCCATTCGTCTATTCATTTATTTGTATCTTCATTCATTTACTTACTATCTACTGAACCCTTGCCATGGGTCAGGCACTGTTATTAGTACTAGAAGGTAAGCAAAACAGTGTCCCCACCTTGTTGCAGCCTGCTTTCTAGTAGGAAAAATGAGACAGTGCTAAGAGAAATAGCAGGAGACAGAAAGGGAGTAGTGGCTACTGTGCTACATAGGGAAATCAGGAAAGTTCTTACAAAGATAAAATCTCAGCAGAGAACTAGAAGAAATGGAATAGTGAGCCATGTGACTTTTTGGTATTAGAGCAAACAACAAATGCAAAGGCCCTGAGGCGGGTGTGTGCTTGTATATTTTGGAAAACAACATAAGGCCAGTGAAGCTGGAGTGAGAGAGGACGAGAGAGACAGTTGATGCAAGCAAGAGATCATGGAAAGCCAGATTGCAGAGGTCTTTTTGAGCCTTTGGGGGACCTTTGTCTTTTACTTTGATAGCAATGAAAAACTGAAAAGTTTTGAGCAGAAAAGTGACACAATGTCACTCGTATTTTCACTCATTACTCAAAGCACTTAGTTGCGAATAGGAAGACTTAGAGAGGCTGCTGTTGCAGGGATCCAGGTAAGAGTTGATGGTGACACAAACTATGGTGTTTACAATGCTGGAGGTGGCAAGGGTAGTCTCATTGAGGATATATTTAGGCTAGTTTAGTTTTGTTTTCATTATTTAGAAAATATTAGCTTCTGTCATCAAATCTATGTATATAAGAGATTACATATTTTAAAGAGTATGTTACTCAGTAGAAATGTGTAGGAGATTGGTCAGGGTGGTGGGAAAAATTATAGGAAAGACTTAAACCTTCTTGGAAAGCTGGAAGGTTTTGCAAAAGCTTGGGGAAAGGGTTATAGCTGAAGGCAGCCTAATCCTCTTACCTTGAGCTAATGGCAGAGGGCAGATAACAAGGGAGTGAAAAGGAATTTATCTAGCTAAGTTTGTTTACCTGCTTCTCCAGAAACCAACCTTTGATCATCCTTGCACAGGACTGCCCCCTACTGGAGGGTCAACAGATAATGTTAATTACCCACAAGTGGTGTTTGCGCCAGGCCTTTGTCATTAAATCTGTACTATATAAATGCGAGCATCTCTGGTAAAAGGGAGTGCACTTTCTCATCTGCTGTGCTAAGCATGCTGTCTTCTAGCTGCATGCACAGGCAAAATATCTGTGTCTGCAAACTCTGTTCATCCGTCTTTGGCCAGAGTCGGCCAGACAGACTCAACACAAATGGAAAAAAACACATAAGTTTAAGGTTTCTAGACCAATATGGCTTTTAATTTCTCTACGATGGCAACTCAAAATGGTAAACTGGGATACTTTTTCCAAAGTTGACAGCACAGATAAAGTTTCTAAATATTCAAGTTATATGTGTGTGTGTGCGTGTGTGTATTAAAAGATCAACAGTATCTGCATGTTATGCATCAAGTAATGTGAGCAAAATTATAGAGACATCCCTCCACTTCATTTTTAAAAAGAGAGGAAAAAAGGTAAAAAATGAAACAAGAAAGTTGCAAGGTTCTATTACTATCGTGAGAGCTGGCATCATTTTTTTAGATTAGCTTCTGGAAAGAAAACATTCTAGAATAACATTAAAAATAGCTCTAATATTTTTGAAGACAAATTGAATAGAATTTTTTCAACATGTTTTAGTTTCCAATCTTTATTTTTTTTAATATAAACTTTACCCTAAGTTCTCAAAAGTTCCTGAATAAAATCATCATGTAAAAGCTACAACATATTTAGCTGTTCACCACGTATTACGTAGGAAGTCCAGCCAAGCAGCTTGATCCATCTACATTCAGTGGACCTCCTGGGCTCAAGGACTCACAGTCTAGATCCTATTCCCTTCTCCTATCTTTGTAATTTCACTGAATATTATAAGCTGTGGAATTTTACCTCAGTCCTGAAGAAAAAGAATTCATAGATTAGTAATTTGGAAAATAATTATTTTGTTTTCATTCTCTCTCAAGCATGTATGAAATCAAAGTTCATAATGGTACGATTTTGTTTAGCAAATATTAAAAGTCTCTCAGAAACTATCTTGGTGTAATGTATGAAGTATACAATTATAATTAATTATACCTCCTTCTCTCTTTATATTTTTCTGCTCCCTTATCAGAAATTTAACATTTATAAACCCATTTTTGTCTTCAGGATTTATCTACTTAAAAATTACTTGACGAGCTACATTCTAAAAGGAATTATGGAAGAGTGAGTATTATTGAAGGGGGTTGATAGGACACATTGCTGTCTCTTGAATGAGTGGGAACTTATTCTGATAAACATGATGAAAAACATTCCCCACTGATTTGAACATGGGTAAACGGGTAGGCCAATTTATCATTAATTTATTAGTGACATAATCATCCCAAGCCTAGTATATTAGAACTTGACTGAAAGTATTTGCTTTTGATTTTGTCCCTCCAATAACAAGTTTATTTTCTTTTCCTCCTTTTGCAAAAATACATCGAGAGAAAAAAATAATAATGACATCAAGGAAAAATCAGAGGAGGCAAATACATTGATCTTATACATCTCTTTTCAAGAATGTTGTCATAAGCATTTTTAGCTTTTTAATGTGTGCATATTATTTTAGATTTCCAATGAAAAACCACAAGAAAACATAATTTCTTTCACAAAAAAACCTGGGATGGGTTTAACTTTTCTCTTTCAGAGTGTATATATGTGTGTGTGAAATTTTTTTTAATTTTTTCTTGCTGCCATCCTAATATATTTTTAAAGAAATTTTATCAATCTCTAAAATCATTTCAGGCCTTAGCAAAATAAATTAAAATGCAAAATTAGTCTTTTTTCTTTTCCCGTCCTTGGTTATCAGGGACTTTGCTTTTCTTTTGTTTCCATATTACAAAAGAGTCACTTGTATTTATTTGTTTGTTTCTCTTGTGAATTGCTATATTTGAAAACATTTGCTTTCTTCCCAAATCTATTTGGTGAAAGCTGATTTTATAAAAACACACCCTATCAACCAATCTTTAAGAAATTGGAAAACAGCTGTGAATGTCAAATTGAAGTGTATTGTTTGAAACTATAGTATTGAACTAGAAAATGTAGATTCACTCCATTGTTTTCTATCTGAACAAAATTCTGAGCTATTGTCACGACGGTTTGTATACCACACCATGAATGTTGTTTTCACAGTTAGAGCTCCCCACCCCCGACCTTCTAGACTGACTCTGTGATTGTGAAACTCGGTGTTCTTTTTCATCAGGTCTCTTCTCAATTTTCCCTACTTTCACAGAAGGCTTAGATTTTACCTGCTGATGGATTAAACGTGGTTTGACACCCACAGAGACCCACTTTGAGACTACTTTATCTCTTTCTTTACTCTTTTCTTAGTAGTCACAAGTGTTTTTGAAACATCAGTCATAACTTCTGGGAAAATGCTTCACAAAATTTGAGGTTCGTTAGAAATTCTCTTCAAAGTTGTGAACTCTTTTGGAAAGCCTGCAAGATATTTCCATTTTAACCTTCAATAAACCCTCCATACTTTACGTGCTTCCAAATATGTTCTCCCTCTAATACCAAATAAATACTGAATTCAAATAAGATGATTGATTCTTTTCACCAATTTGACTGAGCCAAGGAGTGCCCAGATTGATCAAATATTATTTCTTGGTATGTCTGTGAGAATATTTCTCTCTAATACGGATGGCCCTCATCCAATCATTTGAAGGCCTGAATAGAAAAGGCTGAGTAAGAAAAATTATTTTTCTTTGCTTGTTTTCAAGTGAGGACATTGTTGGTGTTTTTTTTTTTTTTTTTTTTTAACTCTGCCTTCAGACTTGGATTCAGACTGAAATTTACCCACTTGATTCTCCTGGTTCTCAGGCCTTCAGACTTGGCTGAAACTATATTACTGGCTCTCTTGCATCTCCAGCTTGCTGACACATATCTGAGGCTTCTTGGCCTCCAAAATCCTATGGGCTTGTGCTTTATAGTCAATCTCTCTCTATATATATATATATACACACACACACATATGCATACACACAAAACACACATACACACACACACACACACACACACACATATATATAAACTCCTATTAGTTTTTCTTTCTCTGGCACACCCAGATTAATACAGCAAATATTCAAATTCGGAGAGGGACAGCGGGGGGTGGGGAGTTGGGGAGAGATAGCATGGGGAGAAATGCCAGATATACGTGATGGGGAGGAAGGCAGCAAATCACACTACCATGTGTGTACCTAGGCAACAATCTTGCATGTTCTTCACATGTACCCCAAAACCTAAAATGCAAAAAAAAAATGTTTGTTTAAAACCTATTAGTCTCCAGAGACCTATTGGAACTAGCCCGAAGGAATAAAGCCTCTATCTGTCTCAAGGAAATGCTAAAATGAAAATAAAATACAGTGATACCAAAAAAAAAAAAATGTGATTTGACTCTCATACTTACAGTTTCAAATTTTTGAACAGCGTTTCCAATAGTTCTTCAAGTAGTTCCTGAAAATAATAACAGTGATTAATTATTTTACTAGTTAGCGATTACCTTAGAGGGCTGAAAAGGAATCATCTTATGTTACGTGCAAGGAGATGTCAGGAAAGATCTTTATCTAACTTTATGCTTTAATATACTTTATAAAACACACTTTCCCAAAACTAATATTTATATACACGTTGCTTTAAGAATAGCTTAATTTTAACAGTTGAAATGGAAATGAACTAGCTTTTTAACTTCGCTGTCACTTTACAAACATAAATGATTTGCCATATGCTTTGTGAAAAATAGATTGACTTTCATACAGTTTCCTGGATAATTATTCAGATTAGTTCTTTTACTTTTAAATTAAATTTTATTTGAT
The DNA here is from genome assembly GCF_001604975.1 of Cebus imitator. Lineage (NCBI taxonomy): Eukaryota > Metazoa > Chordata > Mammalia > Primates > Cebidae > Cebus > Cebus imitator. Next base: position 6,129,088 of record NW_016107349.1, on the reverse strand, counting down.
TAGGCTTGTCCATATTTTTGAAGGGTCATTTATGTTATTACTCAGACTAATTGATGTTCATAAAATCTATGCATAAGAGGCACGCTGCATCTTCCTTTATAAATATTCTGCTTACTCCTAACTTCATATCATTAATAAAATACTTAACAGATATTTGAGCTGTCAGCTAATGTTTGAAAATGATAATTTTTAAAAGTAAAGAAAGAAAATGTAATGTAAATCAAATCTCATCTTTACCGTCAGTCAGTAAACAAAGCATTAGAGTGTTTTGCTTTTCTTTTTTAGTAAATTAAAGTAATGTACAGATTTACATCTTCATATATCAACATTTGCATCACCAACATTGACAAAAATGTGATGCAATAGTATGTATATATATGTGTGTGTATATATATGTATATATATGTGTGTGTGTATATATATATAGTATGTATTTTCATTCTCCAAAAAGTATAGTTTATTTTTCAAATAAAAAAGTATCTACATAGAATTGTTTATCATATTCTGTATAATACAAGCCAAAAGACCAGTCAATAACAAAACAAAGAAAAAAAGTAAAAAAACAAAACAAACAAAAATTCCACGAGTGTGATACATTTGGGAAATAATTTTGAAACATGAGGTGGCAAAAAATTGTTAAAGAGCTAAGATTCCTAAGAGACTATCTGTTTTCTCTTCAAATATTCCTCAGCCTGTGTAGCCGTACCCCTTAGACGATCAAGAGTCGAATGACCCATGGGACTCTTGACCATCTAAATCTAGGGAAGGAGATAATTAATGCTATCTCAACTTCTCGATTGGATTGGTTTATTCATGATTAGACGATCTAAAGTATATAACTGTACTTTATGTGATATGAATAATATATCAAATTTGACATCAAATTTCCCTCATGGTAAGACTAGTGAGCAAAATTATGATGATAAATATGATATATAATCTCAAAATACCTTCTCACAACACACTTATTATTAATAGTCATAGAGAAAAAAAGAGAAACATTTTGGTGGAGAAACACAATGTCTTACTCCAATGATCAAAATTAGTTATATGTGTAATAGGATCATGTGCCTCCTGATAGGATGCATGAAAAAGAACAAAACATCACTGCTCTGGTATTTCTGCCCAAATGCGCACAACCTGAATATAATCCTAAGCAAACACCATATTAACCGAGGGACATTGTACAAAACTCCTTGCTATTCTTCAAAATTGTCAAGACCTTGAAAAAAAGAGAAACAAAAATACTTTCAAAGTAAAAGAGATTAAGGAGCTATGATAACTAAATGCAAAATGTGATCCTGGATTGGTTTTGGAACTAGGATATTTTTCTGTTACTATAAAGTACACTTCAGAAAAAAAAAGAGGGAAAGAGAAAGGAGTAAAAGTGAAAAACGGAGTGCAAATGTAATAAAATTGTAACATTAGGAGAATCTAAGTGAAGGTTATATGGGAAAACCTTGCCTTATTTTGAGCCTTGAAAGTTCAAATTGATTTCAAAGTAAAAAGTGAAAAACAAACATAAAAAATATTTATATTGGAGTCCATTACATTTCTGCTGTGCACAAATAGTTTTTCCTTCTGTGTTATCCAAAAACATATTGCTAGTGATTCTCATTGGACTTCCAGGCCGGAAAGGATTTTTGGCTTTATTTAGCCCCTCTCTCCTCTACCTCATCATATTTTTATTCTTAGAGAATAAAGATACATTGGCCTACACAGATAAAATCACTAGCTCATGTTCATTAAAATATTAAATGAAGGAGTCATAACAATACATATTTTTCACTTTTCAGGTGTTCTTTAATAGAGTTTGATCTTTATAAGGGAAATCTCTGTATTTACATTTCCTTAACATCTAGCCTAAGATATTACATAGAGTAAAAGCACACAAAATTATACCCTTTACTAGAATTCCATTTCTTCTGTACTTTAGAAAATCATCAAATATGTGTGGAGTATTTTCTCAATAGCGAACTCCACACCAGAAACATTATTACTATTTCACATTAATCTCACCCAACTTCTTCAAGAAGCTCAACGTCAACTTGGAGAATATAGTCTTGTGAACCAAGAGCTAAAATATGAGACAAGTAACATGGTGGAACCAAAATATAAAAGGAATATCTGAGGCAATAATTAATATTCTGCTAATTCAGAGAATTAACACATTGGTTAGCATACTAATGTATGACTCCATTAAAATAAAGTTATGGTGGGATGTGGTGGCTCATGCCTGTAATCCCAAAACTTTGATAGGCTGAGACAAGTTAACTGCCTGAGCTCAGGAGTTCGAGACCAGCCTGGGCAACATGGTGAAACCACGTTTCTACCAAAAAGTATATCTCTCCTTATATATATTAGCCAGCTGTGATGGCACATGTCTTTGGTCCCAGCTACTCAGAAGGCTGAGATAGGAGGCTTGCTTGAACCTGGGAGATGGAGATTGCTGAGAGCTGAGATTACAAAACTGCACCCCAGCCCGAGTGACAGAGTGAAACCCCATGTCAAAATAAAATAAAATAAAATTGCATGAAGTCAACCTAAATGCCCATCAATGACAGACTCGATAAAGGAAATGTGGTACATATACACCATGGAACGCTATGGAGCCATAAAAAAGAATGAGATCATGTCCTTTGCTGAATATGGATGAAGCTAGAGGCCATTATCCTCAGCACACTAATGAAGGAACAGAAAACCAAATACCATGTTTCACTTTACAAGTGGGAGCTTATTGATGAGAACCCATGGACCCATAGAGGAGAAACATGCACATTGGGGCCTACTGGAGAGCAGAGGATGGGAGGAGGGAGAGGATCAGGAAAACTAATGAATGGTTACTAGGCTTCATACCTGGGTGATGAAATATGTGCAATAAACCCCCGTGACACACTATGCAATATTTACCTATATAGCAAAACTATATTATCTGTACATGTATCTCTGAACTTAAAGTAAAAGTTAAATAAAAGAAAATAAAGTTGAGTAATACATGTACTCTTATGGTAGAGGATAGTTTCAGTAATCTTTAATGCCAGCTTGCAGACTGAGATTGAGCATTAGCATAGTTTTGTTGGTCTAGGAAAGAATTTTAACACAACTTGATTTAGATTGAACCTGCTCTCTTCAGTCACAGTCCTCACCACTCCCTATTGCCTGTACTGGATGCTTCATTCATTTATAGGCTGGAACCTGAGGGCATTTGAATCTGTAAGGCCCAATGTAGTAGAATAAGAAAGACAAGCACATACACATATATAGCAATAAAAACCAATTTGAAAAAGATCAGAAGTTAATACTTTATGCTTATTTATAAAATGCCTTTTAGAAAAAAAAAAAGAGATTACTTTTAGCCTTAGAGAAGTGAACACAGTACTTTCTCAAAGGGGTAGGATTTTTTTTCCAGGTGTTAAAAGACATTGATAAAGGTGGGTGTAGGTGTTGCTGAAAATAATGATAAAGGAAACCAGGAACAATCTTTAAAGTTCTATAATTTCCTTGTTGTAGAATTTGAATGAGGCTATTAGAGTTTCTGAAATATTTCTATGGAAAAGTTTCAGACTTCAAAATAAAATTCCTTATTTTATTCTAAATTTGACATTAAAATACAGCCATAGATTTTTAGGGCTTTAGTAGACTGCAGATGAGTGACAGAAGAGAGGAAGGAAGGAAGGAAGGAAGGAAGGAAGGAAGGAAGGAAGGAAGGAAAGTAGGAAGGAAGGAAGGGAGGAAGGAAGAAGGGGGGAAGGAGGGAGGGAAGGAAGGAGGGAAGGGAAAGGAGGAAGGAAGGAAAGGAGGGAAAAAGAAGAGAGAAAGGGACACATGGCATCACTGCTGCCTGCAGATGCAATTACATCTAAACATATTGGAAAAGCAGGAGCTCTAGATTCTTCTTAGAAGTTCTCCATAGGAAAGAATTCCATGCTTTTCTCTGCACTCACCTTCCAGTTTAACAGGTCACCACCCACCTACTTACTTCCACTCATACAAACTTAGATATGGTAAACACACACACACACACACACACACACACACACACCCCCAAACATATACCTCAAAATACTAATGGATATGTCATTTTAGGCTCAGGAATATTTGTATAAATATAAAATGCCAACAAATTTATAGATAAGTATACAAGAATCAGGGCTCTCAGGAATTCTCAGCTAGTTTTGGAAACTAAAGAAACCAGAGTATAAAAATCAACTTAATATATCAGAAACACAAGTGTTGAAAATTTTCGTAAAAATGACTATGGAACAAGGGAACAATGCCAAGGAGATAAAAAATGTTTGTGAAATGTTGTCTCTGGCCAACTGTGTGTCACAGGGGATAACAAAGTAAGAGAAAGCTTTACATTCCCATTGTTCTTCCATCTGCAGTCTGAGCGAAAAGACAAAATATTATGAAGACAGTAGAGGAAAGCATAATTGCTGTAACATTTTCTTTCTTACAACCATGGAAAAATAAACATTTTGTAGCACTCCTTTCTTGGCATTATTTTCTTTGGTGGAGTCTTGGATCAGATCTAGCATGGATAGGAATAATGCCTTTTAAACACTATTTTAGACCAAAACTAAAAATTTTGTGAATACAATCCAAACAAGTTAAAAAAAAACAATAAAATATTTAGAGTAAACAGAAAAAAAAAAAAAAAAACACTTACTTATCGATACTACTCTAATATAAGTGGAAACACACCTATCTTACCCAAGGTTTCTAATTCAGAGGCTTCCATGCTCTGACCCAATCATTAAATGAAAGACCTCACCTCTTTCTATTCAAAGCCTTACTTTCTTAACCATCAGCAAAATGCAAAAATTATAACTCAAACAAGTAATCATTAAGTATCCCAATATCCTGCTCAAATTTTCCATTTGGATTTGTTTTCAATACAGGCTTTGTCTGTTCAAACCCATGGCGTGTAACTAGGACATGTAATTGTTAAACTGGTCTCCATCATTTGCGCCATCTGCACCTCCTGAATAATAAAACTATTATATAATTAAGAGGCAGTCAATTAGGGATGATTACTAATTATTCTAGACACCTATTAGAGTTGCTTCAGGGAGACCATTGACTCATTTTATGGATGCATTATGAATCCTTTTTTGTATCTCTCCACGAGTACAAGAGAAATTGTGATTTTCAACACTACACAAATAATTCAAATTATAATTTAAGATAGCTTATTTCAATATACTCATTTACCTGGGTCACGCAAATATTACAAAACTGAATTCCTAGTTTGTGATTATATAATAAACCAAATCAGAATCAGTGAATTGATTCTGAGCCATCTTCCTTTTCTTCTTCAAACTTACCTTCCTCCCTGTTTCTCTACCTCTTTCTTTCCCTTTCTTTCCTCCTTCCTTTCCTTTCTACACATTTCCAGTATAATTCAAAGTTTAGAAAGTTAGCTATACATGAATTCAGTGAATTGAAATCAAAAGATACTGATCCTGACCCTTCCTCGTTTTATCTTTCACTTTTCTTGTTAGATTAAGTAAAGCATGTACATTGTAAAGTGTTCAAATAATACAGAAATAACACTCTCTGGTTAAAGTACTGTTAAATTTTGGATGTATGTCTTTTCTAACTTTTTTGAAGTTTTTGATTTGATCAAATTAAATAACATTTATTAAAAACCTAAATTTCACTGCACTCTGATAAATACCAGAGCTGGATGAGGTTATCCTCAACCTCAGATGCCAATCACTTAATACAAGGAAATAGACTTATTTACACTAATTAGTGTGTTTGCTAAAAAGTATACTGAAGAGTGGTGAATTAAATGGGCTTAAGTGTCATAAATGATACCTTCATGACACTTTTGTATAGAAAGTAAACATGAATTCTCTAAAGGTAAGAACATGACTTCTTCCCTGCAACCCTTCCTCTGTTAGGCTGTATTAAAAAATATATAGTTCAGGTGCTATGTGAGAAATGTACTTAAAAGTGTGCGACATTAAACACTGGACAACTACTTTTTAGTCTTATCTCATTTCTGATTCTCATTCTTGCCTGATTGTATCCATGACTGACAATTTCTCAAAGGAATTATCCATCACCTACTTCTGATTCTAATCTCATGTTGCCATTTAGTTGAGGACCACAGAACAATTGGCATAAATCAGGGATGAGAAAAGACCAGGGTAGAGTTAAGTTTGACTCTTGCCAATTAAAAGATTTTATAGGACTCCCTATTCAGTAAATGGTGCCAGGATAACTGGCTAGCCATATGCAGAAGATTGAAGCCATATCCCTTACTTTCACCATATGCAAAAATTAACTCAAAATGAATGAAATATTTAAATGTAAGACTTCAAACTATAAAAATCAGGAAGACGACCTTAGAAATACTCTTCTTGACATTGGCTTTGTCAAATAAATTTTGGCTAAGTCCCCAAAAGTAGTTGCAACAGAAATAAAAATAGACTAGTGGGACCTGATTGAATGGAAAAGGTCCTGCAAAGCAGAGGAAACTATCCACAGAGCAAACAGACAACGTACAGAATGGAAGAAGATAATTGCAAACTATGCATTCAACAAAGGCCGAATATCCAAAATCTCTAGGGGCCTTAAACAAATCAACAAGCAAAAAACAGATAACCCCATTCAAAAATGGTTAAATAACATGAATGGACACTTCTCAAAAGAAGATATATGTGTAAGTGGCCAATGAACATATAAAAAAAAAATGCCGAACATCACTAATTATCAGAGAGATGCAAATCAAAACCATAGTGAGATGCCATCTCATCCCAGTGAAAATGGCTATTATTTAAAAAGTCAAAAAATAATAGATGCTGCCAAGGCTGCAGGGAAAAGGGGACACTTACACTCTGTTGGAGGGGATGTAAATTAGTTCCGCCACTGTGGAAAGCAGTTTGGTGATCTCTCAAATAATTTAAAACATAGGTACCATTCAACCCATCAATCCCATTATTCAATATATATACAAAAGAAAAGAAGTAATTCTATCAAAAAGACACAAGAACTTTAATGTGTATCATTGTGCTATTCACAATAGCAAAGACATAGAATCAATTCACATGCCCATCCATGGTAGATTGGATTAGGAAATGTAGTATATATAATACACCATGGAATACTACACTGCGATAAAAAAGAATGAAATCATGTCCTTTGCAACAACATGGATGAAGCTGGAGCCATAATCCTAAGCAAATTAATGCAGGAACAGAAAACCAAATATCACATGTTCTCACTTATAAGAGAGCTAAGCATTGAGCTTAGCTCATAAATATGAGAACAAAAATAACTGTGGACCACTAAAGGGTTGTGGGGAGGTGGTGTAAAAACTACCTATCATGTACTATGCTTACTATCAGGGTGACAGCATCTGTACTGCAAACTTCACCGTCACCCAATATCCCCATATAGCAAATCTCCATGTCTCCCTGTATCTAAAATAAACTTGAAATAAAAATAATAAATAAAGGCTTTTTTTAATCTATATCAAAATATCTTAGACGAAACTGTCTACATCCACATGGCCACTTAAAATGATTGCTTTGAAATGTCATGCACACCAATCCTTTTTTGTTTCTACAGTATCAGTCAATGGCTAAACAAAGAACAGGCTTGTATCAAATGTTTTCCCAATCATTGCAACCATAGAGATGTTTATATTGGATAGTTCAAAAAATTAGAGATAGAAATAGCATAATTCTTAAAACGTGGCACAAAATGACCTTAACAAAACATGGCTGGAGGCTATGAAGTTTACATGAGAATGAGGAAGAAATAGAGATAATAAAGTGGAGACAAAGACATCTCATTCTTAAAATTTACATTTAAAATCTCTCCAAAAAAAAAATTAAAATAAAATAAAATCTCTCCAATTCTAAAGTTTTTGGTAGGCTACTAAGCACGGAACACAGGGCTATTCTTCACCATACCCTTTCCTTTCTCTGCCTTTACTCTAGACTCAGAGCCCTTACGTCATCAAGATGTGCATGCACAACTGAATTAAATTTCCTAGGGCTGCCTTAAGAAATTTCCACAAAATGGGTAGCTAAAATAACAGGAATTTTAGGTCTCAGGGTTGTGGAAGCTAGAAGTCCTCAATCAAGGCATCAGCAGGACTCTACTCTTGCTGAAAGCCTGAGAGAAGAATCTGTTGCATTCCTTTCTCTTAGCTTCTGTTATGGGCAGTGATCATTTTGCATGCCTTGGCTTACAGATGCATCACCCCAGTCTCTTCCATTGTCACATGCAGATCAGCTCCATGTTTCTGCCTCTATGTCTCTTCTCATCTTCTTAAAAGGGCAACCATCAAATTAGATTAAGGGCCAACCTTGTCACAGTTTCACCTCATCCTAATTAATTACATCTGTAATGAACCTACTTTCAAATCAGTCACCTTTTGAGGTTCCAGGAAGGATTTGTGGGTAGCAAGGGGAGACATTATGCTGCCCATACAGGGACTTACTTTGTTCAACAGGAACTAATATAGCTCCGATAATCTTTGTTAATTCATGGGCATTTGCTTTCAAATACTAATCTCTAACAGTAGAATAAACATGAATAGTAGGATAAAATACTTTTTTTTCTACCTGTTAAAATGCTTGGAAGTATCAATAGTTAGGGAATTATCTTAAGGAAGAAAGGAAAGGACAGAAGGGCTGTTCTAGGTCCTTAAAATCACACCATTTATGCTCAAATCCTCTCTACCTAATTGTTCATTGTTAAGAAGAGTATGTCTATGTCCCCAGGCCACTCTCTTAATCAAATAACATAGAGAGCAGCAACATCAGAGAATTCACAATGGCCTGTGGAATAATTGCTTGACCCTATGGCTTGATGGTCTGTAAATTGGCAAGCAGTGCTTAAGTGTCAAAAATGGATAGTGGTTTCACAGTAAATTATATCAGATCACAGAGGGTAGCGCCATCATCAATTGTGACTTACAGTGCTTCTCTGGCAGCAAGAAGAGAACATAAGCATGACCCCTATGTCTTACACAAAAAAAGTGTCAGTCGGGAAACAAAGCCTTCATTTTCAGGGCATGATCACATGGGGCTGCATTTCAAAGACGAACGTAGAGATCGTTAAGCCCATGGAGGATGAGTGATGGACTAAGGTCTACCTGGCTCTTAGCTCCGAGGAACCAGAATCCAAAATAAAATTAAAAAAAAAAAATCTTGGCTTCCAGTGTGGAGTTGTCAGTTTCTAGTCAGCACTCTTGCAACACTAGGAAAAAAAGAGAAAAAACTACATAAGGCTCACCATTTATAAAATGGTTCTTGCAGTTTAAAACTAAATTAAGAAAAATGTAAAAGAAAAAAATAATAGAAAGAAGAAAATGCAGTAGGATTGGTGTAGGGGGTTGGGACAGGGTGAGTTAGTTTTGGCGGAAAGATTGCTTCAGAACTCAGGCGACAGTGACTACTAACAAATGCTTTCAGATTCTTGTTAAATAAATACTTGTTTGGTGGGTATGTTTGAAGTTGGAACTGAAAAGTGCTCCAGTTGGCTAGATGTTTAACCAGCCTCTCTTTGGGAGTTCAGCATCTGTCAGGTGAATCAGGACAAGGGTTCTACTTACATGAAGCAGGAGAAAAATTATATCTAATGAGCTGCTAACAGCAAGTGTTTATTGAGTTCTCCCAGGTATGTTCAAATCAGGCACAAGTTAAAAGGCTAATTCGAGCTTTTGATGATCTGAGAAAACTTCACAAAAAAAAAAAAAAAACTAAATGGAAATTTTTATTAACAAAAATATTTTTTGAAAGTATGTTACATGATTGGTAGGCTACCAAGTGCTTTACCTATACTATTTAATCTTTGCAACTAAGTTAGCCTGAACATTTTTGGTTCCATTGTACAGATAAGGATACAGGTTGTGTATAATAGAATAATTTGCCCATAGTCATATCACAAGTATATTGCACAGTTGGAGTTAGGAAAAGACCAATTTCAAAATTTTTGTGCTTAGTCTGTTTTAATTCCAACGCTTGACACGCAGAAAGTAATACAGCTAACAAAAAGAGTTAAGAAAGTATTCAATCCTGTCTCTCCCATTTTATAAATAACGACATTTAAACCTAAAGTGATGGTACAAAAGTCACAGGGTGCAAAGGACTGAAAATATATTTTTGTATGTGTGTATGTACGTGTGTGTATTTATGTATTCTGACTCTAACAGAGGAACCATATTTCTTTTCTTTTTGTAACACTACTTAACATGGGACCTATGTAGAGATTTAAATGTTTTCATTAGAACCAGAGCTGAACCATTATGGATACAGCCAGTTCGTAAATTTAGAACTAGTAACAAAACACACTCAGTCATTTTAAGCCATGCTAATATAGACCAACAATTCCTTCTCACTTTGTACTTGGATAAATGAAATATGATGGTTGCCTTATTGAACGTTATCCCTCAATGGCTTTCAAAGCGTTACTGCTATTTTGGATCTCAGATGCAAAAAGTTGATCTAATCTCACTCCTCTGTTTATTGCCATTGGTCATCTCTAACTATATAAAGAAAGTTATATAACTATATAAAACTGTATAAAGGAAGTTTTTTCTCCTTATCATCTCAACTTTTATCTTTCTATCCCCTGTAATAAGCACACACTAACTTGTTTTATGTGTTAACATTGCTGCAAGGCTGGGCACAGTGGCTCACACCTGTGATCCCAGCACTTTGGGAGGCTGAGGTGGGAGGATCATGGGGTCAAAAGATGGAGACCATCCTGGCCAATATGGTGAAACCCCATCTCTACTAAAAAAACACAAAAATTAGCTGGATGTGCTGGTGTGCACCTGTAGTCCCAGCTACTTGGGAGGCTGAAGCAGGAGAATCACTTGAGTCCAGGAGGCAGAGGTTGCAGTGTGCCAAGATCGAGCCACTGTACTGAACCTTGGCGACAGACCGAGATTATGTCTCAAAAAAGAAAAAAAAAAAATACACACACACACACACACACACACACACACATACACACACACACGTAGTAGGGAATGCTTTGTATTTATGTTTTTAATATACACAAATAGCACTGTAATATAAAATTTCTTTTCTAATTTTCTCATTCAACATTTATTTATAAGAAATTTCAAACGTATAGCAAAGTTGTACATATTGTACTTTGAGTATCCATATGCCTGTTACCCAGATTTAAACATTAATATTTATTATCCATCTATTTATTCTTTTCTCCATTCATATCATATTGGGGTCATTTCAAAGTACACTGCAGATATCAGCACACTTCTGTCTACTTATATGTGTATCGTTACCTAGCGTTTAGTATTTTTTTATAGTGTTTTAACATAAAACTATAATAGTGGTCAAAAATTTTAATTGTACATTGCTGAGTTTTGGCAAATGTATATACTTGTTTAACCTAAAAACCATATCTAGATATAGAACATTTGCTTACCTTAAAAAGCTCTCCCATCTTTCTTCCTAAACATTACCTTTCTGTTTCTGCTAAAGACAGTGATTTTTTCTGTTGTTTTTTTTTTTATACTTTAGATGAGCTTTCCTGTTCTAGAATTCTAAATAATGGCTTCTTACAGTATGTCATCTTTCAGATGAGATGTATTTCTCATAGCATCTTGTAGCCTATGTTGGAATTTTTGTGACTGCTCCATGGGTCCTTGAGGTCTTGAACATTGTTTGCAATCTGTTTCATATTGGATAATTTATATAAATCTATCTTCACATTCACAGATTCTGTCTTATATCATCTCCATTCTACTATGCAGCTATCCAGTGAATTTTTAAATTTCTGATATTGTTTGTGTTCAGTTCCAAAAATTTTCTTTTCTGTTTTTTTAATAGTTCATATTTATCTGCCACATTTTTCCTATTTTAATAAATTATAGTACATTGTAGATTAATTAATTGAGTATAGTAATAATATGTGCTTTAAACCTCTAATTCAAAATCTGGAGGCATTTACATGTTGATTTTGGTTGATTGCTTTATCTCTTCAGAATAAACCACATTTTCCTAATTACGCATTTGAGAAGTTTGGATTGTGTCCTGGACATTAGGAATATTTTGTTGCAGAAGCTCCAAAATTTAACTAGTTTTCTGAAGAAGTTTTTGATGCATTATATTTGTACATAATTATGGGATACATAGGAAATTTGTTACATGCATAGAATGTGTCATCATCAAGTCAGGGTATTTAAGGTATCCATTGCCAGAATATTTATCGTTTCTATATTTTGGAAAAATTTCAAGTACTTGCTTCTCTAAATATTTTGAAAAATAGCATACATTGTTTTTAACTATAATTACCCCCTTACTCTGTAATATGGTTTGGCTATGTCCCCACCCAAATCTTATCTTGAATTGTAGTTCCCATAATTCCCACATGTTGGGACCCAGTGAAAGATAGTTGAATCAAGAGGGTGGTTCTCCCATACTGCTCTCGTGGTAGTGAATAAGTCTCTTGAGATCTGATGATTTTATAAGAGGTTTCTTCTTTCGCTATTGTCATTCTCTCTCAACTGCTGCCATGTAAGACTTGCCTTTCACCTTCCACCGTGATTGTGAGGCCTCCCCAGCTATGTGGAACTCTGAGTCCATTAAATCTCTTCTTCTTTATAAATTATCAGGTCTCAGGTATGTCTTTATCAGCAGCATGAAAACAGACTAATATACTCTGCTATCAAACATTATAGCTCATTCCTTCTACCTAACTGTAGTTTGTGTTTCCATTAACCAATCTCTATTCACCCATCTTCTTGCCCCACATACACCCTCTCCAGTCTCTAGTATCTATTCTACCACAGTCTATCTCCACATCATCAACTTTTTTAGCTCCTATATGCGAATTACATGTTCTCTGAAGACTTTTGATGTTTTTATTTTAGAAGGGAAATAAACTGCTTGGATTCAGACTGAAAGTCTGTGTCTTGAGCAGCAGGACAAACAGGGTTCAGCTCTTTTTATCTCCAGGTGAGCTGTTTGCAGTCAGCTGTACCCCAGACACGTGTCAGGGGTCAGCCTGAGAGGTGGACACAATTTATACACAGATTATCAACCTCTCTGGCTCTCTATTTTCCTGGGTTATCTCCTCACTTTCCAGATTCTGTCCTAGTTTTTCAGGTTTTTCAGGTCAGAAAGACTATAAGTTTTCTATCAAATTTTCAGTCACCCTCTGACTAAATTTCGATCCGCCTTCATGTTGAAAATCATAAAACTCATTCTGCACCAGCTCTTTCTCCCAAATTTGAACTCTACTTCCAACTTTCCATGCTTTTGTTTACTCTCAAAGAGCTTTTCCTCTTTGTTTATTGTTCAGAGCTTATAGTTCTTATTGCGAGGATCAGCCATACCAGCAATGGCAAAAATTTATTTTGTGTATTCATTTTACTGTATGTGTAAATAGTTTGTTACTTGGGCTGTTTTTCAGTACTGCATATGGATTTATATTTTACTAATTTTCCCATAGCAAATATTTAATGCTCATAATTATGATCATGTTCACCTATAATTTTTTGACTTTTGAATATATTAAACTTTTCTATAAACCAAAAGCAAACAAACAAAAAGAATCCTACAAACTTTCTCTGCTTTATCCTACAAACCAAACTGGCCACAATACCCTAATATTGTCTTAAGTTTTCTTATTATTGATTCTCTTTTCTTCTCTCTCCCTCCTTTCCCTCCCTTCCTTCCTTCCTTCCTTCCTTCCTCCCTCCCTCCCTCCCTCCCTCCCTCCTTCCCTTCCTTCCTTCCTTCCTCCCTCCCTTTATCCCTCCCCCTCTTTCTTTTTCTTAATTTGTTGCCCTCCCTCCCTTCCTTCCTCCCTGTATTAGTCCATTTTCACACTGCTGATAAAGACGTACCCAAGACTGGGCAATTTACAACAGAAAGAGGTTTAACTGGGCTTACAGTTCCATGTGGCTAGGGATACCTCACAATCATGGCAGAAGGCAAAGAGAAGCAAGTCACATCTTACATGGATGCTGGTAAGCAAACAGAGCTTGTTCAGATAACCCCCCCTTATAATACCAACAATGCTCATGAGACTTACTCACTATCACAAGAACAGCATGGGAAAGGCCCGCTCACATAATTCAGTCATCTCCTGCCAGGTTCCTTCCATAACACATGGGAATTATGGGAACTACAAAATGAGATTTGGGTGGGGACACAGAGCTAAATCATATCATTCTGACCTGGCCCCTCCCAAATCTCATATTACCACATTTCAAAACCAATTATGCCTTCCCAATGGTTCCCCAAAGTCTAATCTCATTTCAGCATTAACCCAAATGTCCATGCTCAAAGCGTCATTTGAGATAAGGCAAGTCCCTTCTGCCTATGAGCCTGTAAAATCAAAAACAAGTTAGTTACATCCTAGACACAATGGGGATACAGGCATTGGGTAGACACAACCATTCAAAATGGGAGAAATTGACCAAAACAAAGGGGCTAAGGACCCATGCAAGTCCAAAATCCTGCAGGGTAGTCAAATCTTAAAGTTACAGAAGGATCTACTTTGACTCCATTTCTTGTGGAATTACACTGAGGCAAGAGGTGGTTTTCCCTGATCTTGGGCAGCTCTGGCCCTGTGGTTTGAAGGGTACAGCCTCCATCCTGGATGCTTTCATAGGCTTGTACTGAGCTTCTGTAACTTTTCCTAGTGCATGGTGTAAGCTGTCGTGAGTGTCTGCAGCCTTTCCCAGCGCACAGTGCAAACTGTCAGTGGATACACCATTCTGGGGTCTGGAGGACGGTGGCTTTCTGCTCACAGCTCCACTAGGCAGTGCCCCAGTAGGGACTCTGTGTTGGGGCTGCAACCCCATATTTCCTTTCCACACTGCCCTAGCAGAGGTTCTCCATGAGGGCCCACCCCCACAGAAAACTTTTGCCTTGGCCTCTGGGCATTTCGGTCCATCTTCTAAAATCCAGGCAGAGTTTTTCAAACCTTAATTATTGACTTCTGTGTACCTGCATGCTCAACACCACTTGGAAGCTGCCAAGGTTTGGGGCTTGAACCCTCTGAAGCAACCTGAGCTATACCTTGGCCTCTTTTAGTCACAGCTGGAGTGATGGGGTTGCAGGGCACCACATCCCTAGGCTGCACACAGCACAGGGTCCCTGGGCCTGGCCCATGAAACCATTTCTTCCTCCTAGGCTTCTGGGGCTGTGATGGGAGAAGCTGCAATGAAGACCTCTAACATGCCCTGGAGACATTTTTCCCATTGTCTTGGGAATTAACATTTGGCTCCTAGTTACTTATGCAAATTTGTACAGCCAGCTTTTATTTCTGCTCAGAAAATGGGATTTTCTTTTCCATCGCATTGTCAGGCTGCAAATGTTCCAAACTTTTATGCTCTGTTTCCCTTTTGAAACTGACTGCCTTTAACAGCTCCCAAGTCACCTCTTGAATGCTTTGCTGATTAATCATTTCTTCCACCAGATACCCTAAATCATCTCTCTCAAGTTCAAAGTTCTATAAATCTCTAGAGCAGGGGCAAAGCTTCAGTCTCTTTACTATACATAACAAGGGTCACTTTTATTTCGGCTTCTGTCAAATTTCTCATCTTCATCTGAGACCATCTCAGCCTGAACCCGATTGGTCACATCACTGTCAACATTTTTGTCAATGCCATTTAACAAGTCTCTAGGAAGTTCCAAACTTTTCCACATTTTTGTTTCTTCTCCTGAGCCCTCCAAACTGTTCCAACCTCTGCCTGTTACCCAGTTCCAAGCTCACTTCCACATTTTTGGGTATCTTTTCAGCAATGCCCCACTCTACTGGTGCCAATCTGCTTTATTAGTCCGTCTTCATGCTGCTGATAAAGACATACCTCAGACTGGGCAATTCACAAAAGATAGAGGTTTAATTGGACTCACAGTTACAGCTGGCTGGGGAGACCTCACAATCATGGCAGAAGGCAAGGATGAGCAAGTCACATCTTATGTGGATGGCAGCAGGCAAAGTGAGCTTGTGCAGGGAAACTCCTTATAATACCGTCAGATCCCTTGAAACTTATTTTCTGTCATGCGAACAGCACAGGAAAGATCTGCTCCCACAATTCAATCTTCTCTCACTGGGGCCTTTCTGCAACATGTAGGAATTATGAGAGCTGCAAGATGAGATTTGAGTGGGGACTCAGAACCAAACCATATTCCTTCCTTCCTTCCTTCCTTCCTTCCTTCTTAATTTACTTTACCACAATAAACATTCATAGGCTATGTATTAATATTCATTTATTGTATATCTCTTAGCCTCCCATAGAACATGTTTGTCTTCTTAGTGGAGATCTTCATCTAAAAGTATTTTCTTTGTTTTTATAATATATTATTATATTTAGCTTTATACTACAAATTTTGAAACTTTTTATGTCTTGAAAGGAATCCGATGCAAATCATTTTTGCTGATATAAAACACTAGAGTCAAGGTTATGTTTACACCTATTTGATAATAATATTCTATATTTAGTTACCTTAGATATTAATGCTATTCTTTGTAAGAAATCTGTGTTTAATTTTCAGAAACTCTATTTTTCTTTTGTTTTGATCAACTTATATTTAACTATATTATATCTAGGTATGGATTTCCTTTTCTATTATATTTTGCACTCCACAGGTTTTCTAAGGTTTTTCTTCTTTATTTAATTTTGTTAAAATCTCAGTAATAATTTTTTCAAATACTTTCTCCCCTACTGTTATTTTCTCCTCCTTTGTAATTCTATTTACACCAATACTTCTGTAGTCTTACTGTTTCTCTCTCTCTATATGCACACTTTTGTATTATGGCCTTATTTCTTCACACTGAATTTGGAAAATTTCTTAAATGTAATCTTCCATTTTATTGGTTTGCTTTATGGCTGTATTTTTCAACTTAATAGCTTCTTTGTTAAAAATAAAGTATTTAAAAATCAAGTATTTCCACCGGAGTCTTTAACTCCATATCCTCCTTAATATAATCAATTCTTTTTTCCCAAGTTATTTATTGTATCTATTTTGAATTATTGATTTATGTAAAAGACTATTATTAGTTCCCCTAGTGATATTATTATAGAATTTCTTTCTTCATAGCAAAATGTTCATTAACAGGTTATCTTTGTGAAATTTTTTTTTCTATGCAAATATCAGGGAGACTGATAATTAGTTTTAAAAATCACTGGTTTAGACACAACAATGATTCCTGGCTGGCATCAGTTTGCCGAGTTCAGTAATTTTTTGTAATTTGTATTGGTGCCTTGTGTTACCAGTTGACAGGTTTTTTTTAGGTATAATTATTTTATTTATTTCAATAAATTTTGGGGAACAGGTGGTGTTTGGTTACATGCATAAGTTCTTTAGTGGTGACTTTTGAGATTTTGGTGCACCCATCACTGGAGCACTGTACACTGTACCCAATGTGTATTCTTTCATCCCTCATCCGTCTCCCACACTTTACCCCAAGTCCTCAAAGTTCATTGTATCATTCTTATGGTTTTTCATTCTTGTAGCTTAGCTCCCACTTATAAGTGAGAACATGTAATGTTTGGTTTTCCATTCCTGAGTTACTTCACTTGGAATAATAGTCTCCAACTCCATCCAGGTTGCTGTGAATTCCATTATTTCATTTATGTACCATAACTTCTTTGTCCACTCATTGATTGATGGGCATTTGGGCTGATTCTGTATTTTTGCAGTTGTGAATTGTGCTGCTATAAATATGCATGTGCAATTATCTTTTCCATATAAGGACTTATTTTCCTCTGGGTAGATACACAGTAGTGGGATTGCTGGATCAAATGGTAGGTTTACTTTCAGTTCTTTAAGTAATCTCCACACTGTTTGCTGTATGGGCTGTACTAGTTTCCATTCCCACTGACAGTGTACAAGTTTTCCCTTTTTACCATATCCATGCCAATATCTATTATCTTTGATTTTTTTATTGTGGCCATTCTTGCAGGAGTCAGGTAATATTGTATTATGGTTTTATTTGCATTTCCCTGACAATTAGTGATGCTGAACATTTTTTCATATGTTTGTTATCCATTTGTATATATTTGGAGAATTTCCTGTTTATGTCTTTAGCCCACTTTTTGATGGAATTTTTTGATTTTTTTCTTGCTGATTCATGTGAGTTCTTTGTAGATTATGGATATTAGTCTTTTGTTAGATATGTATTTTGCAAAAATTTTCTCCCACTCTGTGGGCTGTCTGTTTGCTCTATTTACAGTTTAATTCAGTTTCTGTTTAATTAAGTCCCATCTATTTATCTCTGTTTTTGTTGCATTTACTTTCAGGTTCTTGGTCACAAAGTTTTTGCCTAAGCTAATGTCTAGAAGGGTTTCCCAATGTTATTGTCTAGAATTTTTATGGTTTCAGGTCTTAGATTTATGTCTTTGATCCACCTTGAGTTTTCAAAGGTAAGAGGTGATGATCCAGTTTTGTTCTTCTGCATACAGACTGCCAATTATCCCAGCACCATTTGTGGAATAGGGTGTCCATTCCCCACTTTATGTTTTTGTTTGCTTTGTCAAAGATCAGTTAGCTATAAGCATTTGTCTTTATTTATAGGTTATCTACTTTGTTCCATTGGTCTGTGTGCCTATTTTTATACCAGTACCATGTTTTTTTGGTGACAATAGTCCTATAGTGTAGTTTAAAGTTGGGTAATGTGATGCTTCCATATTTGTTCTTTTTACTTAAGCTTGCTTTGGCTGTATGAGTTCTTTTTTGGTTTCAGATGAATTTTAGGGTTTTTTTTTTTCTAGTTCTCTGAAGAATAATGGTGGTATTTTTATGAGAATTGGATTGAATTTGTAGATTGCTTTCGGCTGTATGGTCATTTTCACAGTATTGATTCTACCCATCCATGAGCATGGGATGTATTTCCATTTGTTTGTGTTATCAATGATTTCTTTCAGCAGTTATTTGTAGTTTTCCTTGTAGAAGTCTTTCACCTCCTTGGTTAGGTATATTCCTAAGTATTTTGTTTTGTTTGTAGCTGTTGTAAAAGGGGTTGAGCTGTGGATTTTATTCTCAGCTTGGTCATTGTTGGTGTATAGCAGTGCTCCTGATTTGTGTATATTGATTTTGTATCCTGAAACTTTACTGAATTTATTTATCAGATCTAGTAGCTTTTTGGATGAGCCTCTAAGGTTTTCTAGACACATTGCTATATGTGCAAATAGTGTGTTGTTCTTTTAGTACTGCATATGAATTTATATTTTACTCATTTTTTCCATAGCAAATTTTAATACCCATACTTATGCTCTTTTTCCCTCATAAGTTATTAACTTTGTGAATATTTTAAAATTTATATAAACCCAAAACAAATAAACAAAAAGATTCCTTCTTTTTGCCTCAGATATATCGTGCAAACCAAACTGGCCATGTTAATATTGTGAATTTATTTACATTATCCCTAGAATGGCTTTGGTTATCTGCTTTCATCAACAGAATAGAGATGCATATCTGTGGTTCTGGTTTTTGTGGATACTGGTAGATTTAACGGAGATCATTATTTCAGAGCAGCAAACAGAAATTCTACAACTTTCCCTTATTAGTCTGTTTTGCACTGCTCTAAAAGGATACCTGAGGTTGGGTAATTTATAAAGAAAATAGGTTTATTTAGCTCACAGTTATGCAGGATGTACAAGAAGCATGGCACCAGCACCTGCTTCTAATGGAAGCTTCAGAGAGCTTCCACTCATGTTGAAAGGTAAAGGGGAGAAGGCATCACATGCTGAAAAGGAAGAAAGCAAGAGGGAGAGGAGATGAAGGTGCCAGGTTCTTTTTAACAGCCAGATCTTGTAAGAACTAATAGAGAACTCAGTCGTTACTGGGAGAACAGCTCTATATTAGTCCATTTTTACGCTGCTGATAAAGTCATACCCGAGACTGAAAATTTACAAAAGAAAGAGGTTTAATGGACTCACAGTTCCATGTGGCTGCGGAAGCTTCACAATCATGGTAGAATGCGAAAAGCACATCTTATATGGTGGCAGGCAAGAGAAAAGAATGAAAGCCAAGTGAAAGGGGTTTCCCCTTATAAAACCCATCAGATCTCTTATGACTTATTCACTATCATGAGAACAGTATGAAGGAAACTGCCCCCATGATTCTATCCCACTTGGTCCCTCCCAAAACATGAGGTAATTATGGGAGCTACAATTCAAGATAAGATTTGGGTGGGAAAATAGCCAAATCATATAAAGCATCAAGCCCTTTGTGGGATATTCCCCCATGACCCAAATACCTCTCACCAGGCCCCCATATAATATTTGGGGGTCACAATTCAACATGATGTTTGGAGGAGAGAAAAAAACTATGTCACTCCCTTTAGTGACTGTTGTGCTAGCCTCTCAATAGTTTACCAGACCCCTTCTGCAAAGCCTTCCCTATTAATTCCTCTGTAGTTGCTCCCCTCTGAGATCAGTCCTTCCTTTATTGAAGCTAACAATTAGACTGCACCTGTCAATATCCTTATCAGGCTGTCTAGGTGTCTGTGCTCTTTTTTAGATGCATTCTTGACCTCATGGATATTAGGCTAGTTCTGCTGGCTTTTTTCACTTAAAGTGGTGAAGGGCAGAGAGTGATGTGTCCAGGACCATGTGGTAGAGAGAACAGAATACAAGTCAATGCTCTCTCTTTTATCAGTCACCCAGCTGTGATAGATGATCTCTTTGGCCCTGGTTTGTTCCGCCCTTAAAATGCTAAATCAAGGCTGCCTTCCGGCTGAGAAGTCAATGGCAAGCAGCTTCTTGTCCCTTGCACAGTGGCGTAAGAGTGGCCATGAGCCTGAGAAATTTTCTTATAAAGAAATGAGGAGTCCTCATAGATTGTTCTGTGTATCACCTTGTTTGGAAGAACCTTTCTGTGTCTGGATGTGCACTCCTTTGTTTTGCTGATTCGTGTGTGTCATATGACATGTGGCCATCCTCAATGCTCTATCTGTTCATGGCAGGGAGGCAACAGGGTTCCTCCCATGCAGCACAAGAGGTGTACATGCAGGACATGTCCCCGTGGTGGCAATGAGCCAGGACCTGCTGGCCAAAGGGGACTGTGGTCCCTGTGGTCACCACTGAAGATTTTTTTCCTCTGTTTTCTTTATTGTTTCACCCTGTGCTTGTGTGAGTTGTGTCTTTCTTGGAAACCCCAACAACTGCAAATCATGCAGTGGATGATATCCTGAAATTGATCCTCTAAAGGGTAAGAGAAATGTGTCACTTACATGCTACTTCCCTTACCCCACACATTTCTCGGAGCTTTGCCTTCATAGACTTACCTTTTGACATTGAAGCCACCTCCAAAATTGGATTGGAGGGGATCACATTAATTTCCATTAATGATTAATTTCCATCTTGTTAGAAGATAGTTATTATAATAAATAGTATTTTATTTCTTTTTACCATTTTTAATTACTATTACATTTTGTCAATTTTATCACTAATTACAGATATTTTCTGTCATTTAAAATGCATTACAAATTTTACTCTTACAAGTAGAAAAAGATCCTATTGGACAAATGTACCATAACTAATTTAAACATTTATATCGTTTTGGAACTTGAACTCTTTGACTTTTTTTTTTTTTTACTTTTATAAGCGATGTTGTGATGAACATTTTTATCAGAATGTACTAGTTTGCTGTGCCCGCTGTCACTAATTACCACACACCTACTAACCTAAAACAACAGAAAGTTATTACTTCACACTTTTGGGGACTAGAGGCCCAAAATCAGTATCAGTGAGCTGAAGTTAAGGGGCCAGGAGGGCACCACTGCCCCCCGGAGGCTCTAGGAAAGGACTCTTATGTGACCTCTTCCAACATTTGGTGGCTGCTGTCTGCCTTTCTTGTTGCCACGCCACTGCAGTCTTCAGTGTTAACATGTTTTAATCTGTCTCTGCTCCACCTCTACATCACCTTCTCCTCTGTTCGGATGTGTGTGTGTGTGTGTGTGTGTGTGTGTGTGTGCTAAACCTTCCATTGCCTTGCTCTTATAAAGAAGACACTCGAGATAGCAAGTAGGACCCACCAGATAATTCAGGTTAATATCCAGACCTCAAGATCCTTGACTTAATCACATCTGTGGAGTCTTTGCCACATAAGATGGCATTTAAAAGTTGCAGTGATTAGGGCATCTTTGCTGGTGGCTATTCAGCCTACTGCCCTGCACTTACAGTTTTACTCATTATTTCCTCACAGAATTAGCAAAACGAGGTTAATGGGGGCTAAAACTTTAAGGCACCAATATACATGGTCATTATGTTTTCCAAAGTCATAATTCTTGTGTATATCCAGCATAGCAATGTGTGAGGATACTCTTTTCATTGCCTGCTCTTTGATTTTCATAGGTGAGAAATAAGATATAGATTTTATCTTTTTCATTGTCAACAAGGAGGACTGGTTTTCTGTGTGTTTGGTTATCAATTTTCTGCTTTTTAAGCATCATATCTTCTGTCAACTCTCTTTCTCAGTACAGGTGTTTTAATTGAAAATTATTAAAAGAATATTCTAATTTTTACATGCACTGATCCAGACTTTTCTCATGTCTGGGTTTCTCTTCTAAGCTTAGAAATGCCTCTTATCATCAGAGATCAGGGACATTGTATATCAGTACTATTGTGTTCAATTTTTTCTTCAACTATGTTTTGAATGGACGAGAATGTGCCTAACATGAGATAAGCTCAGTACTGTCTTCATTAACATATCTGACCTTATACGAACAGAAAGAGGCACCAGAGATCTCTCTGTTTCTGCACACATAGTGGAAAGGCCACATGAGGCCACAGTGAAAAGGCAGCTGCCTAGAAGCCAGGAAGAGAGGCTTCACCAGAAACCCACACTGCTGGTGGCAACTTGATCTTGGACTTCAAGCCTGCAAAACTGTAAGAGCATAAGTTTCTGTTATTTAAGCCACACAGTCCATGTTATGTAGTTATGGCAGCCTGAGCAGACAAATGCAATGTATATGCTCCAAAAAGGAACTGTACTTAAATCATGTCTTCTGACTATTAGGACCTCACAGTTCATTTGGGGATGTGGAATGCAAACATGTTAGCCCCTTAATAAAATATAAAACATGATCTGCTTGTTTCTATATTTGTATCCATGTGTCCTATTTACCCCTGGTGTCTATATATAAGTGTACATTTGTCTGCTTATTTGCACTTTCTAATTAATTGCTTTGAACCATGCCGTTGTCCAATCCATTATTCCTGAGACTTGTCTTAAATAAAAAAGACACTTCTGAATTTGAAAAAGAGAGAAGAAATTTAGTTTATTTTGATAAGTTTAAAATATGTGTTCCTAGAATATTTGAACACAGTATCATCACAGAAAAACATCTACAGCTGTAACATTTTACTTACCTTAGGCATTTCCCTGATAAAAGGCATTTGCCTCAAAAGTCAATTCTCTTAACTCTCTTTTCCCTCACTTCTTTAATAATGTCTATTTTCTCATTTCCTACAGTAGTGTTATTGGATGCGTAGCAGCAGTTCTGCATAGTATCATTTACCTGTAAGCTAAACCAGCAAATTCGAAGAGTTTCAAATTATGAAATCTGATTTTGTAGCTTTATGCTAAATGCAATCAGATGGAAAAGGCATTCAAATAAAAATGTACCAGGAAGAACCACAAGTAGGTGTTGTGTTATTTTTCTCACAAGAAACTTCAATGCCAGAAAATGACAGCAAAAAAATGTAATAATGTCAATCGTAGCTCTAAGGTTTACAAGAAAAATTTTTAAAATCCCATTTTAAGTAGGAGATTATTAAAACTTTGAGACTTAGGCTATAGTAGCAAGAGCACAACTTATGAATCACAAGTTACGAAGTAGATTTATGGGCCAGTTATACCAATTATAATGGAAGGATGTAGGCAACGTCCCTAAGTTTCTGTGTCGTGGTTTCTTCTAACTACTGAGATGACTTGTTATAACATAGTAGTATGCTGTTATACTGGATAAAAAATACCGTGGAAAATGGAATGAACTCTGGGAAGGCTGTGACACTGTTGGAAGAGCCAGGGCTATAAAGGTAAGGGGAACTGCTGCTAGCGTTCCAGAAATTATGAAGTACAGAAATCACTGATGGCTCGAAATAAAGGTCTCAGCTTTATGTGGGTTAATCCGCATTTTGACACTGGAAAGCTACTGGCAAAGTCTGCTGCCTGCTGTCTTCCAAATTCCTCGTGCCTCCACACTAAAGCCCATGCAACTCTCCATCTCTCCATTTTTTTTTTTTTTTAATCCTCAACAAGAATTTTTCATTTGCAGAGCAAAAACTGGAACCCCAATGGCAGGAGTGTCTGGAAAATGTAGTTTCCAGGCTTTTAGCTCCTCTAACAGAAGTGATAACAGAAAACAGTGTGGGAATGGGTCTGAGATTTCAGTAGACTATTCACAAAACAAACTAATTCCGCATAGAAAACGCTTGCAGTCCAATCCAATGCACGCACTAGTTTTGCGTGGTTTACCTACAAAATGCAATTTAAATTCACTTTATTTGACCTTCTTACACTGCAACCACTATAACTCAAGATTGTTTCTCACTTGGACTAGTATGATAGTTGTCTTGTTATCTTCTTTCCGATTTGATCTTTGTATTATCTGCAAGTTTGGTTACGCTACGGGTTGCCAATAAGGCCAAAATTGCCATGGTTTAACCTGATTGTTATTTATTTCATGCTCATGTATTGTGTCTCATATAAATTTTCAAGAGAGTCTGCTGCACATAGTCATTTAGAGTCTCAGGATGACTGAGACTTGACCTCCTCTATTGCCACACCATTAGAAGTGGAGAATAGGAGAACCGTTCACAGAATCTTTACTGACTGAGTCTACAAGTGACATGACCCTATTCACCTCCAAGAAATATGACAAATTGAATATTTGGTTGAAATTATTGTTTATGCCATACCTCTTGTAATCAGATTTCTACATTTA
Organism: Cebus imitator; assembly: GCF_001604975.1. Lineage (NCBI taxonomy): Eukaryota > Metazoa > Chordata > Mammalia > Primates > Cebidae > Cebus > Cebus imitator. The sequence continues at coordinate 6,104,185 of NW_016107349.1, read as the reverse complement.
ACCAGAGTAATATTTATAAAATGTAAATCAGATGATATCAGTTTCCTTTTTAAAAACCTTCAGAGTAACCCTTGTGTACAAAATACAACAAAACTTTAGTGATACCCTGCCAGTCCCGACAGGGTCTGCAGTGCCATTCTTCGATCTTGGTTCTTATCACTCCTCTTCTTGCTCACTGCAGTTTAAGGTGCTGGTTTTCTCTGTCCTTTAAACAAGTCAAGGTAGTTTTTGTGTAGGCCCTTGACATCTGTCATTCCTTCTGAGCAGAGTTGTTTTCAATGAACTCTGATTAACTCCTTCTCATTCCTCAGCACCATATTTCATTGTCAGCTCTAACCTTCATTCTTTAGTGTAACAACTTTACATCACTATTTCTCATCTACAAATTTACCTTAAGCTGAGACTATCTATTGGATATCTATTTATGTGTCCTTCTTTCAGGGTTAGGCAACTTAAAAAACCCTACATATTTTCTCATTTGTAAAATGATGATAACTTCTGTCTGTATTTCTCATGCATACACACACACACAAAATGAAAAAAAAAGTTAGTTAAGAAATCAATATGATAACCTTCCCTAAATAGAAAAAAATTGGACAAAAATCATGTATTTGCAAATTCAAATTTATTGTTTATCAAAACACAAATTATCATATTTAGCAATTAGCTAACATCTATTGATAAGGGTAATATTTCTGGTTTTGTAATATCAGCTAATATTTCTTTATATATACAAACACACATGCATCATATGGACACACACACACACACACACACACACACACACATATATATATATATATATATACCCTCACTTGGCATAGCACTTAGCCATGTAGTCTTAGTTGGGTTATTAAAGAAGTATATGGAAGGTCATGAAAAGTAATATTTGCATGGTTAATACTAAACTGAGTCATCCTTAGCATTTTATTAATAAAATAAGACATTGTTTTAGAGAAATATGATCATGTACTTCAACTCAGACAAACTTGAATTGCAACCAAGGCACTGGTCCTTTTTAGCTGTCTGATATTGGGCAAGTTTTTGGGTCCCAGACTTCACATCTATATAATTACAAAATATAGAAAGATTTCAGGGACATTTTTGGGTAATATCACTAACACAATTCTTGTCTCAACAAATATTGATTCTCTAATAATTTCTCTCAAATATGAACTGGAAATATTTTATAATGTAGAATATGATTAATTTTGAAAGAATATAAAGAAAATACATCAAAATTATTATTTCTCTAAGTATTTTAGGATGGAGGTATTTTTATTTAAAAATGAACTTGAATGACAAAAGCAAAGCTAGAAATCTGAAATTAGAAAAAAAGAAGAGATGATCCCAGCAAGGGATATATGAAATTTCGGGCAAACTTGAGGACACCTCAAGACATAACGAGCAAGGCAAAGTGAGTTTGTCCAAGCTCATTTGAACATAAGACTTCATGACTTTGGACAAGAACAATTTTTTAAATATAAAACCAAGATACGTTAATGACTAAACTTCAAAAACCTTCTTGAAATCTTTTATAAATATATATATGGCTAAATTCAATAATATTTGACCTAGAAGAGATCTAAATGAAATTACACATTGAAAATGAAAATTTAGGCTTAATTTATGAAAAACTGTCAATCCTTAAAATGGTAGACAACATACGTAGCAGAAAAGAATACCAATTTAAACACGTAACTTGAAGATAGATATTAAAAAGGTAGAGAAACATATTTTTGATATTTAAACTTCAGCTTTACTTTTGGAGGAGGATTAAAAATAAAATGCATGAACAATTTTTTCCCCTGATAAGATTGCTTTTCTCATAATTGATTACTAGATGGGCCAATTGAAATAATATAAAAATGAGAGATTTTATTAAGCATATTAATAGCTTTTCAGTGACACAAAAATTGATTTGATTACACACCAACAAAATATCAATGCAGATGAATTATTAGCTAGCTACCCCTGTCTGATTTTGTCTAGTAGTAATTTAGGAAGCAAAATGCTTTCCTTAGAAAGAGTCCTACACATTGTGGTTGTTTGATGACATTAAAGCTTCTTTTCATAAACCATGCATTAAAAAGCAAAGTTCTGAGAGAATCTCAAAAATAACAGAAAGATGTTCAATAATCAAATGAGTTTAGGAGACCGTGAGTTCCAAATATGAAACATGTTTTTTGCTTCAATTTTGATTGACATAATATTATTGGAGACTGATCTCAGAGGATGGTATAGAGTGCTTTTCAAATCTATTTGTCCATGAAGTATATTCTATGAACTAGAAACATATATTTACTGAACATAATCCATGAATAAACATCTTTCAAAAGCTCAGGGCATAATGGAATCATTTAGTTAAAGCCAAATTGGAGTTTGTTTCTCAAGCTGTGAGAAAACTTTTTCATCAAAAAGGCCTCTGGAGAATTCTGAAGATGTGTGTAAGAGAAAGCTTTCAAGAAATCAAGGTAAATAGCATTGCCTACCAAATGGAGGCAGGGTAGAGGTGAGCTAGCTCCAACTGTTTTAACTTTATAGTATCAGGGCATTTAGAGCAGGAACTGCCAAATAAGTTCAGGCAGCATCCCTTAAAACCTTTTTCTTTGAATTTGAAACCAGCAAAATGATGGAGTACACATGCTAGCCTCCCAGGATTATTTCCATGGCTTTAGTGAGCATCAGGTTTATTTACTCTCACAGATCATTTATGCTGTGCTTGTTGTACAAATTCTTTCCTTTCCTTTCTTTTAGTCTATCTACATCCTATTCATCTTTGAATACCCCACTCAAATCCTGCCCCCACCATTAAACATGCCCATTAAGCTTTCCTTGACAATTTCAATCTCATCATTTATATTGTTTAGATTACTTGCCTCTTATTCTTCCTTTCTTTTCTCCCCAATGTTTATCTTAGGCTCAAGGATTATATGTAAAGGTTTGTTACATGGCTAAATTATGTGTCACAGGGGTTTGGTGTACAGATAATTTTGTCACCCAGGTATCAGCAACATAATATCCAACAGGTAGTTTTTTATTTTATTTTATTTCAAAGGCTTTTGGGAACAGGTGGCTTTTGGTTACATGGATAAGCTCTTTAGTGGTGATTTCTAAGCTTTTGGTGAACCTGTCACTTGAGCAGGATACATTGTACCCAGCATGCAGTCTTTTATCCCTCACCCTCCCCACCATTCCTCCCAAGCCCCAAATCCAATATATCATTCTTATGCCTTTGCATCCTCATTGCTTAGCCCTCACTTGTAAGGGAAAACATGCAATATTTGGTTTTCTATTCCTGAGTTACTTCACATAGAATAATGGTCTTCAACCTCCATCCAGGTTGCTGTAAATGCCTTTTTTTTCTTTTAATGACTGAGTAGTATTCCATTGTGTAGATATACCACATTTTCTTTATCCACTTGTTCACTGATGGGCATTTAGGCTGGTTCCGTATTTCTGCGATTGTAACTTGTACTGCTATTGTTTAACTTTCTCATATAATCACTTCTTTTCCTCTGGGTGTATACTCAGTAGTGGGACTGCTGGATCAAATGGTGGGTCTACTTCTAGTTCCTTAAAGAATCCCCATATAGTTTTCCATTGTGGTTGTTCTAGTTTACATTTCCACCAACAGTGTAAAAATGCTCCCTTTTCACCACATCCACACCAAAATCTATGAGCAGGATCTGAAAAACAAATGCACCAAAAACAAAAATAAATAGATGGCACCAAATTAAACCAAAAACTTCTGCACAGTAAAATAGTAATCAGCAGAATAAACAGACAACCTACAGAATGGGAGAAAATATTTGCTAAACTATGCATCCTACAAAGGACTAATATCCAGAATCTACTATGGACTCTAACAAATCAGCAAGAAAAGAAACAAATAATCCCATCAAAGGCAGAGGACATGGATAGACAATTCTCAAAAAAAGGTATGAACATGGCCAAAAAACATGAAAAATGTTCCACATCACTAATCATCAGGGAAATGCAAATTAAAACCACAGTGAGATACCATCTTACTCCTGCAAGAATGGTCATAATTTTTTTTTTTTTTAAGACAGAGTTTCGCTCTTGTTACCCAGGCTGGAGTGCAATGGCGCGATCTCAGCTCACCACAACCTCCGCCTCCTGGGTTCAGGCAATTCTCCTGCCTCAGCCTCCTGAGTAGCTGGGATTACAGGCACGTGCCACCATGCCCAGCTAATTTTTCGTAGTTTTAGTAGAGACGGGGTTTCACCATGTTGACCAGGATGGTCTCGATCTCTTGACCTCGTGATCCACCCGCCTCGGCCTCCCAAAGTGCTGGGATTACAGGCGTGAGCCACCGCGCGCCCAGCCCCATAATTTTAAAAAATGAATGCTTTATTATTATGCGATGCCCTTCTTTGCCCTTTTTTACCATTATTTGTATTAACCTTGAATGCAAATGTGTTAAACTCTCCCTTTTAGAGGCGCAGATTGTCTCACTAAAAAGTCCATCCAGTTCCTTCAAGGATCTCAAATGAGTCTTAATCTTCTCCTTAGACTCCCATTGCTTTAATATGGCAATGTTTACTGAGGGGTGGGAAGAAAAGAAAACTATTTTTCTTTAATTATAATACTTCTGGTATCTACAGTTTGGGGAAGGAAATGTACACAAATATATTACTTTGTATTAATGCAAGAACAGATTTCAACTCCATAGGTGCAGTTGTTTGTAAAAGTGATAATCAATTTGTAGCAGATACAATTGGGTGCTTAAATTCATGGCAGAAAAAAAAGTTCAAGCCTTTGGAAGAAAAAAAATCTCGAGGCACATCAGCTCTGCCTGAGCATCCGCTTACCTCTGTCCTAAATCAGTAACTCCCCTAAACTCTCTTGGCTTTATTCAACCATCACTTCTTTGAATAAATATTTATTGAGAGTGTGTTATGAGACAAAACCTGTGGATAAGGCAGGGAAAGAAATAAAATCCCTAAGCTCAAATAGCCTCTGGGAGCAAAGAAGAGGTAAAGCTGACCTAAATGGGAAGAACACTCATAGCTATTTTTCAGGCTGAGTTTCCTATGCCATGTTATGCAGAGCCTTGGGAAATATCTGATAAATACATCAGCCAGATTAAATTGATGTAAAATTCAACAAAATATGTAATTAGAAACCTATTAAAAATCACATATACTACAAATAATACTTTCTCTTTAAACATAACCAACATTATTTATATAACCATACACCAATGCCTATTTATATTCAGCAAACATGCATTGGACATTAACCATGAAGCGGGATTTTCACAATTAATGTAGCATCATATAATGAGAAGATGACGTCCAGTGGAGTAATGTCATGTAATTCAGATAAAGATATTAAAGGGGAAAGCTTACTTCATGTTATGAAGTAATAAATGGTGGGATAAGATTTCAAATTTAATCCTTCACACTACGCAATGTTTTATACTAGACAACTGATAAAAGAAGGAGATCTGGGAAAGGAAATCAACATTGAACCTTTTGACAAAGTGCAAGAAAGAGAGGAAAGGCTGCTGGGTGCAGTGGCTCATGTCTGTAATCCTAGCACTTTGGGAGGCTGAGGTGGGTGGATCACCTGAGGTCAGGAGTTCAAGACCAGCCTGGCCATCAGGGTGAAACCCGTCTTTTTATTTAAAAAAAAAAAAAAAAAAAAAAAAAAAGAAAGGAAAGGCAGGCAGCTCATTTTCAAGAAAAATCAAGAGATACAGCTAATTTATGAAATTGTTATGTATCTTTTTATTGCTACACCCCCCCACCACACATACACACAACAACTTCTTGATATCACCTGGAGTACTTTTTGCTCCAACCTGAAATACATAGTCTATGGCAGAAATTTCCCTTATTCAGCCGCTTGAAATAGAGTGGTGTACCACAGAGGGTTGCTGTATGTTCACTCAGAGCTAGAGTAATGAGCAATACTATACTCTTCCTTTAAAAATGTTTTTAAAAAGAAATTGTGGGTACAAAATTAGGTTGCAGACAAGAAAAATAAGACAAAGTTCTAAAATCCCAAGAGATACTTTACAATATGGGGATGAAGCTCTAGTCATACACGTAGAGCAGGAAACTGTCTATTTTTCTACTGATTAGTATTTTCAACTGTAGTTGAAATATTCAAATTATTATAATTTGTATTCACGTGTCATCACTACTTAAGTTAATCTTGGTAGTTTATTTTAAAGGCCATTTATTAGCATGCTGACAGTTTTGATTTGACTGGAGCCAACACTTTTTAATGTTTTATAGGAATTACCTAATACTTGTTTGAATTTTAAAATGAATAAACTCAGTACACTAAGAAAGTAATTATTTTAAATCATTCATTTAAATTTCTAAATAAATTTCATTGAACTAAAAATTAAAATATAGTAATATTAAAACATTAAAGATAATAACATGAATAAAACAGGTATGGACACCATCTTTTAATTATTACACACCAATCATTTTCTGTACTTACATAAATTCTATCTGTAATTTGAGGAGAATCACTGACTAAAGAACTCATTTTCCCATGTGGGTCATACTATCTGGTAATACGCATAGAATTTGTATTTTCTTGGTATAAATAAATAGGACATTATAGAATTCATAATGTTCTGATAAAAACAACTCTCCTGCCAGTTTAAGCAAAGATCAAATAAGGTAGTTATTGAGGGGATTACTTAAAAGACCACATCTCTTAAGACCACAGTGGTGACTAAGGGCCTCTTGAAACAGGTCTTCTCATGTAGAAAATATTCATTAGCCATAGCATACATAAAAAAAAATCTCGTCTCTACTAAAATACAAACAATTATCCAGGCATAGTGGTATGGGCTTGTAATCCCAGCTACTCTAGAGGCTGAGGCAGGAGAATCACTTGAAGTTGGGAGGCAGAGGTTGCAGTGAACCAAGATTGTGCCACTGCACTCCAGCCTGGATGACAGAGCAAGACACTCTCTCTCTCTCTCTGTCATATATATATAGTAATTTGATATATATATTTACTATATCAAAGTAAAGTGTATCTTTGTGAAAACCGTTTTTAATTCTTTTGAAGAGGAGTCTCTCTCTGTCACCCAGGCTGGAGTGCAGTGATGCGATCTTAGCTCACTGCAACCTCTGCGTCCCGGGTTCAAGCAATTCTCCTGCCTCAGCCTCCTGAGTAGCTGGGATTACAGGTGTGCACCACCACGCCCAGCTAATTTTTTGCATTTTTAGTAGAGACAGAATTTCTCCATGTTGACCAGACTTGTCTCTAATTCCTGACCTCAGGTGATCCACCTGCCTCGGCTTCCCAAAGTGCTGGGATTACTGTGGAAACATTTGATGAGGTTACCTGAGATACTTACCTTCTGGACAGCTCAATTTGCTTCAAATCTCAGTGACTTCTAAAGTAGAAGTTAGCAGATCCTGCTTTTCAGAATGCCAGTTTGCAGTGAAGCAGGATGAACCCAATCAAAACTCAATGAGAACCCTGCAATAAAATGTGTCGAGTAAAGAAAACTGACTAGTAACTGTGACTCAATACGATGGCTTAAGGGTCCAGGGTGAAGATGAGTGCTACCACCCAGCACAGCTGAGGCAGAGGAGCCCTCTGAATACAGCTGTAAGGCCAAGATGTGGCACTTTGTTGAAGATTATGAAAGATAAATGCAGGTGCTGTGTTTGGCCCTATGATGAGTAAGTGGGAATCTAGACATGGCATCATCAAAAAGTAGACAAGGTTTATGAAATGAGGCAATGGCAGTCTTCCATGCTGACACTCTTGGACAATGAGAAACAATGGAAATGTGTCCATATTGCTTTCCTCTCTGCCTGCCTCAAGAAGAAAGGCGTAAATAGAAGTGACCCTTTGACCAGGTAAACACCTGGAATTCTTGGACAACTCAACAGTAGAGCAGCCCAGGATAGTAGTATCAGATTCCCTCTTTATAAGTTGTAAGGGAGCTTTGGCAGGTCCTTAGAAAATGCTGTGCTGCTGTATTTATTTCTTGAGTTTATGGAGCAATTTATGAAAGTAAGCAAAAGGGTAATGAGTGGGAGGAGTTGTATCACATAAATTGTGAACCATTTTAATCAGTTTTCAAAGGCAACAAAGAAGACATGAAAAAGTCAAGTGGTTTATTTAGGGTCACAGTGACAAATGGGTCAGTGCTGTTTCTACTTTCCTAAGCAATCTCAAAAATTATAAAAATAAAATAAATGTTTCCAGAGGGAAGAGATATGTGGATAAAAGCTAAACTTGATAAATGAAAAATTTTCTCCTAAGTCTTATTAATACAATTAAAATATTACCTTCACCAAGTAAGTAGGATAATTTTCTTGAAATCTACTGCTCATTTCAATACATATATATGCATATGTCACTAACAGTAAATAAGTTCAATCTGAAAATTTAGATATATGATAGATGTATTCACTTGCTGAGTAAATATTGACTAAAACATTACGTATCAGTTACTTAATTGATCACTAGCTTTAAAAGGAATCCAAATTTTTGTGTTATAAAAGCATTCATTGTAGGATCTTAGAAAAAATGACTCAATCAATACATTTAAAATTGTGTTTTTTTATATAATGATTCAATTTGTTCATAAAATTTCATGATTATGATTGGTCTATTAAGTGTAGCACTAACACTTACTTGTGTTTTAATTAAATCTATTCAAGAAGAGAGGGGTCAAATGCTGGTTCTTGTTACAAACATTGTGTTTCTTGAAACATTCTTGTATTTTTCACTCAAGATATTTCGATGCCTTGCCCACTGTAAATTTTAAAGGATTTCTGAAATGCATTCCACTTGAGTATTAATGAACTCAGTGGTAGATGATGCGAGTTATTAGCCATTTAATTATTTACCAGAGACCAATTACTCTAACTTAATACATGAAATAATTGGACAACTTAGTAAAAGCGTACTTAGAAAGCCACAATACTTGAAAAGAATTCCTTTCCAAGTTTCACCATTTCAGAATAAATAACAGGAGGACATATATTCGTTTTTACTGAGTTATTTTCAAGTGGCTATTTCGAAAACAAGCATAATCATAATTAGATGTGTTACCAACATGCCATTTTTAACCACAGGAACTCTGTGTTCATAGAGTTACAATTAAATTAAATATTCAGCAATTTTTATTCCCTCCAAAAACAGGCTCACTTATTTACAAGGCTATGTGGATATGTGTTTCATTTACTTCAAGTTTGTGCTTCTAACAATATCGCTGGTTCAGGAAACATAGTTTGAAAGAATGGAAATTGCTGGTAGTTTATTTTTTTTAAGTTTATACAGCTTTGACCTATCTTGATGGACTGAAAGGATGGTGATGAAAATTGTAATCTTAATAAATCTCCTGCAGCTAGAGGTTTAAAACTCATACTGTTTCAAATTAGTGAGGACAGCAATATTTATTTGCTGCCGAATTCCAGTCAGCGTGGCATTTCAGCAGGAAACACTTTATAAGACTTAAACTTATGAGTAACAAAGTTGAAAACTCATGTAAAAGAAAAGGAACAGAAACTAAACACAGCCAGTGATTCATTCTAAATTTAAAAAAATTAAACGATAATTTCCTTTTCCTTGTCTTTCTTCATTACCATTAGCTTATTTTACAAATACAGCAATGAATCCTGGCATTAATAGAGGACTTATAATGTTCCAAGAGCTTGAAATGTATCATCTCATTGGACTGGCATGGATTTACTTAGAAAAGAAAGCAATGATACTCAACTGTAGAAGAAGTACCTCAGATAACATATCCAGTTGTTCAAAACTTCATCTTATATTTGTTCGAATGTTAGGGATGATACGAAACTATCTCAGATGAAGTCGTCAGAGGATTGGCTCTCTCCAACAATTCATTCTGATAGTGAACATAGATTCTACCATAAGGTCAATTAAATGTAGTAATTACATGGTGAGAAAGAGAGATACAGGTAGAAAGGTTGGATGGCACCTCATAAGAGAGAAAACAATCAAAGAGCCTCTACTCAAGACTTCAACCTTCACATGTATTTCCTTACCAAGAATGAAAACCATTCTTGGTTTTTCCTTCCACCTCAGTGGCCTGTTGTTCCAGTCTCATCGTGTGTCTTACTGTCTCAGTCAACATCATTTTCTTCCTCTATGAAGGAGAAGCTCAGAATTAGTCCTCTGATCTCTTTCTCAACTACACTTAGACCTCTTGTCACTTTATTTAATCCCATGGATTTTTAACAGTCTCTACACAGATGTCTCTTAAATTGACAGCTACATATCCATCTTTTTCTTGAACTCTAGATTTACACAGAACTACAAATCTACTAAATGTCTCAAACTTAACATGTCAATACTGAACTCTTGATTTTCTAGCCAAATCTATTCCCCTTTTAAATAATTAACATCGCTTTTTACCATGTTGTTCAGAAAACATGTTGTAGAACCCTTCTTGATTTCTCCGTCTCTCATACCCAATAACAAATTCCTAAGTAAATTCAGAGGGTGGCAACTTGGAAATGTATTCCAATATGCATCATCTTCATGGTTATGCAACACTAGAAACCATCATCATCTCTTACCTTATCTACAGGAGCCTCTTGCCTGGTTTCTTGCCTTTACCTTTGTCCCCTATGGTGTGTGGTTTACACAGTAACCAGAACAGTCCTGTCAAAATATATATCGGATTAAGCCATTGTCTTATCAAAACATTTTCATCCTTTTTCTGTAAAATACAGAGGTCCTATATGGTCTAACTACTGGTTACATCTCCAATAGAATTTCCAACAGCTTCCCTACTTACTAAGCTGCCATCCTTGTTCATCTTGAATATGCCAAGCACACTGCCATCTCAGTGAGGATACTTATACTTCCTGCCCCCTTTGCCTGGAATGCTTTCTACTAGTATAGATTTATGGTTTCTCTGTATTTGTTTGTTAATTTATTGCCTGTCTTTTCTTCTTGAATGCCAGCTCCATTAGAGCAAGAAGGATTTCGGTCCTGATTGCTGTTCTATCTCAGGAAGGCAGAAGTGCAGCAAATAAGAAAGGAAGGCAGGGGAGGAGGGAGGGAAGAAGGGAGAAATGAAGTAAATGAGTGGAAATGCTCCCTATAGTTGCAAGGGGCTATGAGAAAGATTTTTGTACCAGTAAAGAAGAAATCAGGGCCCAGATATCTAAGACAGCCTGCAAATTGTAGAAATGGTTGAACACCGGAACACCTTTCTGTCAAACCCATGCTTGCTAAACTAATTGGATCTGTTACAGGGAAAATAAGTTCCACTGGGGCCACTTGTTAAGAGGTAGGAATAAATAAAGAAAGCATCTTTGAGAGACTTTCCCTGAGCATTCTATTTACAGTGAAAACCATTGAAGAATATAGAAACCCTATCTCAAAATGATAACCATAGCAGAAACAATATTAACTCTATGTATGATGTAAAGAACTGTATTGAAGATGATGGGGTATTTCATCAATTCAATTACAACCCAATAAATATCGTCTATCATGATTCAGGCTTTGCTCTACCCTCACTTTTTGATAAACAAGACGAAGTTCATGGTCTCATAGACCTTATTTTCCAATGAGAAAGAAAGATAGCACTGTTAAATGGATTAAATAACATCAGCTAATGAGTAAGTCCTAAATAAGAAAGTCCTGGAATGGAGTGCCTTGGTGAATGCATAAGGCCTTAGTAAGTAGGTGATATTTAAATTAGCATCTTGAGGATCAAAGACAATTATGCCACATGAATCTGAGCAGAGTGCAAAATCTCAGAGATAAGAGTAGCATGTTCCAGAGACAAAGTCAAAAGCCTCTATGGCTGAAGGGCAATAAAAAAGAGGGAAAATGAACAGAATTTGAGTTATTCATGTGGAAACAAGCCTGATCATGAAGCACTCCTCAGGTCATGTTCAAAAAGTTGAATTTTGTACTAATTAAAAAGGGGGAAACTTTGTATATTATAAATGCTATCTAATAAAAGTAAAATCTGATCTCAGCACTTGCTGAGGCTAAGGCAGGAGGGTTGTTTGTGCCACGAGTTTAAGATCGGCCTCAGCAACATAGCAAGAACCAATATCTACAAAAATAAAAAGAAATATTCGGGCATGGGACTATAATAATATAATATAATATAATATAATATAATATAATATAATATAATAAATACAATAATAGCTGGGAGTATATGCCTGTAGTCCCAGCTATTAGGGAGGCGGAGGTGACAGAATCCCTTGATCCCAGGAGTTAGTTCTTTAGCTTTGAGCTGTGATTGCGCCATTGCACTCCAGCTGGCACAAGATGAGAGACCATGCCTCCAGAAGAAAAAAAGAAAAAGAAAGAAAAGAAAAAACAAAATAAAAATAAATTTAAAACAATAATATCTCAAAAGACCTTTGAATAATACATTTTATGATATATAGAGGGAAATTAAGAGGGAGAGGTTACATAGCTTGTCTAAGATACAGAGTCAGTTAATAGTGGAGCCAGGATTCTCAGTGTTTTCCATTGTCTCTTCTTTTAAAAGGAGAATACATTTTAATTCCCCCAAACTGAACTTATTATGTATAAAGGATACATTTTGAGCTAGATCAACATGGCCAAAAGCAGGAGTAAAACTAGATTTACGACAAAAACTTTTAGGTGTAATCTGAAGGGGTTCGGCTTTTTCTACCTCAGCATCCATTCTCTCTTCACTGTTCCATTTGTTACATCTTAATATTATTTTCTTGGAAATTTTAAGCATTAGACTCAATGTGGCACCTTTCCATAAAGACCTAAAGGAAATAGGCTCGAGTGACTCAGAAGACTAAATTATCCATGAAACTAGAAATTCGTTTTGGTTCTAAGTATCACATTGATCATCAAAATTAAATGGACTAGAACAGATCTCTTAATTGTAATTGATTTAAAAATACTTGACCCTCAGGCTTTCCTCATCTCACAATCCAACACCACCATTCTATCACATTGATTGTAATACTGTTACGGAATCCCAAATTTCTCTTATTTCCTGACTTCTTACATCCAACCCATCATAAAATTTTGTTGATTATACCTCCTAAAACACAGTCCCAATCTACATAATCACTCCACCATGGCCCAAATCTAGGTCACCATAATCTTCCTCTCCTATTGGAATAGCCTTAACAAGTCACCCTGTTTTCACTCTTGTCACTTTGTAATCAACTCTTTCTTGAGCAGCCAGAGTGAACTTGAACTTTTATGAAGGAAAACGCTTCCTGGAAGCAGAAAGGAAAATTTGCTCCGTTGCACAAGATCTGGTCAAGCTTCTGCATGTTTCACAATTGCTACCATGCCATTGACCAACACATGTGTGAGTCTAAGCCCAAAACAGACTGGAAAGCTACACTGAGCATACAAAAGAAATTACAGATACTGGTATAGCAAGAATTTGAGACCTAATTTACAATTTGTCATGACCTGAAAATATAATCCAATCTTTTTATTTTGGTTTTCCCTGTGTCAGCCTACCACAACTGTGATTGCCACTTTATTTCATACCACTCATTATCTAAGCTATAAGAATACAATCCTTCTAATTGTCTTTAGGTTCTCTTTTTTTTTAATTGCATTTTAAGTTTTGGGGTACATGTGAAGAAAATGTAAGATGGTTGTGTAGGTACACACATGACAGTGTGGTTTGCTGCCTTCCTCCCCATCACCTATATCTGACATTTCTCCCCATGTTATCCCTCCCCAACTCCCTGCTCCCCTCTGTTCCCCACCCCACAGATCCCAGTGTGTGATACTCCCCTCCCTGTGTTCATGTGTTCTCATTGTTCAACACCCACCTATGAGTGAGAACATGCAGTGTCTGATTTTCTGTTCTTGAGTCAGTTTGCTGAGAATGATGGTTTCCAGGTACACCCATGTCCCTACAAAGGACAAGAACTCATCGTTTTTTTAGGGCTGCATAGTATTCCATGGTGTATATGTGCCACATTTCCCTGTCCAGTCTATCATCAATGGGCATTTCTTTAGGTTCTTTTAACACATCAAGTTTGTTTGCATGTTAGGGCCCTTATGCTAGCTCGGGGGTTGGTAAACTACAGCCTGAGAGCCAAATCAAGCCCCCTGCCTGATTTTGTGAATAACGTTTTGTTGCAACACAACAGCATCCACTTATTTTTGTATGTTTGATGGCTAATTTTGTGCTACAACAGCAGAGTTGAGTGGTTGTGACAGAGACTGTCCCATCACAAAATATTTACTATCTAGCTCTTTACCGAAAGTTTGCCAACCTCTGTTCTGGTTACCCCCTCTATCTATATTATAAGTTCCCTCCCCTTTACAAAGATTTTTTTTTCTTTTTTCTTCATTTCATTCTAATTCCTGGCAAAATATATTGTCCTACAGAGACTTGGTTGAATAGTCCACATAAAGCTTTCTTTTTTTGCCTTATTTAAATCTATGCATAGGATATGTAATTATCTTATATATTATATTTAACATTTTAATTATTCATTTATGTATTATCTCTTCTTCTTGAAATGTAAGTTCTCCTACAGAAGAAAGTTTATGGTCTTCATAACTTCTTATAACAATGTTAGACATGTAGGAGATTCTCAATAAATATTTATTGATTTAATGGGTAAATAAATAGAATTAATGTAACAACCATCTCAGAGAATATGCTGCCTTAATCCAAGTGATTTCCCAGGGCATGTATTAAAGAAACAATATAGAAGGCAAAATAATTAATTAAATGATAAGTTGAATAAACAAATTGGTTAACTGACAAACTAAACAGGTTCCCAAATTCCAGAAATTTCTAGAAAAGTAACACCATAATGAAAGTTAGAAATGTTCTCACAGGCAGCTTAAGTTTCTTTCGGCCATTAAAAACATGGTAAGGTAAAAAGCATTGAGTTCAGGTTCAGTGGCTCTTCAACTTAATTGAATGTGAAATCCCCTTGATGTAGAGGATGAATCTGCAAATCAACAGCTGACCCAGGTGCCTCAGATTCACAGACATTGACAAAATGTCAGAGTGACAGTAAAATCATCTTGGCTTTCACAAAGGTCCTGAGCTGTCATGGATTTGAGTCATTTAATTATTATACTCTTAAACACTGGGATAAAATCATGGACTCCAAAGCAGGCAATCTGGAAAAACAAGCCACTCTTTCTATCCAAGAATACTGTAAAAGTTTAGCCCCACTGTGCACAAAATAACTTAGCTAGCAATTCACTCATTCATTCATTCATTCATTCATTCATCTAGGTACTAGTTAAACATCAAAAACATATATGTAGAAGAATGTTCCTGCCTCTAAATAGCTTATTTTTGAACCACAGATTGTCTGTTGACAGCTTAGTATCATATTCTCTCTCTTTTGTATTTCCGTTTCCAACTGAAGAAAATTAAATAACATATGTGGTTGGCTAAAAACAAAAACTGACCTGTGCCAGAGCTGGATGAGAAGCTAAAACAAATCAAGAATCCCACCATTTTGGTGAAGTTTCTAGGTATGTAGTGATGTGGGGCATGTCAAGATACCTTCTAAATGTGGGATAAATGCTGAAATTTCCAACCTCATTGCTGAGCAAGACATGCAATGCTTGATATTCTTGGAGCGTATGCAGGGAACATACATTTCAGTGTATTGATTAATCATACTATGAGAAGCAAGAGAAGATTCTGAAGTAGGCTCAGAATCAGTGAACATTGATTTTTCATTTAGGCCTTGTTATGGTTTGAATGTGTCCCCCTAAAGCTGCATCAAAAACATAATCCCCAGTGCAATGATGTGGAGAAGTGGCGCCTAGTGAGAGCTGTTGAGATCTGCCTTCAGTGGATTAATGCTGATTATAAAAGGGCTAAAGGCATCCAGTTCTGTCTCTCTTTCTCTCACATGTGTGTGCACATGTTCCTATCCTCTTGCCCTTCTGCCATCTGCCATGAGATGACACAGCGACACAGCAAGAAAGCCCTTGCCAGACATGGGTCTCTCAGCTTTGCACTTCTCAGTCTCCAGAATTGTAAGCCGAATAAATTTCTGTTCCAGTCTCAGGTATTCTGTTACAGCAGCACAAAACATTCTCAAACAGGTCTTATAACCAGGAGATTCGCTCGTGGTCAAAGTGGCCCAAGCAGATACGGATCCTTCCATCAAGCTACAAAAGTGAGGGATCACAGGGCACTCTCCCTCTCCTGAATACAATCTTGCTGCAAAACTTTTGTTACATAGCATCTGGCATAGTGCCAGGTCCTGGCTAAGATTAGCCTTTGTCTGAGAGATATCAAGCTTGTGGAAACTGAACTGTCCATCATGAATGGAGTGTTATTTGATCTATCTACAAAACCATAGGCTTGATCATGGCAACAGAATTTCATTGCCAAAGTAGAAATGGATAAGGTGTTGAGTTTCACTAGATACTATTGGTAGAAGTAAGTTGCATGCCTTAGATTTCCATGGTTCTTAAACCAACAAAATTTCCATATTTTCTTCAATCCATACCTAATATGACCTTGGGAATTTCCTTTCAGTAAATTCACTGATAAAATTTTAAAAACTAATAAAAATACAGATGAAATTCTGACATCACCAAAAGCAGTCTATTTCAACTTTGCCACTCTACACTGGAGAAGAGAAACAAGTAGGAGGATATTAAACAACACAATTAGTTATCTACTCTCTTTCAAAGAAAAAATAATGAGAGTTAAGTTTCCATTTTGATTTATAGCAATAATGAATGTTTAGTGGGATGGCCAAGGAAAAGATAAGAACAAGATGGAATACTAATAACAATCGGTGCTGGGGGAAGATGGGTATGAATGGGCTCTCTTACAATGGGCATTGTTATGAGGATCTTTCTGTAATATTCTGGTTTCTCACAGAAGTCCTCACAAGGGACATCCATATAGAAATGGTGGTTGGGAAAACTCATAATGAATGTGTAAACTTATTTCCCTGCTGCCATCCCTCATCCCATATTTATGCAATGGGTTCATCAGTTACATTGATAGGAAAAATAGAGATGACCCCTGTTGACATGGCATGTTTTCTTTCTCATCAATGTTGATCTACCTTTAGTCATCATCACTTAGTACTAACTTGTGGTAGGCTGAATAATGGCCCCCAAATATGCCCTATTCCTTACCCTTGGAACTTTAAAATATTACTTTATATGACTAAAGAGAATGCGCAAGTGTGATTAAATTAAGGATCTTGGAATAGGGAGATTACCCTTGAGAGTCTGCGTGAACCATTACCAGAATACAGAAGCTCAGAAACTAGAAGACTTCCTATCTGTCTCTGGAACTTTAGCTTAGGATCCTGTCATTTTAGGCATCTTACTGACCAAAGGTGGAATATTTGCACAGAGAAATAATGATTCTAGTGAACTGAGAGTTTAATCTGCTGCCTGACCACTTTATGTTCCTCACAATATTGAGGGTGATTGATCTTGATAGAGGGACAAAGGAGTATGTCTTGAGGTCAGGGAAAGCTCAAAAGCGCATTTAATTTTTGCCACATAATAAATGTAAATAAAATATTGCAGTAACTAAATATTAGCTGAATGTGTAATGGCTTATAATCTTTCAGAATGAAGTTTTGGAAAATGCGATTTGTATAGTGTTAAATACATACACACTCTATTTACTGTGAAAAAGAACATAAATATGAATTTTTATTGATTACTTTACAGAGGTTTTTTTTTTTTCAAAGGTCCAAGTATTGTGTTATATATTTAGGCTTAAATTAAAACTTTGGTTCTGGAGTCACTTTCAACTTTATCGACTATCAGACCTATGTTAATGTGTGCACGATATCTATTGATTTACAAGATGTCTACAATAAAAGGCAACTGAAAAGTCTCCCCTATTGCTGTATATTATCTTGCTTTGCTGATTTAGTGCAGTGCTTGGGTTATAATAAGTCATCAATATTAGTTGATTAAATAGTTAGAGAAAATACTTGCCTAATTATTTTGATTCAAGAAAATCTACTCTTACCTTAAAAGTTTGGAGAAATTATTGTCAGTGGCATGGCTGTCATATTATTTAGTGCAGCTGTCTAATTTTACACTGTTCCCTGAACATAAGGCAGTGCTTTGCATAAAAAAAAAAAACACTCAATGAATGTGAATAAATTGAAAGGATGATTCAGATATGAAGCCTAATAGGTCAAAAGGATAGTGAAATCAATGATATAGATATTATCATGAATCGATATTGGCTCGATGATTTGCCAGAAATGAATGATGTAGTTTCTCACTTGTAGAAAAAAATGCATTCCTTCCAAAAAAAAAAAATAGGATTTTAGCCACACATGACACGTCATGTTGGTCAGTATCTATCTATCTATCTATCTATCCTTCTATCTACCTATTAACTATCTACGTATTAGTTGCTTCTCATGCTGCTATGAAGAAATACCTGAGATTGGGTAATTTACAAAGTAAAGAAGTTAAATTGACTCGCAGTTCCTCATGGCTGGGGAAGTCTCAGGAAACTTACAATCATGGGGAAAGGGGAGCAAACACATCCTCCTTCACATAGCAGCAGGAGAGAGAAGTGGGGAAAGACCCTTATAAAACCATTAGATCTTATGAGACCTCACTCACTATTATGAGAACAGCATGGGGGTAACCACCCCCTTGATTCAACTACCTCCCACCAGGTCCCTCCCACAACATGTGGGGATTATGGAAACTACAATTCAAGATGATTTGGGTGGAGACACAGCCAAATCATATCAGTCTACTACTTATCCATATACATGGTATGTTTTATAAAATACTATTCAGTGCTTTATTAAAGAGTCTTACTGAGATGACTCAGCTAACTTAATTACTCAGAACCTATCACCCTTGATTGGTCTGATGCAATTAAATTTCAGGACTCGCTGAAGTAAGGACCACCCTAGTGCTACACAAAAAAAAATTGAGTCACAACCAGGGTCTGTATTGCTAATCTTAAATACAACAGAAACTTCCACAGTGAAATTTTTGCTTTGTATTGTCTTAGTTTTCTTTCTAAAATTCAGGAATTTCAAAAAGCTTAGGTACCAAAGAGTCTTCTCTAGATGTCTCATTATCAGAATATGTTTTCTTACTCTGCTTAATATTCTTTTATCTTCAATAGTCAGAAATACTAAGGTAATACAATTCCTACTGAAAAAAATTGAACCTAACTCTAAAAATTAAGGCACCTGTTCACAATTTATATTTATTATGGGCTTAAAAGAGAGCACTGTCATCAACCTATATCATTTTCCCTGACCCTACTTATGAGTCAAACTCCTTAAATTATATGAGGTGCTGACATTACTAAGAATAATTTAGAAATGGTATACACAGAGCATAAATTTGAAGCTTAAGGAATGATTGAATTCAAGAGAAATAGAAATCACTATCTCAGCCAGTGAGCAATTTATCATTATATGGCATTATCAATCAGTTGAAAGTCAGCCAAGATATTCATTACATTTTTTTCATTATCAAAGATCTCATGAAGAGGCCATATGATACTTTCCTAATCCCTAAATATAAGGTTGTTTTCTATTTTCTTCATAGTTTTATACATTGAAGAATACGATTGGAATATGATTGATTTCAACAGAAGAAATATTCTTCTGGTACTTTAGTGCATCTTGAAAATATATCCTAGGGGTTCTTTTGGTCAACGTAATCTATACCTATTGTCAGTAAAGAATAAAAGTCATATTTTGATCTCACTGTCTCAGAAAATGAATGGCCTATTGATATTGTTTGAAAAATAAACGTACCAGAAATTTCATGGGAGGGACTCTCTTGTTTTTAATGGGAATGATTTGCCAGAAATTCAGTCTTTTTTCAAAGTTAATCAATTTACTGATGAAAAAAAAACATTTTTTTACGAGCTGTGAAGAATCAGTTAAGAAGATAATCCCACTGGAAATTTATAAACCAGCCAGTTTGGAGTGATTGTCATAAGCATCCTTATTCCTCTGTTCACTTGTAAGAGTTCTCTGGCATACATAATTAAGAGTAAATTGCAAAACAATATCATACCTACACTCAGCTAAAAGCCTTCATTAAAAGGCTTCATTAATCCATCAAATTAGAATTCCCTCTTTTTCCAAACATCAACTTCACAAAAGGCTTGTTTCTGCTCCCATAACATTGTCTTCTTCTGTTACTCTTAAGAAATTGTCTCTTTTCTTGCTGAAGATAACAACTTCCTCTATTCTTTGGATTTGAGGCTCTATCTATTTATCTACCTACCTACCATCTATCTAGCTTTTTTTTCTCCAGACAGGGTCAGACTGTGTCACCCAGGCTAAAGTGCAGTAGCATGAACACAGCTCACTGCAGCCTCCATCTTGGGGTTCAAACAATCCTCTGGCTTCAGCCTCCCAAGTAGCTATGACTATTGGTGCACATCACCACACATGTGGAATTTTATTTTTTTTAATTCTAGTTAGAGACAAGGTTTCACTATGCTGCCCAGGGTGATTTTGAACCCCTGAGCTCAAGCAATCCTCCCACCTCAGCTTCCCAAAATGTGGGGATTACAAGCGAGAGCCACCATACCCAGCCACAATTTATATATATTTTTTTAAACATACACTTTTAAAGTTAACCCCTTTTACCTTTTAACTCTTTATTTGTGCATGCTCTGCATTCTAACACATTTTAAAATTTTATTGCAAAAAATTATTTGCTCCTTTTACAGTCAGGCTTCTCAGTTAGGATAATATTCAGATTACAAAAATAGGAAACTCAAAATATGAGAGATTTAACAGATAGAAATTTACTTCTCCCCTTTAAAGTGAAATTGGAATGCTGACAGTCCAGGGCTGGTATTGCAGCTCTGTAAAACTGTTAGGGAACTGTGTCCTTCCAAATCACTGCGGTCACAATGACAGAATGTGGTTCTCATTATCTTGGCCAAAACCAGCAGGTCCAAATCCTGCCATTGCATTTCATTCCAGGTGACAAGATGGAAGACAGGACAAAGGAAGGGGACAACAATCAATGTTTGATAGTGTTCTTCCAGGAAGGCTTTTTGAATGTCCTCACCCAACGCTTCTTCTTATAACTCAGTGGCCAATTGTTGATTACAAAGCCATACCCAACTGAAAAACGAGATGGAGAAGGAAATCTGTGTTCAAGGTAACCATAAGGTTTGCCCAATTTGGAGGGTCAAGTGTCTAAGAAATAAGAGAAAATATAAAGGTAGTAACTGTCATCTTTACGTCACTTTTCTGAAGATTTTTTTTTTCACTTTTCCCTCCACCCCTCCTCTTTGATTCTTTCTCTGACATTCATCCCCACTCCCTCATTGAAGCTGTTACTACAAAGGTCACTAGTGATCTCTTAGTTACCATACCTCTCCATTCTCTTATGGCCAACTAGTTTTCTCAATAGCAGATAATATAATTCATGATTAGTTCCCCCCCCCGCTTTTTTTTAAGACAGATTCTCGCTCTATCACCCAGGCTGTAGTGCAGTGGCACAATCTTAGCTCACTGAAATCTCCACCTCCGGGTTTCAACTGATTCTTCTGCTTCAGCCTCCTGAGCAGCTGGAATTACAGACGCATGCCACCATCAGCTAATTTTTGAATTTTTAGTAGAGACAGGGTTTCA
>NW_016107349.1:6051394-6082255 GCF_001604975.1 Cebus imitator | reverse complement strand
TAGTAGAGACGGGGTTTCACCGTGTTGACCAGGATGGTCTCGATCTCTTGACCTCGTGATCCACCCGCCTCGGCCTCCCAAAGTGCTGGGATTACAGGCTTGAGCCACCGCGCCTGGCCCCCAGGTTTAATTTTTTATCTTTCTCCTATAATGGCTTTTCTTTATCTTTCCAAACTTTTAAAGTTAGATTTACCTCAGGGGTAGGCTCTGGGCCTATCTCAACATTATCTCTTTCATTTACATGGTAGTAAGTATCCTCTATATATCTATATTTAGAAAAAAAACAAAAACCCATGTGTACTTCTCTTAAGCTTCAAAAAACTGCCGCCTTGATATCACAACCTTATTGTCTTAGAGACACCTCAAACCAATGGATTTCATGTAACATTCTCCCTTGGTCCAGCTAAACTCTTTGAATTAGGTTTCCTAATTCCTGTGTCTGTGGTCCTGTGTTTTTCCTTTAAATAAGTCACCATCATTTTGAATTGTGTATTTATTTATTTAATATTTGTCCCATTCTTCTCAGTTCAAAACCCCAAAAATAAGGACTGGTTCCTGCTCGCCTTGTTATCAAAACCTCCAAGCACAGGATCTGGCATATGGTGTTACTCAGCAAGTATTTGCGGAATGATAAAATGATTTAACCAGTGACATAAAGCAAATTTCATGATGAGCTTCCACAGAAAGTACACAGGGCACATGTGTCAGAGGAACTATTTAAAGTTCAGGCACAGGAAATTACGCCACAGGGGGAGGAGGGAGAGCACTCAGCAGGACAGGAAAACACTGTCGTAAAAGAAAAATAAATAAGCTTTTCCAGAGAATGGAATGAAACGTGTCTAATAAAATCATACAGGAAACAAAGATCGTGAAAGAGGCTTTTAGAAACATTGGCAGGCTGGGCAGCAAATGTTCTCATAAGGAGACACCATGCTAAGAACAGAGTGTGTGAGTGCCGCATACAACTTGTGTGAGAAGGGAGCCAGTAAGTGAAGGCAACAGGCTGGGGGCAGCCAGGGACTTGGCTCTGTCCAGAGCACTCGCCACCTTGCTGTCAGAGGAGGCACTCGGGTGGACAAAACCATAGAACACCTGTGAAACTTGCCATAGGAGTCATTTACAAACTGAAATTGGAGTGTTTACATTTGGTATGTTCATGCTCTAGAAAACCATGCGCACAACGTTTTGTTCCAAATCTCAAATATTAATTGTAGCTAACATTTATTGGGAACTAACCTTTTCCTGGGAACTGTTCAAAGTGCTTCACTTGTATCAGTATATTTAATCCTCATAATAACTTCATGAGGAAAGTATTATTATTCTCTCCATTTTACAATCAAAGATTAGCACAGAGAAGTTAAGAAATTTGCTTTTGGTCACACAGGTAATAGAAGGAAAAATCTTTGAACACCAGCCGTCCTCATTCCATTAATTGTCTCTTAATTATCATATTCTGCCACCTTCCATTTGGAATAAAATATTTAAGAATTTGAAATATTTTTAAATGAAAATATGAGAAGATCCTCACTTGTCATCCACATTATTCACCTGAGCAGTGATATAAATGCACAGTAAAATGATATCTTCTAACTACTAATTCCCACTTTGTATAATACTGAATTTAACTAATAACAATTTAAATGAGGCTAAATATTTAAAGAGCATCCCAGCCAACCAATAATTTTCATCAGTCTAATTATCATGGCATAAGTTTAGGGGAATAAAACATATTCTTATGAAACAAGCAGTACGCAAGAGAGCATACCATAAATACTAAGAAGGTACGCTGTGTTATCGTAGGAGGACAGTTACCACTGAAAGAATTGGAAAGACAAGATACTAATTCAAAGGAAGCCCATATGGGCAGTCTTCACAGATGATGGAGAATTTCAGCTAATTTAAACATGAAATAGATTTAGATATTCCGAAAGAGGGTTGGGGAGGAATACATGAATGAAGACGGTGACTATTTCCATGAATGAAATGAGAAAGAAAAGGTTCTTTGGTTCTGAAGATGGACATTATCTCAGCTACACTGGCTGACAGCTCTGACCTTAAGAAAATATAATAACTCTGTTGGTTTTTGTATTTTTCATTTATAGGACCACATGTCGCATATTCCTCTTACCTTTGCAGGTTTCATTAAAACATATATTATCAAACTGTTAGTGAGTTTAATTATTTCCAATGATAATTAGGCTACCTATATGCTGAGCCTATTTGTTTTATCATTTAAGCTGCCTCTAGTGGGAGAGATTATCACCAGGATACAAAGACATGGCCACAGCTGGGCGAAGAACATCACCTATTTTTTTATCATGCTAAGAGAGTTTCTCTTCCTTACCTGACTCCTGCCACTTTATAGCATCCATTAAGAGGATATGTTGGTAATATAGGGTTGGTGATCATTTTGTGTTCAAATATGCAAAAATTAACAATAGTTTTTCTGATAATCTGTGAGATTTACTTAATCTCTCTATAGTTATCTTTAATATTTCAAATNTCTTTAATATTTCAAAAAAGTCAGTCAATTATATTTTTTAAAATAATTAGAAAATTTATGCAACTTAAAATTTGAGCTGTGTTTGTCTCCTCCCCTGGAAAGTGGTTCATGGCCACAGGAACCTGGTCACCAGCGTAGTCTCAACCTGTACTCACAATGTCAAAGGCTGTTAATGAATATTTACATTGAATTCAAAATGAACTTAATTGAATGAAGGGAACATAGATCTTAAAACACTCAACATATTGCCCTCTTCAAAAGTAAGAGCACACTGTACAAAAACAAAAGGACATTCAAATAAAATGAAGATAAATTTAGTGGCACGGATGTAAAGATGACATGAGAAGCATTAAACTATAGAAAGACCTTGGAAACTGATTTAAATTTCTCATTTTGCAGAGAAATCAGAAACTCAGAGACGAAAGTGGCTTGCCTGGGAAATACACAGATACGCCTACCACAACAAGGATCACAAATCGAGGTTTCAACACTCTTTGTCTTTTCATTGTGTCATCAAACTTATGCCGGGCTTTCAGCTTCACACGTATGTGGCTTTTTTCACACCTGTTGAGACGGGAGTTGCATATTCCATCTGTTTTACCTGGGGACACTATGTGAGCGGTTTATATTTTCCTACTTGCCTTTGACTTTGCACTCTACATGCATTGAAATAATCCTATTTATAGATGCCCTCATCTTCCCACATAACTGCCTTGTTCCAGTAACTTGACCAAGGTATAGAAATTGTATCTTATTTAATTTCCTCAGTCCCATCACCTCTCTCCTTACTTCTGTCCTCCTATCCCCAATCCCTATGTATTTATTTTTAGGAATACACAATAATTTTACATATTTATGGGCTATATATTTATCATTTCTTTGTGTTTGAAACATTTCAGATCTTTTAGTTATTTTAGAATATACAACAAATTATTAACTGTAGTCACCCTACTGTGCTATTGAACACGAGAATTAATCTTCTAACTGTACGTTGTATACATCAACCAATCTCTCTTCATTTCCACTCTTCCCTAACAGCCTCTGGTAATTACTATTCTACACTCTACCTCCATTAGATCAACTATTTTATCAGTGACAGTGGGTGCTTACTGTGCCTGGCTTATTCATGTAACATCATGAGCTCTAGTTTTGTTTAAGTTGCTGCAAGTGACAGGCTTATATTATTTTTAAGGCTGAACAGTATTCCATTGTGGATATATACCACAATTTTTAGGCATTCATCTGTTGGTGGACACCGATGTTGATTCCATATCTTGGCTCTTGTAAAGAGTGCTGTAATAAACACGGCGGGGGGGAGTTGCACATACTTTTTGCATATACTGTTTTTCGTTCTTTTGGATAAATTTGAAGTAGTGAGTTTGCTGAAACATATGATAGTCCTATTTATAATATTTTGAGAAACTTCCCTACTATTTTTATAATGACTGTTCTAAGTTACATTTCCACCAATAGCGTCAAAGAGTTCACTTCTCTTTGCATCCTTACCAGCATTTGATATTTTTCCTGATAATCATTCTAACTGGGTGAAAAGTCTCATTGTGGTTTTAATTTGCGTAACCATGGTAAGTAGTGATGTTGAACGTTTTTCCATATACCTGTTTCCCATATCTGTGTCTTCTTTTGAGAAATGTGTTTTCGAATTTTTCGCCTAGATTTAATGGTGATATTGGGGTCTTTTATTTGGTGTTGCATCATTTATTTGTGTATTCTGAATACCAGTCTATTGTCTGATGAATAGACTGCAAACATTTTCTCCAATTTTATAGTCTGTCTCTTAATTGATTATTTCCTTTGCTGTACAGAAGATTTTTAGTTTAATATATTCTCATTTGTCTATTCTTTTTGTTTTGTTTCCTATGCTTTTGATGTTTTAGCCATAAAATCTTTGTCTAGACCAATGTCCTGAAGTATTTTCTCTGTATTTTTTTCTCCTAGTATGTTTATAGTTTGGAGTCTTATATTTAAATCTCGAATCTATTTTGAGTTGATTTTTGTATGTGCTAAGAGGTAGGGGTCTAATTTAATTCTTCTGCATATGAAGATAAAGATTTCCCAGCAATATTTATTGGAGAGTATATTATTTCCCCCAATGTATCTCTGTCAAAACTCATTTGGCTGTAAATAATGTAGATTTAGTTCTGGGCTCTCTATTCTGCTCCATTGGTGTATGTGCCTGTTTTTAAACCAATAGCATGTTCTTGTTACTACAGCTTTGTAATATATTTTGAAGTTAGGTATTGTGATGTCTCTGGCTTTGTACTATAAGCTTAGTATTGCTTTGGTTATTCAGAGTCTTTTCTGGTTCTATACAAATTTTAGGGCTTTTTTTCCTATTTCTGTGAAGAATGCCATTGGTATTTTGATGGTAACTGCATTAAATCTGTAGGTTGCTTTGGGTAGTATTATCACTTTAACAATATATTTTTTCCATATTAAAAGTATGAGTTCTTTCCACTTGTTTCTTCCCTCTTCAATTTCTTTCATTAATGTGTCATACTTTTGTT
Source organism: Cebus imitator (assembly GCF_001604975.1). Taxonomy (NCBI): domain Eukaryota; kingdom Metazoa; phylum Chordata; class Mammalia; order Primates; family Cebidae; genus Cebus; species Cebus imitator. Next base: position 6,077,227 of record NW_016107349.1, on the reverse strand, counting down.
GTAGAGGTCTTTTGCTTTCTTATTTAAATGTATTTCTAGGTATTTTTGATTGCTATTATAAATGGGATTGCTTTCTTGATTTCTGTTTTGCTAGTTTATTATTGGTATATAGAAAAACTACAGATTTTTGCTTATTGATGTTGTATACTGAAACTTTACTGAATTTGTTTATCAGTTTGAAGACTTTTTGGCAGCCTTTGGGATATTTTATATATAAGAAAATTTATTCTGCAAAGAGAGACAATTTCGCTTTCTCTTTTTTTGGTTTGAATGCTTTTGTTTCCTCTTCCTTGATTGTTCTTAAGACTTCTAGTAGTATGTTGATTAAAAGTGGCAAAAGAGGGCATTTTTGTTTCAGTTCTCATTCCCATTTAGTATGATATTAGCTGTGGGTTTGTGATTTATAGGTTTTATTATGTTGAGATATGCTTCCTCTATGCCTAAATAGTTGAGAGCCCTAATTGTAAAGGAAGGTTGAATTTTATCAAATGTTTTTTTTTTTTTCTGTGTCTATTGAAATTATCATATAGAGTTGTAGTTCATTCTGTTGATGTGATGTGTCCATATGGATTTGCATATGCTGAAGTATTCTTGCATCCCTGAGATAAATCCTACTTAATCATGATACAGTCTTTTTAATGTGTTGTCGGACTGGTTTGCTAGTATTTTGTTGAGGATTTTTATATCTATGTTCATCACAAATATTAGCCTATTAGCTTTTGTTTTGTTTTGTTTTGTTTTGTCCTTGTCTGGTTTTGGTATCAGGGTAATTTTGACCTCTTAGAATTACAGCTAGTGCTCAACTTACGACCACAATTGGTTCCGACAGACCGGTCGTAACATGATTTGGTGGTAAGTTGAGTAGGCTATATGTACAGTACTGTGAAATTATGTTATAAAAACCTTTAAGTCATATTTTATTATAATTTTCTTTCATTATTGTTATATATCATAATTTTCTTTGTTCATTTTATGCCATTTGTATCATCTCTACACCATTTTGTTTCTTATTTTTACATTCGTCAGGTTTAAGTAAAACACTGCATTACTAGTACAACTGGTTTAATATTTGCAAATCATACAAAATTACAAAATACGGGTGCATACAAAAATACAAAATACAGGTGTAAAAAATACCATAGGAAACATTTTCCCAATTGCAAAACATATCAAAATATATAAACATGTACGAAACATTTTATTGGCCGCTGGTGCTTGGCTGCGGATCGTTGATGTCCTCATCTGAGGCAGCAGTTGGGCTTACCAGAGTTGGTTTTTTCATAAACATGGTAAGCTTTTTCTGAATTGTATGTTTCTTTTTTTCTTCATAAATTTCACAATATTGATGAAACACATCATGTGCCATCCATTCCATCTTTGCAAATCATTCGATGTTTGGGTCCATTGCTTCGAAATGTATAAGAAGTTTATTGGGAGGGGTTTGATGAAAAATATCCAAGACACAAAACACAAATTGCTGTACCGAGTCTGGGATAACAGTTGAAATGGTGCACGCGGAGATGGTAGTGCTGCCGGAAGCTAGTCCGCACTGTCGTACCCTCAGCTGGGCAACGTTTGTGCTGCCAGATGCAGAGCAGTCGTGGCTAGCGATTGTGGTCGTAAAGTCAAATGGTCACAAGTTGCATAGGTCGTAAGTCGATCAATACCTGTATTTAGGAAGAAATTCCTCCTCATCTGTTTATATATATATTTATATAGTATATTTCTATTTTTTTCTGATAATTACTTGTTTATTTCTTGGGAATAATTTGTGAAGAATTGGTATTAGTATTTCTTTATAAGTTTGGTGGTATTCAGTAATAAATGTATCTGGTACTGGGCTTTTATTTGTTGTAAAACTTTTTATTACAGATTCAATCTTGTTACTCATTATTGATCTGTTCGGGTTTTTTATTTATTTCTGGTTCAATCATGGTTGGTAGTTTGTATGTGTCCAGGGATTAATTCACTTTATCTAGGTTTACAATTTGTTAGCACATAATCGTTCACAAAACTTTGTAATGAGTCTTTGAATTTCTTTGGTATCAGTTGTAATGTCTCGTTCTTTATGTCTTATTTTATTTATTTAGGTCTTTTTACTTATTTCTTGGTTAGTATAGATAGTAGTTTATCAACTTTATCTTTTCACAAAGCTAACCTTTTTTTGTTGATTGGTTGTATTCAGTTTTTTTTTAAGCCTATTTTGTTTAGTTCTACTCTGATCTTTACTCTTTCTTTTCTTCTACTAACTTCAGGTTTGCTTTATTGCTTTTCTAGCTCCTTGAGGTTCATCAACAGGTTGTATTTTAGTGTGCTGAGAGCTTTTGAGTATGGTCAAATACCTTTCCTGCATCTATAGATATGCTCATGTGTTTTTTCTTGTTTTCCTTCATCAATTGTGTAACAGGCATTGATTAATTTTCAAATACTAAACTAAGTTGCATACCTGATATAAATTCCATTTGGTTATGATGTATAATTCCTTTTATATTGTATTGGATTTGATTTGCTCATCTTTTGTTTAGGATTTATCTACCTATGCTTATGACACTATTAGTGTGTACTACTCTTTCCTTGGAATGTCTTGATCTAGTGTTACTGTACAAGAACATGAACTTTACAAGCAGGGGTTGAAAAATATATTTTTATTCTGAATAATTGGGTCTTAAATTTTATGTTGCTTCTCCCATAAATGTTGAATAGATTTTGACTATAAAGCATTTGGGCTTAGAGTTCTTGAAGACACAGTTTTGAGCTTTTAATTTAATTGACTTAATATATAGAGTGACCTATGGTAAACAGAATAGTGGCCTCACCCAAATGTCCACATCCTCATTTCCAAAACTTCTGAATATGCTACTTTTTATAGCAAAGTAGAATTATGAGAGCAATTACAGCATTAACCAGCTGATTTTAGATAAGGAGTTTATCTTGGGTTACTTGGACAGGCTCAATATAATCAAGTGTGTCGTTAAATGTAGAATAGGAAGATAGAAAAGCCAGTATTGTAATTGGGGAGAGGAAGCAGAGGCCTTCCAAAGACGCTTTCAGTTTCCCCATTCCATGTTTTCCCCAATTTGCCCAAGTCCTTGACTTCACTTGCCTCAGGAATGGGGAAGGGGTCCTGTAGGAGCAGTGAGCTTACCATTCAAATAAATATCATGGACTCAAAGAGTTTAGCAAAGAGCAATTTATTAGGCAGAGAGAGAGAGAGAGAGAGAGAGAGAGAAGGAAAGAGAGAGAAAGAGAGAAGGAGCAGAGAGCTTCTACGCTGCCGTGGGAGGGGATCCAAGGGAGGAATCTGCACAGGTGCACAGGTAAGGGGCAGGGGGATTTTAACTTTGGAGTTATTCCCGCCCCACTTGTATTCTCCTCCAATGAGAGGAGTTTTTTTTAAACATCCTCTGGAGCGATTAATCTTTGACTCTGATGCTAGATTGGCTTCTAGGTTCACAACAGAGGACCTTCCTCCCAGAGCTTTTCAGGGGCTTTTTAAACAAAGAGGCTCACCTGGAATTTCTACCTAGCCAGCCCAGGAAAGTTAGACAACAACTCTAGGTTTCCGGATGGGGGCGTGGATGGAGGTGTGGTGCTGGGAAACTCTTGCCTTTGAAACCAAGCCCCTCCTGGACCCACACCATCCCTCAGTATCAGAGTGATGTAATTCAAGAAAGGCTTACTTGGTCATTGCTGGTTTTGAAGATAAATGAAGGGACCATGAGCCAAGTAATTCGGATACTCTCCAGAAAATGGAAAAGACAGGAAAGTTTCTTCCCTAGTGTCTCCAGAAGAAAGGCAGTTGGGATACACCTTGATTGTAGTCCCGTGAGACTCATTCGAGATATCTGACCTACGGAACATCAGACAAATTTTTGTGTAGTTTCAAGTCACTAGGTTTGTGGTATTTGTTACACCAGCAACAGGACACAATATTAGAGTTATTTATATTTTCTAGTGATTATTGTATTTATTTTGATAATTTTGTTTTCCCAGCCATTGTTCATTTAAGTTGAAAAATTTATTGTCATAAATTCCTTCATAGTAGTTATTTAATTTTTAATCTGTATAGAGTGTGAAACGGTGTCCCTATCTGTATTCCCAATATTGATAACTTGTATTCACCCTTTTTTCCATCTTGAACTATCTAGCTAGACTTTTATACACACTTTTTAAATTTTTCAAAGAATTACCTTTTTAAAAAAATTTTTCTATAGTATATTTCTATATTTTCTGATAATTACTCACTTATTTCTTGAGTTTACTTTGATATCCTTTTTTGTACTTCCCATAGATAAAAGTTTGTATCTTTGACTTTAGGTTATTATTCTGTCTAATATAAAAATTTAAAGCCAAATGTTCTAAAATAAAGCACTATTTTAACTGTATTCCACTGATTTTGATGTGTTATCCTTTCATTATTATTTGGTTAAGAATATTTGCTAATTGCTCATAAGTTCTTTAGAAATTAGTTAACGTCTAAATGTTTGATTATTTTCAAAACATTTTAAGGTTATGTATCTTTTATAACTTTATTGTGGTCATAAACTTACTATTTTATGTTCATTTGGTTCTTGAAATTTATCAAGATTTGTTTATAGCCCATACTATGGTCCATTTTTATGAACTTTCTACATGAGGTTGGAAAAAATAGTCATTCTGCAGTTGTAGGGTGCTATGTTCTATAAATAAAAACTAGGTCAAAGGAGTTGGTAGTGTCATTCTCATCTTACATATCTTTACTGTTTCTTTGTCTAGATATTCATTATTGAATAAGAAGAGTTATGTAATTGTGAATTCTATACATCTCTCTTTAATTCTGACAGATTTTGCTTCATTATATTTGATAATCTTTTATTGGGTTCATATACATTTATAACTATTGTATTTTTAAAATATATCCATCCTTTTATCATTATACAAAGTTCTTCTTTCATAGTCCTCTTCCTCTTGATGTTGATTTTTTTCCAATATTGGTATTGTCATCCAACTTTCTTTAACTTACTGTTGTTTGCTTTTTTCATCCTTTTGCTTCAATCTTTTTGTATTTTTGTTTCTAACATGCATCTCTTGCAGACAGCATAAAATTGGTCCTTTTAAAATTTTGTTCAGCAATCTTTTCTTGAGATAATTATGAGGATGATTTTATTTAGGTCTTCTAACTGCTATTGTTTTGTATCTGGTCTCATTTTGTGTGTGTGTGTGTGTGTGTGTGTGTGTGCATGCGTGTATCCTAACCTTTTTTGCCTTTTGGGATGTTAATAAAACTTTTTAAAATTTTATTTTAATTACTCTATTACTTTTCTAGATATAACATCATTGTACTATTTTAAGTGGTTACTCCAGGAATTGCAACATATACCTTTAACTTATCCCAATTTAATGTCTTAAATTACTCAAGGACTGCATACATTTACGTTTGTTTGTATATCTAATTTATTTCTATTTCTTGATATCTAAGATAAAATTTATCTTGAAGAGCTATATTCAAAAATACAAAATTAAATCCAATCCAAATTCACTTATATGTATCACACAATAAATTTCTGCATTTAGCAATGATAAATTACAAAACTCAGAGAAACCATACATACCTTTGCTGTTTTAGCAAATTGGAAATATGCTCAAAATGCAAATATTGGAATTAATACAGGATACTGGATACAGGCCACCAGCAGCCATTCCAAAAACCCCTAAATTTGGCGCATACACACAAACCCAAAACAATGCTTATAATCAATGCAATGAGCCACAAAGATCAACACTGGCAGCCTAATAAGACAATTATAGTTTATTATAGAGTACAAATATAAACAATGTACAACCTATGGTTGTGAGCAAATGCTTGATAAATTTTGAATTACTAACACATTAACCAATGAAATATATTTCTTTTTAGATTAAAAAGAAGAAAGTAACCTCATGCATTTTTAGCAAAGAATTTTGTTGCAAAACTTTTCCTTAGTTCATATAAAGACAAGAGTCCTTGTTCCATGGTCATGAAAATTTAGGCTTGAAGACTATTTGAAGAGTGAGAAAAATGGGATTTATCTGGCATAAAGAAAAAAAAAGGGAATCAGAAACTCTTATTGAAATGACAACCTGTGCTTCCTTCCCTTGTGCTTCCCTCCTTGCAGATTAAAACCCAAATTCCACACAGGAAGAGGAGGGGCCAGGCTCCTCCCTGCTGCAAATGACTGGGACTCCTTTGTGGCTCCAGCCCAGTGTTCAGGTGGATTGGAGTTTTGCTGGGGAACCCTTCCTGCCTAGCTGTTTCAATTTGATACTTCCTTCATTCTTTAGTCTAAGACTAGAAACAGGCAAATATTGAATCATTTTCATTCTTACATAATATATTAATGTATTTCTTACCAAAAATAGAAAATGTATTATTTACCTATGCAAATATAATTATGCATTTATATAACTTATAAAGCTTTATTCAGAATGTCTTGATTTTTTATTTCTTTATTCTAGTAATCATTGAAATTTAGCAATGCTAGTTTAATTTTCAACTACTCAAACACATCAATTTAAAAACTGAAATTCATTTTCAATTAAAACAATCCAACTTTACTAAAGAATGATTACCATCTAAAAAAGGGACAGAAAAGGCTATTGTTTTGTGTTCTCAAATGTATTAAACAACTCTTGATAATAAGAAGAATTTAATGAGCCAATACATGTGAAGTCACTGTTTTAAAAGACAGGAATTTAAAATACTATGTTAAATTGTCATTCCACATAAAGCAAATGAGCTATCCCCTTTGTGTTATATGGCTTTTGGTTTAGTTTTTATATGTGTCTTTTTAAGTAGGGTGGCAGTTTTTGCTAAGCTGATTTTATAGATGAGGAAACTGAGAAATATCATCATACAATGAATAATCTGTAGAGTGATGCTCAGTTACAGATGTGTTGACCCTGAGTCCATTGCTTTTTAATGGATTTACACAGATTTGACTAAAATATAAATTCTCTTGATTTTGACTTTAATATCACCCAATATTGAATAAGTCCTTTTTAGAATCTGAAGGCAACAACAATCTCATTAACTAGCTCTGCAAGACAGAAAAGCTCCCGGGTAGTTTTCATGCTGATCAGAAACATGTTAACCAAAATAAAAAGCATCAAAAACAGAAGAGGGAAAGCAGGAAGGAATAACAATAGATAAAAGCCAAAGGAACAATAGCCTTACCTGGGGAGAGTTTTGAATATCAAGTTCAACACTGAGAAGTGGGTAGTACATAGGAATGATAAAATTAGTGCTGCCCAGCAATGTTTCTGTTAAGTTAGGCGTGTTCTAAATATTAAAATAACAACAATAATAATAACATGCTTGGTGGTTTAGAAGAGCTCTGAGTTTAATGGACACATTTGATAATACATTGACATTATACCCAATGTAAGTATATATCTGCTGGTGTTGGATATGTTTGAGGAGATGAGGAGACATCAATGGGAATATTTTTAAAGGCTAATTTGTGTTTTGTTTGTTTCCTCCAAACAGGGTGGAGGCAGTCAAAAGGCCACTGATCAAGGCCTTTGGGTAGTCTGCAATTTAATTAAGACCAAATTACAAATTCTAATTACCTGGCACCAAAGAAGTAACGTATGAATGCTTGTCTAGTATTCAATACACTATTCAAGGGCTTCTGTTCTTGGATTCAGCTAGTCTCTCATCAGAAACAGACATGCAAAGATTTTATGTTAATCAATTTTCTCATTTTCGATGATTTACAATTATAAATGATGTAGGTCTGAACATAAAATGTAAGGCAACTAAAACATTATCTTTATAAAGAAAATTGCATTTATAAATTTATGCAATTAGTAAATTGATTTTCTCATTTTATATTTAGAAAAACAAAAGAAGGAAGATTAACATGTATTGACTATTATATTACCAAATATTGGCTAGAAACTTGAGGTCTGTTATTATATTTAAATAACACAACAAATGTATGCAGTAGGGATGAGAAAAGTTAGTATTGGAGTGGATAGTGCATTAAAAATTATTTAGCCAAGATTTACCCACCCTAAAGACATCTACCTTCAAAGCCCACAATCCTTTTAAACTATAACCATCTTACACTCCTTTTCTCTTCTTTCACTGTTCCATAAATAATAATTACAGTAATAGCGAATAAAATATTTTTTGTATTTCCTTGAAGAAATGAAATCCATTCACATCCACTCTTAACTAAATCAGGTTTTATTGGAGTGAGGAGGGAAAGGAACACAGAAAGAGCTTAAAAAGGAAAGCTTTGTCTTTTGAATAGCAATTCCAAAGCCATATGGATGCCGTCATTTAACATGCAATCAAGATTCCTTTGAAAGGTGACAAAATTATTTTGTTAGGGTCAAATGATTATTTAAATCATAGAATCGGAAATGCTCACACAATCCTTGATTTCTGGGGGCACATTAGACCATAAACTCATATACTCTTCTCTAGTTATTCCAAGTATTATTCTCCATTTCAACACTAATATAAAAGCTATTGTTACACTCTTAGTTTACAGTTTTTGTTTGTGTATGTCACATTTTAAAACTGTAAATGGTTAGGTGGCCACACAACTCAATGGGGTTTTGCAGTGGAGATTGTCACAATGGCTCAACCCGGAGAAAAAAGAAAACTGGATCCTTATCTAATACCACATTAAATGTTAAAATTATGATATATTCAATAGATTAAAGATCCACAAGTGAAGAGTCAAACAACAAATTTAATAGAAGAAAAGATAGTGTAACACCTTGTGATGTAGGAGTGAAGTAAGACTTTCTAACCAAAATCCAAACACTGAACTATAAAAATTTCAATTACAGCTCAACATAAAGAATTTATTTTAAACAAAGACACCATTAATAAAGTCAAGAAACAGATGATTACAGCTATTACCTATACAGTGCTTACTGTGTGCCAGGAAGTACTTATGCTCAGTTTGCTGATGACTCAGAAAGAAAACAAACAAACAAAATCCTCGTTAAGTAACTAGTCTAAGATTACTTGGATAGTAAATGAAGAATCCACATTCTTTACCGCTACGCCGTACATTATCCCTCTGGCCAGTGGAGAGAAATATTTCCAATATCAAGAAACATCAAGGGCTGACTAAGAATATGCAAAGAGCTCCTGCAAATAATCATCATCAACGATAACTAGAAGAAAGATGAAAACAAAGGAAAAATGACTAAAGGTTACACTAAGGCAGTTGACAAAGCTGAAAGCATCAAAACAGCAACAGACTCTAAACCACGTTAGAAACAGGAAAGTGTAAATTAAAACAAGAAGAGATTATATTTCTTAAGCTGATACATTTTAAACAGCTGGATAAGTCAAACTGGTGCTAGACTATAAGCAGATGTTGGAATACAGGAACCCTGTGTTACTGGTGAGGTTCAAGTCTCGTGCAACATTTTGGACAATTTATGGAACAAGTTTAAGTCAATTGAAATATTTGCTTACACGCGGGTTTACATCCCAAATAAAATAAATCACATAGGCCCCTTGGGGGACATGACTGTAGACATCAATTATAGTTTCATTTGTGGGGAATGGGATGTTGTAAATGGTGTGGTTGTTCTATGACTGGGGAAATGTATTTGTAAAATGTGGTGGGCGCACATCACTGAGGATAATGCAGCAAGGAGCTAGATAGTTGTTGTATAGACACAGACAGAGCTGAAAAAGAAAACAATGGGGAGACAAAATAATAATAATAGTAATGAGAAGGAGATAAAATCTACAATACAATGCCATATGTATAAATTAAAATGATATGCACTACAGACAACAGACATGTTATAAAACTGTGTATCAACAAAATGATGCATAGAAAAATTCTTCTGAAAAGTAAATATTGACTGAGAGTAGGGAATGGAGTTAAAAATGAATAAAACATTCAATCAACAAGAGATGGGTCTTGTATAGATCAACAATGAGAATTTTCCGTGAAATGAGAGATGTAATTACTTCAAGCAATTACACCCAAAGTCTAACTAAAATAGAAAGAAAAAGTAATTTTTTTATTGATGTTAGACATTAGATAAATAAGGTTTTATTAATTACCTCTTTCATTTATAGTTACTGAACCAGGCAGCTTTCCTACATTATAATTTGTATTCTTCTTTTCAGTAATAGCTGTAATAGAAATATTACTTGCCACTTACAGATATGAGAAGGTCTAAATATGAAATAGTCTGCTAGGACTGACAAAGCTAGAAGGCAATCTCATGTACCTCATGAGTTTCAAAAGAATATGCTCATTTCACTTCTTATGTAATGTTTTCAGAGGAACTCATATTCAGATTTTAGGAAATATGAGAAGAATAACGTTTTATTACTGTAAGACTTCTTACTATCTTTAATTTACTAATATCAAGAGTTTGTAGCATTTTCTAAGGAAAAACAGCACCACACATATAACTCCCATTTAGCTAATCTGTTAAAAGAGCAGAATTTATTGAATGTAACAGGAAAAACAAAAAACTTATTTTTCCTTCATTCTGGCTACCATTCAAACTCTCTTGAATCTAGTTTTCTCTTTCCTTCAAATAAAATATCAGTTGAATCTCATAGCTTATGTCCTCTCTCAAGAAGTTAAAAAATATATCTTTTTCTGTTTTTTTTTAGATGGAGTCTTGTTCTGTCACCCAGGCTGGAGAGCAGTGGTGTGATCTTGGCTCACTGCAACCTCCGCCTCCCATGTTCAAGTGATTTTCCTGCCTCAGCCTCTTGAGTAGCTGGTCCTACAGGCACTTACCACCACACCTGGCTAATTTTTTGTATTTTTATTAGAGACAGGGTTTCGCCATATTGACCAGGCTGGTCTCAAACTCTTGGCCTTAAGTATGACCCATCTGCCTTGGCCTCCCAAAGTGCTGGGATTACAGGCATGAACCACTGTGACTGGCCAAGAAATTAAAAAATATATTTATGGTTAGTTATCTTTACAAGAACAGTCTCCATTTATTAATTAATCTCATCCAATGTAATAATCAAAATAATCCAAATTTCTCTTAACCTGAAGCTCTTTCCTGCCCTCAGTGTGGTCTTGCTTTGAACTGGCTGCCTGAACTGAGACTCTAAGGCTGACTTCTACATTCTTTCTTTCACTTTGTGTTTCAACCCAACATCATTGATTTAGGAGAAGAGAGTAGAAAGGACAGTTAAAGGGAGCAGGGGCTATTTGTAATGTACCTGGTGAAACATGACAACAGTTACCACCTGGACCAGACATCATAAATATCCCCTGAATTATTGCAGTAGACTTCCCCCCCACCTCCCTCTCCTACTTTCTATGCTCAACACAGAAGCTAGCATGACCCATTTCAAGCATAAATCATGCCACTCTTCAGCTCAGAATCTTCTGTTCTCCATTTCTGAGTATAAATGCTAAAATCTTTGGAAGATTGTATATAATCTGGATGCTACCACCTTTCTCACTCAGCTTCTACAACCCGAGCCTCTATCTCGTCAGTCTCTATAACCGCTACCACCCTGAATATCCTTTCTTGAACACTTGACATCAAGTATAGCTAAAACTTGGACACATAACACGAAGAGTTCAGTTACCTCTCAAATCACAGGCTTCTTCCCACTACCACAGTCAGCCCCTCACTCTTAGTTTTTTTGGTCTACTTTTCACATGTTCCCCAGGACACATACTAATTTTTTTGGTTGGATTCATTTGAAATTTGTCTTTCATTATGCTTAAATGAAAGCAGTGCAGTCCCGACTCATCCCTCATGGTGGTGTGAGGGATTATTCAAGTGGTGCGATATTCTTATTCATAATTTATTTTTTGGCTCTATTTATGTATTATTGACAAGTAAAAATTGAATATATTCAAGGTACACAATGTGATGATTTGATATATGTGTACATTGTGAAATAATTACCAAAATCAAGTAATATTTCCTTCACTAATATAATATTGGGCTATTAAAGATTCCTTCAATATGCCTTAGGGAAATGTAGGCTCACAAATTATAGTTTTGATGCACTGATGTTCAATGGTAGTTTTACTTATTCATTCAAATACTACTTATAGAGGTCCCTACTACCAATCCTATCCCTATCCTGGGAACTGATTATTTGTTACTCAGAAAAATTCACAGGAAGCTCACATTTTAGTTGAGCGTAGACAGAAAATAGGCAAGTCAACCTACTTATAAGGAAAGAAGCCTTTCAGATAGTGATAAGCACTTAAAAAAAACATCAAGTGAAATGAGTTAATCCAAAAATTACAGGGCATGCACGACAATTGAATTCAAGACATTTTAACTGTTTAAAATTAGAACATGCTCATATTGTATTTAGTGTATACATTAATTTCACATATACCTGTGTATATACATATATGCTGACACTCATCCATATACATGTATGCATATATTGATTTTTCTCTATATAAAAATATATAATATGAATATCTATATCTTTTATATTGTATACATGCAATTTTTAAAATAAATTTCTAGACACATAATGTATCAATATTTTAAACTATGTATATTTCTTAAGCGTTAAGTTGACTCATTTTTCTACTTCAACAAATTGATGAACTTTATAATGAATTAGCATTTTTACAGACTGATGATTTTAGGAAGAACTTACAATTTGTAGGTATATGTTATTTTTAATTTCTCATTTTTGAACTCAACAATTTGAATTTCAACAAATTGATGAACTTTATAATGAAGTAGCATTTTTACAGACTGATGATTTTAGGAACAACTTACAATTTGTAGGTATATGTTATTTTTAATTTCTCATTTCTAAGTTTGAACTTACTGACAAACTTCTTGCCTTCTAATGTATAGTATTATAAAATTAAAATGTTTCTCTCTGCATAGACACATATTTAAAGATACAGAGGAAAGTCTTGCTTGTAGTGAACATTCTTTCAATTGAAATATAGATTCTCCATTTTTAACAGTAAGGAAAATGAAATTCTGGATCTAGGGTATGTTTTATAATTCGCTTCTAACGCCTTGTTAATTATGAGAATGTCTTCGTTTTCATAGCTTGTATTTTCTTTCTGTACCTTTTCCCCTTCAATCCCTCTAACTGCAAACAAGACCAGGAAACTTCTGGGTTAGAAATTATTTTATCACTATCTTACTTAGTTTAAGCTTTCCATGGATTTATTGTTTCCATTTTCTTTATTTCATATACAATCAACACCATTTGAATTGCCATAATTCTACATTTTAGTACTCACAAATGATTTAAGAGTTGGAATTTATTTTTTCTCCTTCAGTAAATTTTAAAAATAAAAAGAGTGTAACATAAAAACATCTTTCATCCACATAATAAATTAAAAATTCACACATCTTTGAAAAATGTTCAGCTTTCTAGTAAAACGAATGTGTACATTAACACTCATCATAGAAAGTAATACACAACTACATTCCTTATGAAAAGAATCTTTATGCCTTTTACAGAATTTATGAAGAGAAGTCCTTTTAAAAACCACTGAATGATACCATCTGTGGTTGGAAGTACAGCAGATATTCAGTATTATATCACAAAGAAGGCAATATGAGTTGCAGCTCAGAAGTGTCATATATCTCTCAATAGTTAGAATGTCTTTCTGTATATATATTTTTTAAACCAAGTAACCATATTTATTCTAAAATACCAATGTCATACAAGAAAAAATATTCATAATATCACCAGAGATAACAATTTCTTCTGTATATTATCTTAATTTAAATGCTTAGTATTGTGCTTTTCATGTTATAACCATTCATTAAAAGGTAGGCATTATTATTAATAATATAAACAATATTTTCAGTAGAGTATAATATGTTCAGTAAAATTTTTATTAACTAAGATAACCATTGCTCTTTTTTTGTATGAATAATATAAATCAGGCATCTTAGATGTTTGTTGACCTTTAGCATAGTCTTCTATCTTAATGCATCTATTAACAACCAAAATATAAATGGTTGATAGTGAGCATTCAGTATGTACTAGGAAATATAATAAATAACATACATTTATGGTTTCATGTACTCTATTATAAAGTAGATTCATTCAACTATTGCAGTAGAAACAAAGATACAGAGAGACGAAGGACCTCAAAATTACACAGAAAATGAGGAAGAAAGGAGGCAAAATCCAAATCCAAACAATGACTCCAAAGCCTATTGTTCCTTATACAATAAAGTATGCTAATAAGTAGTTATAGCCATAGTTAGCAGAGGCAGCAAGTGGTGATTGTGAAATGCACTTCAGTGTGTAAATGGGCTTCATGGTAAGACAATCATGGGAAATACATTATTTCAGCTGTACTTAAAGCACATTGCTTATTCCAAAATATTAGTGGAAACATTTAGGTGAATAAAATATAATATTCTATAATTCAAACTCACCTATGCCTTCACTAGGTTACCCCAAGATACCAGGATGGCCGTGATGACATGAGAAGAGGTTTCACCCTAGATGCCATAATCAATTCCGGCATAAACTAGCAGCTGAAGCTTGGGCGATGTGATTGCCTTTGATGTGCCCTAACATCCTCCCAGACAAAGTGAAGATAAAGCTTGCCATTTAATAACTATATGCTATTTTAGGAAAAATAATACTTAGAACCCATTGTCTCCTACGTTTTACCTGCAAATGCTGTATCTGATATTCATCAAAGCTGTGCCTTCTTCAAGACTCAGCTAAGACCCTCTGTTCTCCAAGTTAAATGTTTTCAGTCTATTTCAATTCTCATAAATGTCTCCATAGCTGATTCTCATAATACTGTGTAATGTTTATTCAACTATGATGACCTTCCTTCTCCCAATCCTTTTGTTGCTTTGAATTTTAATTTACCTCATGCATTGCTGTTTAACCAGATAGAACTTCATTTTGCTTCCCAAAGTCTTCTGTGAGTATATCCATAACAAAAATTATGTTATATTTGTTTCTAAACCAACATTATTGTTCTTAAAGTAGAAATTAAATAAATAAATAAATATAAATATTAACATACAATTTATTCATTTAACATTGAAAATGAGATATTTTTATAGTTGCCTACCTCATAAGATTTTTGTGAAGATTTATAGCTGTATGTGTCACTAGCACTAATCTGATGAGATGTGGCAATGTTTCAAGTGAATAATTTAATACATCCTAATTATAAAATACTCAGGCTTTGAAAATAGATTTATAAGAAAACAATCACTTTTACTAAAAGGAAGTACTTTATTTTTCAAGTTTTACTACATTTTGATTCAACAGCAATTGATTGTGGAGAAAGTTATGAAAAAGTGACAAAAATATTCTCTTTCCAAAAATGACTTAGGATTTTTCTTTTAAAATTAAAGATGGCAGAAGGAAGGCTCCTCTCTGGATTAAGCATATAAAATTGTATCTAGGGTGACCTTTATTTCCCTGTCAAATTATATTTTTCTTAAAATTTTAAAAGATTCTCTGTCTTTAGAAACAATTTACAGATTAGCAGAGGTGAATTTAAAAATAAAACCTAATAGAGGGGAAAATCTAAAGTGCAAAAAACAAAGAGCAAACAAAACACTGATAGAAACTGACAAAACTATATGAATAAAATGGACAGGCTAATTCTTTACCACTCAGTTATCAAGAGGCTGATGCAACTGAAGGAAATTTTGATGTGAAAAATCATACAAATGATTCAACATGTCTATGAGTTGATTCTTTTGAAGAATAAATAAGGTAAACAGACTTAATTAAACTAATAAAGATAAAAAGAGTGAAGATTCAAATAAACACAATTAGAAGTTACACAGGGGACATTACCACTGACCCCACAGAAATAATAATAAAAAAAAAACTCAAAGACTACTATGAACACCCCTCTGCACACAAGCTAGAAAACCCTAAGAGATGAATAAGTTCCTGAAAACATGCAACCTCTGAAGAGTGAACCCTGAAGAAATTGAATACCCAAAAACAGATCAATAATAGGTTCCAAAACTGAATCAGTAATAAAAAGCTTACTAACCAGAAAAAGCCATGGACCAGATGCATTCATAGACAAACTCTACCAAATGTGAACAAAAGAGTTAGTACTATTCCTACTAAAACTACTCCAAAATATTAAGGAAGAGGAACTCCTTGATAACGCATTTAATGAGACCAGCGTAATCTTGATACCTAAACCAAGTTGAGACACAACAAAAAAGGAAAACTTCAGGCCAAGATCCTTGATGAACATCTATGCAAAATCCTCTAAAGAATTCTAGCAAACTGAATCTAGCAGCACATCAAAACATTAATCCACCATGATCAAGTAGGATTTATCCCTGGGATGCAAGGCTGGTTCAACCTATGCAAACCAATACATGTGATTTATCACATAAAAAGAACTAAAAACAAAAACCACATGATTATCTCAATAGATCCAGAAAAGGCTTTCAATAAATTCAACATCCCTTTATGGTTAAGAAAAAAAAAAAACTCAACAAAATAGTCATTGAAGAATGTACCTCTAAATAATAAGTTTGTCATCTATGGCAAATCCATAGACAACATTATACTGAATGGGCAAAAGCTAGATGCATTCTCCTGGAAACCTGGAACAAACAAAAATTCTCTCTCTTACCATTCCTATTCAACAAAGTACTGAAAGTCTTAGCCAGAGTAATGAGGCAAGAGAAAGAAATGAAAAGCATCCAAATAGAAAAAGAAGAAATTAAATTACTTCTGTTTTCAGATGCTATGATTCTATACCTAGAAAACTTTATAGTCTCTGATAAACAACTTTGGCAAATTTTTAGGATATATAATTAATGCACAAAAATCAGTAGCATTTCTATCCACCAATAAAATTCAAGTTGAGAGCCAAATCAAGAATGAAGTTCTATTTACAATAGCCAGAAAAAGAATAAAATACCTAGGAATACAGCTAACCAGAGAGGTGAAAGATCTCTACAATAAGAATTATAAGACACTGCCCAAAGAAATTAGAGATGACACAAACAAATGGTAAAAACATTTTATGCAGATGAGTAGGAAGAATCAATATAGTTAAAATGGCCATGTTGCACAAAGCAATTTATAAATTCAGTGCTATTCCTATAAAACTACCAATAACATTATTCACATAACTAGAAAAAAATATTTTAAAATGCATAGGGAACATGAAAGAGCCTGAATAGCCAAAGCAATCCTAAGCAAAAAGAACAAAGCAGAAGGCATCCCATTGCTGAACTTCTAAATATGCTACACAGCTACAGTAACTAAAACAGCATGGAACTGGCACAAAAACAGACACAAGACAATGGAACAGAATAGCAAGCCCAGAAAAAATGCCACACATATATAACCATCTGATCTTCAACAAAGTTGACAAAAACAAGCAATGGAGAAAGGGCTCCCTATTCAATAAATGGTGCTGAGATAAGGGGCTGGCCATAGGCAGCAAATTGAAACTGGACCTCTTCCTTTCACCATATACAAAAATCAACTCAAGATGGACTAAAGACTCAAATGCATAATCTAAAACTATAAAAATCCTAGACAATAACCTAGGCAGTACCATTCTGTACATAAAACCTGGCAAAGATTTCATGATGAAGATGCCAGAAGCAATTTCAACAAAACCAAAAATAAACAAATGGGATTAAACTAAAGAGCTTTTGCACAGCAAGAAAAAAAATAGATAACTTACAGAATGGGAGAAAATATTTGCAAACTATGCATAAGTTCTAACATCCAGAATCTACAGAGTCTATAAGAAACTTAAATTAACAAGCAAAACAATCCTGATCCCATTAAAAGTAGGAAAAGGGCATGAACTGATAAAAGAAGACATACAAGCAACCAACAAGTATATGAAAAAATGCTCAACACTGCAAAAGACATAAGACAGAATGACTATAATTAAAATTCAAAAAATATAATAACAGGTGGTGATGGGGCTGCAGAGAAAAGAGAACATGTATACACTCCTGGTGGGAATGGAAATTACTTCAGCCATTGTTGCAAGCAGTTTGGTGATGTATTATCCTGTTTTCACACTGCTATAAAGAACGACCTGAAACTGGGTAATTTATAAAGAAAATAGGTTAACTGACTCACAGTTCTGTAGACTTAACAGGAAGCATGACTGGGGGGCCTCCGGAAACTTACAGTCATGGTGAAAGTTGAAGGGAAAGCAAGGACCTTTTTCACATGGAGGTAGGGGAGAGAGAATAAAGGGGGTTTTGCTAAACACTTTTAAAATGTCAGGTCTCTTGATAATTCACTCAGTATCATGAAAACATCAAGGGGGAAACCCACCTGATGATCCAATCCCCTGCCACCAGGGCCCTCCTCTAATTTGACTTGAGATTTCGATGGGAACAAAAATCAAGACCATATCATTCCACCTTTGATCCCTCACAAATTTCATGACTTTCTCACATTTCTAAATACAGTTATCCATTCTCAACAGTCTCCCAGTATTACCTCATTTTATCATTAATGCAAAAGTCTACACAGTCCAAAGTCTCATCTGAGACAAAGCAAGTCCCTTCAGCCTATGAGCCTATAAAAGCAAAAGCAATATAGTTACTTCCAAGATGCAATGGAGGTACAGGCATTGGGTAAATGCTCCCATTCAAAATGGGAGAAATTGGCCAAAACAAAGGAACAAAAGACCCCATGCAAGTCTGAAACTCAGCAGGGCAGTCATTAAATCTTAAAGCTCCAGAATAATCTCCTGTAACTCCATGTCCCATATCCAGGAAATGCTGATACAAAAGCTGGGCTCCCAAGGCCTTGGGCAGCTCTGCCCATGTGGCTCTGCAGTATATAGCCCCTGAAGCTATTTTCACATGCTGGCATTAGTTCCTGTAGCATTTCCAGGCACACAGTGCAAGCTGTTGATGGATCTACCATGTTGGGGTCAAGGTGCTGGTGATCCACCGTCCTGGCGTTTGGAGTACAGTGGCCCTTTCCTCACAACTGGACTAGGAAGTGCCCCAGTGGGAACGTTGTGTGGGGGCTCCAACCCCATATTTCCCCTCCACGCTACCCTAGCATAGGTTCTCCATGAAAGCTCTGTCTCTGCAGCGTATTTTTCCCTGAACATTCAGTCGTTTTCATCCACACTCTGAAATCTAGGTGGTGGTTCCCAAACTCTTTCCTTCTGCACACCCAGAAGCTCAACACCATGTGAAAGCCACCAAGGCTTGTGGTTTGCATCCTCTGAAATCACAGCCAGCCTGTACCTTGGCTCCTATTAGCCACAGCTGGAGTTGGAGCAGCTGGGACCCAGGGCACCTTGTCCTGAGGCTGTAAAGGCCTGGCTAACAAAACTATTTTTCCTTTCTAGGGTAGGGGCAAAATGCCACCAGTCTCTTTGTCAAAGCATAGCAAGAGTCACCTTTATTCCAGTTCCCAAGAAGTTGCTCATCTCCATCTGCGATCGCCTCAGCCTGGACTTTTTTGTCCATATTACTATCAGTATTCTGGTCAAAACCATTAAACAAATCTCTAACAGTTTCAAACTTTTCCAAAACGTTTTGTCTTCTGAGCCCTGCAAACTTTTCCAGCCTCTCTGCCAATTACCCAGTTTCAAAGTTGCTTTCACGTTTTCAGGTCTCTTTATAACAATGCCCCACTCTTCTGGTAACAATTTTCTGTTTTAGTCTATTTTCACACTGCTGTAAAGAACTACCTGAAACTGGGCAATGTATAAAAAAAAGAGATTTAATTGAGTCACAGCACCATAGATTTAACAGGAAGTATCACTGGGGGGCCTCAGGAAACTTACAATCACTGCAGAAGGCAAAGGGGAAGCCAGCCCCTTCTTCACATGGTGGCAGGAGAGACAGAGTGTGACAGGGGAAGGGCCACACACTTTTAAACCACCAAATCTAGTGTGAACTTACTCATTTTCATGATAACAGCATGGGGAATCTTCCCCCATGATCCAATTACCTTCCACCAGACGCCTCCTCTGACACACGGGGAATGTAATTTAACATGAGGTTTGGGTGAGGACACAGAGCCAAACCATATCATATCAGGTGATTCCCTGAAGAACTTAAAGTTGAATTACAATCAGCCCAACAATTCTATATCCATCTATATATATCTACATCTATATCTATATCTATATATCTACACTTATCTATCTATTGATAGATTGATAGATAAATACACACAGACACCATATATATATATACATACACACACACACACACACACGTATATATATGTATATATATATCTCCAAAGGAATATAAATTGTTCTACCATAAAGATGCATACAATGCATTTGTTAATCACACCACTAGTCACAATAGCAAAGAAATAGAATAAACCTAAATGCTCATCAACTGCAGACTGGATTTGTGTGTGTGTGTGTGTTTGTGTGTGTGTGTGTGTGTGTGTGTGACTTCAAGTCACCTTAAATTTTTGTTTATCCTGACACTGAATAAAACAAATAATCTCTTAGTTTGAAGGTCCCATACCTCAGATATAAAAACAATCACCTTGTAAGTTTTTGGTAGTATAATTTTCCTTCAAGTAAATTTGTAAGTTTGAATCAGCTCCTCAAAGACACATAGAGGTTAAGGAGGCAGCTTGGCATGACAGTGACACTATAGTGGGAACTGGTATGAAATCAATTGTTAATCTCAGACCCTCAGTTTTCACCATGCCACTCGCACACTAGGATTCAGTGACTGATAATCGTGAGGAGGGAGAGGATGAAGCTGTCGATACTTTAAGGTACGATATAACACATGGATGTAATGCAAGAACTTCTGTCTCCTTATAAAGGACCAAAAGACTTCAGCATTTTGGCATAAAAAAATTGAGTCAAGGAATTCAACTTTCAAAGATAATAAAAATGTTAGTCATATTTGTGAAATAAAATAAAATAAAAAATTGTATTAATATCAACAGATTGACCACCAACCACTAGCATTGAATTCATTCTACTTTCTAATGTTTTCTGGTTTTCAATTTTGTGGGTGTTCTTTCCATTCTTCAATTTTTAACTTGTCTAGTTCTAGCTCTGTTAATTAAGACTATATGTAAACACTATAAGGAGTCACAAAGGAACTTTCTTGGGGATGAAAATATTTTATAACTTGCTTACGGTACTGATAATGTGACTGTGAATATTTGTAGAAATGCATTGAACTGTATGCCTTAAAAGGTGACTCTTACTGTACTTCGGCTCTGCCTCAATAAATCTGGTGTGGGGAAATTACAATATCAACAATATGTGTATTTAAATGACTTGTGTCTGTGTCCCTATATATCCTCCAACATAAATTTTATTAATTTCATAAAAATTTGTGTATTTTACAACATTTATATCATATTTTATTTATCAATAAATAAAGTTTGCGATGCATTGGCAGATTTTTTACAACACCCATGAAGCATCACCAGTGAGAGCATATTAACGATTATTGGTCAGATAATCAAAAGGGATAAATGTCTGGTAGCTTTGAAATTTTCAGTTACAACTCAGATGTCCAGGAATGTATTTTTCCTAATTTTCTTGTAAACAACTATAAGTAACTCTCTATTTTACTAATGACAGAAAACTCATATTAATGTCATTTCAAGGGAATTCAATAATTCCAAATTCAATATACAGTCACTTTTTTTGTAAAACTGTTAATCAAATTTAACATATTTCTTCTCCCTTTCCTTTACCTGTTCCCCAAAGGTGATCAATTTTACTGAAATTGGTGAGAGAGGCTATCTGAAGGGAGAAGGGAGAGAGTAGGAAATTGATATTGCTCTGAAATCAGTTTTTATGCCATCTTATGTTCTTTCTGAACTCTGCTGTCTTGTAGTTTATTTCATTGGAGATCCTGTGCTGGCATCAGATGAAGAGTAATTCATTCTGCACAGTGTTTGTGCATTCTGCACTGGTGACAGCTACTGGTGTCAATGGTCCCTGTTGTGGCCCTTAGTAGTGAATGTGAGCTCCATGTCCTATGTGTCCTCTTTGTCCCACCCTCCTCTGAGATATACTCCCTCTCAGTGCTTCCCATTATCTCATTTTTTTCAGGAGCTTATAAATTATTGGCTACATTTGCCTATACAAAGTTAGAGTATGTATATATTCTTCAAGACTATTCACTTAGACACACTAGATGCAAATTTATCACCAAGATACCATGTTGCTCTGAGACCTTGGTGAATAGCAAGATTGTCAGTAAGTTTTCAGTCTTCTTAATACCACAGATGGAAAACATTAACAACCCTCACCTCCATCTTTATCTTGGAAGGGGGTGGCCAGCTAGCCCCTTTCTTAGGTGCTCATCCACCTGCAACTATAATTCCTTTATCATGGATGATGGTTGGAAAGGTTAAAACCAGAGTTCTGAAATACTTCAAATACTTTATAAATTTCATATTGTAAGCTAATTATATTTTTTCTTTGGTAACATATGTTACCATTCCAGTCATTACACTACATAGGCAGCCTACAGCTGCTTGTTTCGTAGTAGATGGACTTCTTACAATTTTACAAGTAGTTAGTTAATTAGTGTATTTAATTTAAAATTTTGCTTTCTTTGTGTTTAGAATTTAAGTTTTAAGATATTGGTTATCTGAAAGACACAAGTTTTGGAGAGCAAGTTTTTTTTATTTTTATTGGAGATATGTCTACCTTTAGTGTCTTAAGAACCTAAAACTCAATGAATTGTTACAAATGAAACACACATTTTGACAACAAAGTGTATATTTTTATTCTCATGAATGTTGTGTTCTTTGTAATCTCATAACTCTGTCCTGTTAGATTGACAAATACAACAGTAAATTAATTGCGGATATATGAAACTTATCTTCCCTTTAAAAAATATGTTAAAAATATAAAGAATGAGAAATAATTGTCTTCAGTATTTTATATTCCACTCAAATTTGAAGTTTACTTTGTTTTTCGTATGGATTTTCTGCATTAGTATATTTTTATAATATTGAAATATTGATATTCTATAAAAATATTCTATAAAAATATTTCCTAGGTACTAAATAACATTTCTGCAATATTTTGAAGCAACTTTATTCAGTACATTAAAATATGTCAACAATTTCTTTGTAGGTTGCACTTGCACCCTTTATCAGTGTACAATGACTCATCATTGTCCCTTTGAGTGGTTTTGCTTTGAATTTAATTTTATATGATGTTGAGACTGTATGACAACTACTACTACATTATATTTGCATTTGCTGAATATATATTTCCTTTCAGTTTTAACATTTTTTGTCTATGACTTTGTTTTACTTCTACAAAGAGCATAACTCTTTTTATGTGTCCTTATATGTATTATACTATTAAAACTTTAAATTAATTTATATGTATTATTTTGCCTGGTGTATTTGACTTTTTGTCATCTCAGCTTTTTTCCTCCTCAAGCATTTTCTATAAAAGCTTCGTATTTTATAACAAATACTTGCTGGGTTAATGCCCAGCTCTGCCTCGTCTTTCCTCACAGGAATGCCAATGCTAGTTGTCAATCTCATTGTAGGAGAACCTTCAGTTTACTTAGCCTACCACTCACATGTGAAGAAGCTGAGAAGAAGGGTAACAGCCATTCTTTCTGTTGTAGTGCCCTTTTACTTTCCAGGACAACAAGCATATTGCATATTTGCTTCCTAGACCAATGATTCACAACCATTTTTACCCCCATAGAATCATCTGGAAAGTTTTTACAAAAAGGCAATGTGTGGGCTACTCCCAACCTCACCCCTCTCCCCCACCAAGATTCTGATTTAATTCCTCCGGGGTGAGTTCTCAACATGAGTATGTTAATAAAAATGTCCTCAGGTGATTTAATTGCAGCCGGAGTCTCTGTTGTAGACTATGCACCAGACTTCTCTTCATCCCTTGCAGCTCCCACTCTGTGCTTCCCACTCACTCTGAGCTCTAGAACAGATTTCTTCTCATGTTGTAGCTTGCATGTTTGCTGACCCTTCTACAAAATTATCCCCTAAACAGTATCTTCCCAACATTCCTTCTGGCTTTCAGGCTTAGAAATAAATGTCATCTTCTCTAGTTTCCAACTCTGCTAACAATTTTTCTTTTTATACAGTCATTGTAGCGTTCAGTAAAAATTCTGAAAACAATGGAGTAGGAAAGATATAAACAACGGGGTTGAGTTTTGAATCAGAACCAACTCTCAATATGGAATCATTATCAAGTAATTACTATTTGATGGTACTTTCAAAGTTTTGATGTAGAAACTGATTCCTACATATTATTCATACGTGGAGAGTAATGACTAAAGATCCAAAATTTAACCTAGATTAAAAGAAAATTAAAGTGCTTTCTATTTATAAAATGCTGTGCATTTTAAGGAATATTTCATAAGAGGAAAAACCAGAACATATATTTCATACAGCTTATGATATAATTTTCATAGAAATTCTTTAATTGCTCTAGAATTGATCCACTGAAATTGTTGATAACAACAATACAAGTAATAATAGTAGATTGCATTTATCAACTTAAATTCAAGAAAAGTAATCCTCCTTCAATTGCCGACATTATCATAATCATCATCAGGAGCCAAGTGCGCGGTGGCTCATGCCTGTAGTCCCAGCGCTTTGGGAGGTCGAGGTGGGAGGATCACGAGGTCAAAAGATCCAGACCACTCTGGCCAACATGGTGAAACCCTGTCTCTACTAAAATGCAAAAATTAGCCGGGCATGGTGGTCCCAGCTACTCGGGAGTCCGAGGCGGGGGAATCACTTGAACCCGGGCAGCAGAGGTTGCATGAGCTGAGATGGCGCCACTGCATGCCAGTCTGGGAGACAGAGCAAAAACTCTGCCTAAAAAAAAAAAAAGAAAAATCATCACCACCACCAACATATTTAAAACCTACTAAGTAATTATTATATGGCAGGCCTTTTTCTAAATTCATTTAATTTTAGATCTTTACAATAATACAATTATGTGAATATTGGTGTCAAATGCTGACAGCAAAGAGAAAGAGTTTAAGTTGATGGCTTGAGGTCATGGTGTTAGATGCAGGCAGACAAACTCTTTTACCCTTGTTCAAAGCCACTATGAAGCCCTGTTCACATAAGGGATCTTTATTTTCTTCAGTATGCCTTTGGTTTTATTGTCAACATTTTATTATAATAAGTGACTATTATTATTAACCAGAATAAAATGTGAAGTAATTGTTATGAAAATTTTTTATCCCAAGAAAAATAATTACTGAAATAATTTATGTGTACACAAGCAATATTAAAACATTTGTCAAGTTCATTTGAGATTCTTCACATGTGAAAATATCACATATGAATTTCTCTGAGACACAAAAAAAACTTTTCTATTGCTATTCCAAATGATATTTATTTTTTTCTGCTTTCAAAATGTTGACTCTTGGTCTACATTATTTAGGACTATAGGGCTTCAATTTTAGTTTTGTGGAAACTAAACTTACCAAACTAAACTTACTTAATAATTAATTTCTTCAAAAGGAATATAAATAATCAGTTTCATTAATATTTCCCAGAGGAGCAGATTTCAATGCAACAACCACCTATGGTTTGTACTGGTTGATGTAAATGCTTAACATGTTTGGCCAACAAAGCAAGAGTTCTTTCATTTATCTTAAATGTGCGTGTTGAGGCAAAAGAGAAAAGAAGTGACAGTTTGAAAATCAAGATACTATTGAAAATGTTTTGTTCACAGTGCTAGATGTCAAGCACTGTGCTTGTTACCATTGACTAAAGTTACTGGGATAAGCTCATATAGTAGAAGGAGAGGCCAGGCGCGGTGTCTCAAGCCTGTAATCCCAGCACTTTGGGAGGCCGAGGCGGGTGGATCACGAGGTCAAGAGATCGAGACCATCCTGGTCAACATGGTGAAACCCTGTCTCTACTAAAAA
>NW_016107349.1:6045851-6051286 GCF_001604975.1 Cebus imitator | reverse complement strand
AAAAAAAAAAAAAAAAAAAAAAAAAAAAAAAGAAGGAGAAACCCACTAATAAATAAATTATAATTTATTTATAATTTATAAATTATATTTATAAATATAATTTTTATATTATATTTTTATAATTCCAGGGCACAGAGCTGCTAATTCAATAGTGGAAATAGCGGGAATATTTTGAATATTAAAACAGGAAGTTGACCGTGCCCATCACCAACATTTCCTATACCCTGATCTAGGGTACAAGAGGAAATCTATATACCATATGTCAAAATATTTAAAACTTATAAGTCAAAGTAACAAACTGTTTAAATAAAATATATTTCACTGTATATTCATAACAACATGATAGCAAATACATGTAAAGCTATTGTGTTTACATGACACAATCAGTCAAGCATCAGCAGTAACTAATTATTATTGGATTTGTCTTGGTGTTCAGTGGATAGGCCAACAGCGTTCTCATGAGTAATAAAATGCTTACAAGATATGGGAAAAATGATATATTTTGTATTAGCTTTTTATTGCTGCATAGCAAATTAGCATAGACTTAGCAGCATAAAACCACACAAATTTCTTATGTTACTTTTTCTGGGGGCCAAAAGTCCAGACAGCAATTAGCTGGGTTGTCTGTGCAGCCTTACCTGGTTGAATTGCTGGCCAAACCTGCAATGTTATCTGAATCCCCTTCCAATCTGAGTATTATTGGCATAATCCAGTTCCTCGTGGATGTAAGACTAAGGTTCTCATTTTCTTTCTGACTCTCAGTCTGAAACCATTCTCCATCTCCTAGAGTCTGTCTGCACTCTTGTCCACATATACAAACATATTAGCATGTTTGGCAAAGAACCTGCCCTTACATTTTATTAAGATGGATTTTTGTACATATCTTAAATGTGCGTTTTGGGGCATATAAAAGAAGACAACAGGTGACAGGTTAAAAATCAAAATTACTTTTAATGGCAAAAACCACAAATAGTTTTGCACCAAACTAATATATATACCAGGAGACGAGAATACAGCAAACTCCTTTAAAATAAGTGACTGAATATTACATTAGTATTTAGGAAACACATAATTCCTTGGATCTTTTAGGTAAAATAAGAATGTTCATAACATTCTTAATGTTTGAGGGAGAGTAGTTTTGGTAGAAGTATCTCCAAGTTGTCCCAAGAAGAATATGTCACTGAAAGTAAAAAATCGAAATATAAATTAATGGAAAGAAAATAAATCTATGTATTTCACTCAGATTTCAAGAAATAAACTCCCTACATGATCAAATTCTTGTCTTCTGTATATTTTGTTCTTGGGCTAAGCCTGCTAAAATAAAATAGACCACAAACATTATTATTTTTCATGCCTATATTTTACATTTTGGTAAGTGCTGACAATGTTATTGCTGTAAAACAGATCTTTCACATTTATATAAAATACAGTGAACTTGTATTTGCCCAGAAAACCAGATAAGCCAGCAAGATTGGCCCAAAAGATCAAGCCTAGTAAACATTCAGTCCATCTCATATCAAATATTTAAAATTAATTTAATAACTGCTCTTAGGATTAATAAAGAAAAAAATATTCAGCATATAATTCTGTTGCCTTCTTCATTAGTAGTTTTACCATAACAAGAAGCTGTATTGAGTTTTTGGTTAAAATAAAGAGAAATGTTCATGTGAGAGCTGATGTGTCCACAGAAGTACAACACATTAATTGGTTGATTAATGACAAATATTTATCCTTTGATAGGATACACTTTGCTATTGTTAACTTTTAATTCAGCCTGAATAGGTGCAACTCTTTCAAAATAGACAGTGATCTTATAGACATTAAAGCTGTGAGAATTTGATGAAGAGGAAATGTGGCCTCTGCCATTGGTTTATTAATGGCTTTGCCATATAAGTGATGTCATATACTTCTCTCTAGTGTTTCATTTAATAATGCACAAAATGAGTGTCATAATAAATGCACATCCTCCTGGAGCTATCTTTGTTCTTCCCTGGAAAATGTTGGAACCAGTTTACAACAAAATCTCACCTACATCTCTTACATGTAAGCTGGAGGTCAGGAACAGAGAACACAGTGACTGTGGCAACTAAAAGATCTATTAAACATCTACGCATGTGTTTGAAAAGATTATAAACCTATCTTTTACTCACCTGGACTCTATGATTGAAAATGTTGAACTGGCGTTATCAGGCTCTCATTACAAAACTCACCAAGTACAAAGGCCTAAGATTAAAAGTCATGAGGTCATCTTTGTTCTAACAATATTCCTCTGATTTCATGCTTGAAGCTTATTTTGTTAAAATCAAACAAATGTTACACTGTGTCTTAATGTAGTTTCTACAAAATGCTCAATTTTGTATTCTAAAGACTGATATATAAATATATATTTTTTTATTTCAACTATGTATGTCAGCTTTTTGCTAAGTTATATTTACAATAATTTCTCTTGAAGTTGATGGCATTTTTAAAGACTTAGAAATGGAATATGTGGAGATTAAACATAAAGGTTGTTGTCTGAGTTTTTAAGACCATTTATTTCAAAGTCACTATTATATTTCAGTTTATCAGGTAAAAGGTAAACCATGAGGGAGATTATGCCTTAGAACTCATAATTTACCCAAACTGACCAGTAGCTTAACAACTCCACAAAAGCTAATTAGAAGTTAAGGGAAACTAAAAAGGTTTTCAATTGCTTTTTAAAAATTTTTTTCATTCCCATCCTCTACCATGATGTAACAACTGAATGTCATTGTGAAGAAAACATAAGAGCACAAGACTAGACAGTGGTGCAGACTGTTCTCCATGGAACTGAGAATGAAGTGCTTTCAAGCTGATCGTCAGTTTTATATAAGTATCTCTAGTGCTTACTGGTCAGAAGTTCACATTCAATGTTTCAGGAAAATTACATGAGATACCTTATTTTCAGTTTAATTTTAGCTTTGTATTCTGTTTTTCCTTAAAACATTAAACAATATCAATTGAAAATAACATTATCAAATAATAAAATAAATGAACCCAACATGTTAATGACTCCAGTTAAGAAGCTAGCACTCTGATCCTTTCGATAATTTGTGTAGGTGGTAAACACTGAATCAGTCTATCGTTATGCTCACTCAACAAATATACCATAATCTATGTATTATCTACTTCCATAGCTGTATACTAAACTGCTAAATAAGCTTTCTCATATTCTGATGGTTTTTTTATGTACTATGGTCTTATATGATTTTTTTTAACTCCAGTGTTCGTTTGGTTTCATTCTGTATTAGTCAGTTCTCACACTGCTAATAAAGACATACCCGAGACTGAGTAATTTACAAAGAAAAAGAAGTTTAATGGATTCACAGTTCTATATGGCTCGGGAGGCCTCACAATCATGGCAGAAGGCAAAGGAGGAGTAAAGTCATGTCTTACATGGCAGCTGGCAAGAGAGAACTTGGGCAGGGGAACTTCCCTTTATAAATCCGTCAGATCTCATGAGACTTATTCACTATCATGAGAACAGCATGAGAAAGACCCACCCCCATGTTTCAATTACTTCCCACCAGGTGACTCCCACAACATGTGGGAATTACGGGAGCTAAAATTCAAGATGAGATTTGGGTGGGGACACAGCCAAACCATATTACTTTCCTTCACTCATCTTCTTGTTTACTTACCATGATTCAATTACTTCCCACTGGGTCCCTCCCACAATATGTGGGAAATATGGGAGCGACAATTCAAGATGAAATTTGGGTGGGGACATAACCAAACCATATCACCTTCTTTCACTCATCTTGTTGTTTACTTACCCCTATAATTAAATGTCTTTTATTTTTTTTTGTCTGCCTATCATAATGAGAGTCCTAGTGAGAGCCAAAAGCTGAACCTCTTAAAAAAGAAGCTAAGAAAGCCTAAAAAGTGGACCCTTGGCATTTAGTAGGAATAGGCAAGAGCTCAAAATAGATGATCTGGATGTAAATTTTGAACCTGCAGCCAGTGACCAACATAGACTCTGTGTGACCATTTAGAATTTGGAAGTGGAAAATGATATATAATTTCTAGAATCAGTGGTCACAGTGGAATCTGTGGAATGAGAGACAGTTTCTGAGATCAGTGGTAGTGACAGTGGCATTGTAGCCAGACTGTTCCTGTGCTCTGACCCTAGCTATTTTTGTACTACCCAGTGAGGGTGACCAGTGGTTCTAGTTTGCATAGGACTGAGGTGCTTTTCAAGGTATCAGCCTTCAGTGCTAAAACAGGGAGATCCCTGGGAAAACCAGGATGTCATTAAACCTGAATTCAGCTCCTCAAGTTTCTTTCTCATTATTTGAAGTTGATTCATCAGTCTCTCAATGAATTCTGTGACCTACGTTATTTCCAAAAAAAACCACACACTTTCTTGTTAAAATTAACAGCATCTGTTGTTGATTTCTGCATTACAAAACCTTGACTGGTATAGAAATTGGGTACAGAAATTGGGTTGTAGGCAAGAAAACCTCAGGGAAATCAGGTAATCTGGTATTGGTTATCTGGCTAAGTAAAAATATATTTACTCTTTAGAGAAAAGATGAAAGTAGATGAAACAGAAAGCTAGCCTGAAATAAGGTGCTTATTGAGGGTTGGCCTTAAGAAAACAAAATGACAGCTGCCCTAGGAAGAACATGAAATTTTGAGAACTCTGATTGTGAAGCACTGCTTTTAACAAGTCTACACAGCTAAATACCCCACCATGCTACAACGCCTAACTACCTGGTAAAATAATGAAACCCTAAGAATCCTCCAGGTCTATGATAAAGAATATCTCATTCTTGGCAGCTATAGAACAAAAGTAATACAAATCTAAATGTAAAGTTCAAGTTTTCATGTTGCTAAATTATAAAAGGAGTCAAATTCATAGCCTTTCCTAACATCTTCTGCTAAAGTTCAGACATTGATAAGAGGTGGGATCCTGATGTTGAGACAGAGTTACACGGCATGATGCAGTGCATTTGGGATGCCCCAATGCCCAACCACTGAACCGCCTTTGTCACCCAAAGAACTTCTGCTTTGCTTGAAAATGTTTATGACTTCCTCACTTGAAGTCAATGAAGGAGTAAAAGGTAATGAAGGAATTACCCTGAATCTAGAACCACATCTTCTTCATGAGTTCTTAGCCCCTCTCCCACTACTTTTGTCTCCATTTCTACAGCTAGAATAAGTGCCCAGTTTATTTTGGAAATAAATGTTTACATTTTAAAAATGTTAGGCCAGGTGCGGTGGCTCACACCTGTAATCCCAGCACTTTGAGAGGCCGAGGTGGGAGGATCACCTAAGGTCAGGAGTTCGAGCCCAACCTCGCCAATGTGGTGAAACTCCATCTCTACTAAAACTATAAAAATTAGCTGGGTGTGGGGGAAGATGCCTGTAATCCCAGCTACTTGGGAGGCTGAGGCAGGAGAATCACTTGAACC
>NW_016107349.1:6015975-6045726 GCF_001604975.1 Cebus imitator | reverse complement strand
AAAAAAAAAAAAAAAAAGTTAATGGAGTGTAGTCATTGGATTTGCAAAATTCTGGTGAACACATCAAAATAGGCCTTAAGAGTATTTGATGAAAGAGAGGAGAATATAATGTTTTGGTCAAGATGAATTCACCATGAGGACACTTACCAGAGACTCTGGATTCCATGCGTTGATTTTAGCAGTTACAATCTGGATTCCATCATAGCCCATGACATCACTGAGATGATAAATACCATTTGGTAGAACATAGAGTAAGAAATCAAGAAGCAAAGAAGGATTATAAAAACTGAGTAAAATATTCTTGCTCAGTCATTCAACCGTTAACTATGGCCCCCAAAAGGACCCAGAATGTACCTACTACACCAGAGCTTTTTAAAACACACTGGTAAGAAGAGAACTAACATTTCTAAAAAATTATTTTAGTAGCTGGTAGGCGATAGGGCCATTGAAATGGCCTCCCTGATAGAATGAGAACAAAAAGATTCCAGAGCTGAGGAGGTCAAAGAGCAGCAGAACTTTCAGAGGCAAATTGAGTGTGGGGGCCATGAGAGGTAGCAGACCACCATGGGAACCTAAATATTGAGATCTGCAGAGGTAGCTGACAGCCCTTAACTAATTATAGTTGATATAGGGCACATATCATCAAGATGGGCATCCCATTAAGGTCCTACATGATTTTTATAACCAATCATGGTAGGTTGCTTGTGACTTCTCACCCAATTTCTATTTCAAAATTATCCCATGTACCTACATATCCAGAAAAGGCCTGGTAACTTTGAGAGATTAACTGTTATCATTACAAATGGTGAAGATTCTCTAAATATTCTTCCTTAAGGAAGGAGATAGGGAAATACAGAGAAAATGCTGCCTGTTTCTTCATTGGGGGGTGCTAGGTCTCCTGGCTTCCATTAATTCTTGAGACTACAGGAAGTCAATGTGATCCAGAGATAGTATTTATAAGGGGTAGTAGTAAACTGCCTTATAATGTTTGTCTATATCATTATAGGATCAGGAGGAGTCAAAAATATCACATGCATGCTTGTCTAGCTCATGAATGCATGTTTGAAGTATCACCTTAGGAACTGACAGGTTCCTGTATTAGCTCCCTGGACTACAGGCTGTCCTGATGTGAAAGGTTATAGAGAAGTCTCTGGAATGTTTTTTAAGAATCAAAGTAAATAATATAATAGAGTTGACTCTTGAATAACATGAGTTTTAACTGTGCTAATCCACTTATCCGTTACTTTTCTTCCACTTCTGCAACACGTGACACAGCAAGACCAGTTCCTTTTCCCATCAGCCTACTCAACTTGAAGACAACAAAGATGAAGACCTTTATGATAATCCACTTTCACTTAATGAACAGAAAATATGTTTACTTTTCTTTTTGATTTTCTTTTTTTTTGTTTGTTTGTTTATAGAAAGTGATTTATTTAAAGAGAGAGAGAAACAGAAGGAGAGAGAAAGAAACGGCTAACTCTCACACTGAGTGACAGAATCCAGAAAGATAGAATCTACAAGAGGGAAGCAGCTTCCACATTGCGTGGAAGGGAATAGAGAGAGATGGAGTTTAGGAGGGGAAAACAGGCTTCCACGAGAGAGTGTGGAAAGGGACTCCAGAAGGGAACTCCAGGAGAGAAAGACGGCTTCCACGAAGAAAGTGTTTGTGGAAGGGGACTCAAACATGGAGTCCCTGATTTTCCTCATAATACTGTTTCCTAGCTTACTTTATTGTAGTAATATGGCACATAATATATATAAACTGTGTTTTAATCCACTGTTTACATTATCAGAAAGCCTCTGGTCAACAGTAAGCTGTTAGTAAAGATCTTAGGGGGTCAAAACCTATACATGAATTTTTCGATGTCAAGAGGTCAGTCTCCCTAATGAATACATTGTGCAAGACTCAACTGTGATTATATTTCTATTGGAATCACAAACATTACCACCATAACAAAGACGTAAAATTTGCAAGGCAGGACTCCAATCACATTTCTACTAGCTCTCCAGCTCAGCTGGTACAGAAGTAGATAGGTTTTGGATACTAGCAAGGACTATCAATCAACATAATCAGATAAAGACTTTAATTGCAGCTGATGCTGCACATGAGTAAAATCTTGATTCCCGGCATGAATCTGTTGATCTGAAGTATGTTCTTTTTTCTATATCTACTTTACTGTCACTTTGAAGGAATATAGACTTTCATTATTTTGCCTCAGAGTTATCTCAGTTCCTTACTCTGAGACACGTTTTAGTTGGTAGGGAACCTGACCATTTCACAATCCGTAGAATCTCACACAGTCTTCATTATTTACCATATTGTCTTAATTGTATTTCGAGATTGCAAAGAAGTCGATGTCTTAGCCATATTCAAGAGGTAGAGGGATTTAGCTCATAAAAAAAAAAGGTGTTTGCTATCTCTGAAGTTTCTGAGGATCAAGAAATCTGTGTTGTGTCATGATACTAGCTTTACAGTAAAGGAATCATTGTTGCCTCCTCTACCGCTTACTGTTATATAATGGTCTCCTGAATTTGGAGTCAACATGCAACACATTTGGATGAGAAGCTTTGTTACATTTACCAGTAACCAACAAGGCTGTCAACTGTGGGTGTGACCCAGGGCCAGAAAAGTATCTTCAGCTGGTTTTGATTAAAGTGCAAACTGCCCTTCTTTTTGACCCAGCTAATTCTATGACAGATGAAAATGCTAAAAAAAAAAATAAAGAAAGAAAAGGCTGTATGAAGTTTATAAGATTATGAGGCAAAGATGTGCTTTATTGGGCCTGAGTTTATTTTCTTTTTGAGACAAAGTTCTGGTTCTAGTAGAAGCTGCATGTAAGACCACATAGCCTCAGCAGTCAGTACTCAGCCAAGAATGAAGTGCTCCCCCACCAAACTAGTTTAAGTTCAGCATAAATACCTTATTTATGTTGAAAATAAATTGTATAAATACATTATTTTACTTTTGTATTAGCCTATGGAGGTAGGTGATATTACCCATATTCTTTTTCCAGAAACAAATAAAAGTTAATAAAGTTATCGATACATGCATATATATATATATATATATATATAATATATGGAACTCTTAAAGGAAAAGATTCCAACAACACAAGTTAATTGCATTCCAAATGAACTGTTAACTGAAGAGAGAAAAAACTCATCGTTTGCAAAATACCTAAAGTTGGTTTCATATACCATGATTTGGGTGTTTTTGTTTTTGTTGTTTTTTAATCTTTATTGTTGTTTCTGTTTGGTTTCATCTTTTGCTTTTCTCTGTTCTTCTAAATTCAAGGAACAGAAAGCATGGTGGGAAGTACACTTTTTACAAAGGCTTTAAACCTTCCTGAGGGAAACTTTGAATTCTTCACAAGTAGGCACACGAAATTGACATAAAATATCTTTGAAAACTGTAAAAGCCCTTGCCTCCAGAATTGAAAGTGGTGTTGGTAATGAAACACAATAGCTTGTTTTTCTGTGGCTTTCATAGAAGTACACAACCCACTTCCCAAACTGTCATGCATAATTTGATACAAATAGGGTATCTGCCTTTCTGGATGAAACGCAGAACAGAACCAGCAGGGAGAAAG
Organism: Cebus imitator; assembly: GCF_001604975.1. Taxonomy (NCBI): domain Eukaryota; kingdom Metazoa; phylum Chordata; class Mammalia; order Primates; family Cebidae; genus Cebus; species Cebus imitator. Next base: position 6,042,136 of record NW_016107349.1, on the reverse strand, counting down.
GCTGTAAGTTATTGTGAAAGTGGTCTATTCCCTGGGACTCAGGATAAGAGTAAATAGCTGGGAAGTCCATATTTTAATTTGCCTGAGGAGAAACAAATGAAAAAAAATATGCACTCTGTGTGTGTGTGTGTATTCACATTTTCAGCGTGACTGTTGCTTTAATCCGCCAGGGTTCAGTTTTCTCTCCCCGACTTTGAGTAAAATCCAGGTGCTGCTGCCAATATTATAATACTTATTTAATAGGCAGCAGTGGGTGGCAGCCACTTTTTAACCTCCTGAATCTCTCTTATTCCTTGCCAAACACAGTGTTCACCCCTTACGTTCACTGAACTTTGCAGAACAAGTCGGCTGTAAGATGATTTTGCATGCCTTTTATTTTTCAACTCCTAGTAATTTGCTCAACAAATAACAGAAAGCCCAGTTATTTCCTGCTAGCATGAAGGCAGTTTCCTCTAGTTGGAAATACAGAATTCATCGCATAGATCTCAAATCTAACTTACAATGCTATAATTTCCAACATTTTAATATTTTTCTATGCCAACTACTGTCATAGTATATTTTCAAATTTCACATTTTCTTTCATATTTTCTTCTCATTGCTTTTCTGAGAGCAATGCATTTTGTATTTATTCTTTTATTTGAAAAACATTGACAAATTCTTTCTCCTGTCAAATCAAGGTTGTAACAGAAAAAAAGTGTAAATGCATATCTGTGTAAATTTTATAAAGTAATTGAAATGATAGGCTGCATTTTAACAAAATTGAGAAATTAATGTAACGGGTGAGTATACTTCTCTCTCAAAGATTGTTTGAAAGATAGGCATGAAATCTAATAGAGTCGACCCTTTATAGAGTGGACTCCTTAATGCATGGATACCAACACTGCCTTGCATTTTTAGGTGAAATTACATGCTAAAATATAACTTCAAATGGCCCCATCCTCCTTAAAGGCAGCAGTATGGAAGAAATAGAAACGTATGTAATGCAGATGTCTCCTCCCTGGAGTCCTTGACAGACCCTCATCTTTTCGGATCCCCTCCCCTGGGACCGGTGCTCAGGGGCTCAATTCCCTCATCCTCTCTCACCAGTTCCTTATAGCTATCCCTATCTCCTACATTAGCCCCAAATCAGCCACATCTTGGCCTATGATTTCCAACTCCTGCCCTGTGACATGAGGGTGGCCCTAAACATAATGCCTTTCTCCCAGCTTCAGCGAGGAAAGATATTCCAAATGTCTCCCCACACCTTGTCTGCCCCTTTCAGTATAGTGAGATGTCAAGTGGGGACACTCTAACTTCCCAGGCCCCCTCTCTTCTTTTCTTTGCCAGCAGGCACCACTCACGTCATACCCTCTGCTCGTAGTCACTAGGAAAGTGAATCTTTCCCACTCATGCCTGGCAGCTCAGGTTTCAAATTCATGTCTTGGGAAATAGCAAATTGCAGGAAGTTACACACTTTGGGAGAACCACATTAAAGAAAAGAGGAATGGTGACTTCTCTCTATCCTGCCTGGAACAAGTTCCTGACTACCTTAGGATATAGCTCATTACTTGAATGACTTCTAGAAGAGTCAGCACCTAAGATACAAGAAATTTTGTTTTCTTCTGGTTTTTTTTTTGTTTTTTTTTTCAATGAACAATAACTTGTCCATCCAAGACTTTTTTTCTGTGTCTCTCATTGCTTATAATACTATATTGGGCATATGGCAAGTGTCTAATGCTTAATAACTTTAAAAGAAAACAAAATAACATCAGGCAGAGAAAATAATTTTAGTTTTGAGTCTTTAAATATCTTGAGTTCCTTATATCCCTGAAAAATAAAGAGAGAAAACATTCTCTCTTTGTAAATATTCTCTATTTGTAAATAGTGAATATTCAAAGCATGAAGCAATGTCCAGTTTATATTTATCTCTGAAGAATCTTTACGTTTCTAACAGACAGATATATTAATACCTTTATTATGAATTATAAAAAAAAAGATTTAGAAAGTCTCTATTTGTAAATAGTGACTATTCAAGGTATGAAGCACTGTCCAGTTTATATTTATCTATGAAGAATCTTTACGTTTCTAATAGGTGGGTACATTAATTTAATAGATTTTTTTTGAGTTGTAAAAATTTAGAAAGAAAAGATAAAGGAGTGGTTTTTGTCCTTTTAAAAAGTGTAAATATACTTTTCTACTTCATTTTCCTGCAGGGAAAGACACTAAGAAAACAAGTTTAAAATCACAGGAACTACTTTGTATTTTAGCCACTACAAGGCTGAAATAGGTTAATTAGGTTAAACTAGATAGTTCTTTAGTTGCTGTCCCCAAAAGCAACTGTTAATTCTAACTGGGCAATAGTTAAGGAAGATGAGGACAGGTTGATTTTTTACACATTTGTTCAGAAGTCTTGTTTACAGATTTGTTTAGAACTCTTTGTTTAGGAACAAAGAGATTGTCTTTGATTAAGCAAAGTTTAATTCAAATGAATTATTCGGCATTTCATAAAAAGTGTTACCAAATTTACTGTAGTATACCTGATATTCTGTCATAGAAATCTGACCTAAACTCTCAACAAAGCACTGTAGTGACTGATCCACCTGGTAACGTATCTTTATACCCATTTCGAATTTAGATACAGACACTGAAATCCATATACATACACATTCCAAAAAAACTGGAGTCATAACCAATATATTTAAGCAGAGGGGGATAATTATTCACAAAAATTAGTAAATTTAGTTTTATGATATATGTATATCAAAATACAGCTGGTTGACCAGATGTTTCACTTATTTCTCTGGATATATTATTATGATTGTGGTTGGCCCTTTCTTTCGGCACCAATATAGTTCAGTTTTTCTTGCTAAAAATAACCTCATCTGATGCCAACTATAAATGTGTATGCCAGTTTTGGGAAATTGATAATAACATATGATTGACTATAAAATAATTTTTGAAGGAAAAGTAAGAAATTTACTGATAGTTTTCTAGAAATATCATTAGAAACCCCTGATACCAATTCATTATTTTTAAAAATCTTTAACAATTAACCGGGCTTTGAATTTCAGAGGCTGCAACAGCAAATGTGTTCAATCATCCCATAAATTTTAGAGAACACAGAATCCAGACACCTGGAATGCTGATGCTTTTGCCTTCATGCCTCTTAAGCTTAAAGGCCCCTTCTCTTTATGTCTTATCACCTCCTTTTCTCCTTTAAACCAGAATGGAAGGGGCCCCCCAGTGTGATTTACTCCAGGCCTTAAACCTACCTCAGGTTTGGCTCTGAGTTGTGCCTTTGAAGGCTGAAGGAGGTCCAGATGAAAGAGAGGCTGGCTGAAAAAGCCCACAGAAAAATGTATTACAGAGATTAACATGCCACAGCCTCTTCATCAAAGACTCTGGGCAAAAATCAACAGGCAACAGAGCCTGAATCTGAATCCGGAAGTTGTAGAAGTTAAGAATGTGGAGAAAAAAGACATCTGGATGGAGGAAGGGCTGAAATAATTTCTAGACTTCTGTTCATACTAAAGGAGAGTTAGATAATGCAAAAGCATAAGGAAGGTAAGAAAAATGTCAAGTAGAGTGTATAAGGTTAACAGGAGAATTGCTTTTCATGGGTATACATATTATACATCATTTTGGTAAAGAACTATTTTTTGTATACCTGTTATGCTTTAGACATTGTTATTTGTTGGATAAATACCTTATTTCACCTTTATATTAGTCTACTGAAGGTAGGTGATATTGCCCCATTTTATGAATGAGAAAACATAGTGTTAGAGGGAAATGGAATTGATCAACCTTAATTGTGAACGGGAAGAACTGAGAAGGATTGATATAGTTCAGTCCTGTGTCCCCACCCAAATCTCATCTCGAGTTATAATCCCCAAGTATTGAGGAGGACCCTCATGGGAGGTAGTTGGATCATGGGGCACTTTTCCCCATGCTGTTCTTGTGATAGTGAGAGAGTTTTCATGAGATCTAGTTGTTTGATAAGTGTCTGTGCTTCCTCTTTCACATTCTCTCTCCTGCCATCAAGTAAGACATGCCTTGCTTCCCCTTCACCTTCTGCCGTGATTATAAATTTCATGAGGCCTCTCCATCCATGACGAACTGTGAGTCAATTAAACCTCTTTTATTTATAAATTTCCCAGTCTCAGGTAGCATCTTTACAGGAGCATGAAAATAGACGAATACAAGGATTATAGCTAAAAACTGATGAGAGCAGATATTCAAGTTGAAGTCTGATTCCAAAGTCCAGGATCTTTGCACTAAATCCCACTGCTTTCCAAACTGTTCTACAGTAAGCTGAAAAGGCAAATTACTGGCACATTCTTGAAAGGGATTCTAAAAACTATTTTTATATAAATGTGACTTTAAAATAACAGAACCACATATGTATTATGCATCAAAGTCATCAAGCCAAAAATAAATGCAGATTCACAGGTCTACTTTCAGACACTCCTACTCAGTAGGTCTTGGGTGGTCTTTGGTTACACTGAGCACACCCAAAACTCTGATGTTTCAGTTATGGTTCTTGGTTGCAAACAACTGAAGCTGATTTTGGCTGATGTAATCAGACAGTAAACCTGTTGGAGGGTATGCTGATATAGTTTGGACGTGTTTCCCCACCCAAATCTCAGGTTGAATTGTAATCCCCAATGTTGGATGTGGGGCTGGTAAGAGGTGATTGGATCATGGAGTGGATTTGTTACGAATGGTTTAGCACCATCCACTTGGTGCTGTCTTCATGTCTTGCTCTTGCTCTGGCCACATAACCTGCCTGCTTCCCCTTTGCCTTCTGCCATGACTGTAAGTTACCTGAGGTCTCCCCAGAAGCTGATCAGATGCCAGCATCATGCTTCTTGTACAGGCTGCAGATCTGTGAGCCAATTAAACCTCTTTTCTTTAAAAACCACCCAGTCTTAGGTATTTCTTTATAGCAATGAAAGAAAGGCCTAATATATATGGTAAGCAGAATAATGGCATCTCAGAAATGTCCAAATCTGAATCCCTAAATATGTTACTTTATATAGATAAAGGGACTTTGCAGATGTGATTAAATGAAGGACCTTGAGAAGGGGAGATTTTCCTGGATTACCTAGATGGGTCGAATGTAATCACCAGGGTCCTTGTAAGTGAAAGAACACAGAGGAGTCTGAGTCAGCACTGGAGATGTGGTAGGAAGGAGAGAAAGTGAGAAGGGCTTGATGATGAAAGTTCAGACTGGAGCGATGTAATTTCAGACTCTGATGATCAAGGAAGGGACCAGACATCCTCAAGAATCTGGAAAAAGAATGGAAAGAGTTTCTCCCCAACAGCCTCCAGAAGTCCATTTTGGACTTCTGACCTCCAGAATTGTAAGATCATAAACGCATGTTGTTTAAGCCACTATACTTGAGATAATTTGTTCTAGCAGCAACAAGAAACTAATAAAGAAGTGAATTGTGTTGACAGTTTTCTGCACTTTTAAAATAGAGAGTCGTATTTCTGGGTGTAGCGTCTGTCCTCTGAGGAGTGTGAAAAGAGCTCTTCGTATTTCTTTACCAATTAGCGTAGCCTCCCCCAGCATGTGTCTCCCTCTAATGCCTTTAGTACCTGGGAACTTTGTCACAGGATTGCCCTTGGACTATTGGTGCAGAAGCTTATGCTGAGATTTTCAGTGTCCCAAACCCCTCTTAGACCCCAAGAAGCATACTATATCCTTCACTAATGACGTCCTTATGAACATTATGTTCTCCATGCAAATTTCCTTTGTTCCCCATTAGGTGTGATAGCCACCCAATTACATCATATCATTCATCATATCACTTACATCAGACGTTCAAATAATCTGTTTCAAATAAATGCACAAATAAATGAAAAAAATGAATGGGAATATTGCTGCCATGACTAGTTCTTTTCATTATGACTGATGTAAAATCATGCCAATAAATGCATATTATTCCAAACAGAGTACTCTAAGAAAAATAAGACGATTCATCTCAGCGGTTTGTGTATTCCTTTAGCTATTAATGGGGTGTGATAAGTGGGAATGTACTTTGGATCTCTCTCTCTGGCACACTTACACACATGAATAACATCCACTGAAGTTTCCTCTCAGCCAAAAGTTGTCCTGAGAGAAATTTCATCACTGATGAAATGACAATAGTTGTCTGACTCCACAGTTAATTTGTAAATCATTCACAAAAGACCTATAAACTGTGCAGTGTATTTAGCTTTTCATATGGCAATTGAGGAAACCACATCCATTTAAACAGAAACTGACAGAAAACCAAGATCCTGACTTTCAAGTTAGGCCAGCTGAGGATAGAACCAAGCTTTTCTTGGCTTACTAGGAATGATTCGGCTTAATGGCAAAAGAGTTTTTTTTGAGACGGAGTTTCGCTCTTGTTACCCAGGCTGGAGTGCAATGGCGCGATGTCGGCTCACCGCAACCTCCGCCTCCTGGGTTCAGGCAATTCTCCTGCCTCAGCCTCCTGAGTAGCTGGGATTACAGGCACATGCCACCATGCCCAGCTGAATTTTTGTATTTTTAGTAGAGACGGGGTTTCACCATATTGACCAGGATGGTCTCGATCTCTTGACCTCGTGATCCACCCGCCTTGGCCTCCCAAAGTGCTAGGATTACAGGCGTGAACCACCGCGCCCGGCCGAGTTAGACTGACTTTTAACTTGCCCATATCTACGACACAGTCTCTAATTTCGTTATTTGCACTTTCAAAATAAATTTGTTTGAAGATACAGGAATTTAGAACAGTTTACAAGCTAGCTGATTTCTTCTTAATTTAATGAAAAATAAGATCACTATTATTACTTATGAGAAAACCAATAAATTACTTACAAATGAGGGTGTTTTTATAAAATTGCAGTATTTATCATTTTGGGTTCTAGTAATAACAAAATCAACAAATGAAATAAAATAAAAATTTGGAAGAGTTGGAAAATGATGTGGGGAAATAGAAATGCTGATATTGATGGAGTATATATTAGTAAATGTTTCACTGAATCTATTTGGTAATATACACCAATAATTTAAATGGTTTTATCTTTAAATCCAGAAGCTCCATTTCAACAATTCTAACCTTGATAAACATTTTCACATGTGCACAATCATATGAGTATATGAAAATGTTTGTTTTAATATTGTCTTATCATTCTGAAATACTGGAAATAACCAGTGTTCATCAAAAGGGAAATTTTATATTATGTGTCATAGAATAGTCATAATATGGAATATGATGCAGCTGTTTAAAAAATAAAGTCTTTATGAATTGACATCAAAACATCTCCAAAACATATTGTTGTTTATCAAACTGAGTCTCCTAACACACATATTATGATCTTATTTATGTCTAAAAAATAAATTATTTGTGTAAAATGTATACATGTAATGTTGATCAGTGGATATCTCCTGGGAGGAGATTGTATAAATAAAAGAAAATGGAGAAGACTCCGTATTTATGATTTTCAATATAGTTTGAATATTTTATAATGCAAAAATATATGTATTTTACTATGAAAAGGTGAAAATAATCTATTTTAAAAAGCATTTCCATGTTTTGAAGCTGGGACCAAAAATCTGCTTTGAAGCAAAAATATTAAAATTTTTAATAACTAAATACCCTTTGATTCATACCATTTTTCCTTGCCAGAAAACAGTAGATCACTGTGATCATGAAATAAATTATGTAAATTAAATATATGATATAAAATACATAAAAAGGCAACATTTTCAAGATGATTGCTACTAATGTCTTATAGACTAATTTGCAACACATAGTGTTTCACTTGAAACCATTCCAAGATTCCATAACTATGTTAAATTTAATTACAATTTTACATTTTTGAAAGCGAGAGCAGTAATCCCTTCATTACTCCTATCTCCCCTCTGTACTAGGTTTTTAAATTCTGGATCAATTGCGTTTGATGCCACCTTTGGTTTGTCCTCCAATTCCTCAGCAAAGCAATCCAGTAATGAGACTAAATTTAAGAGCATTTCCTCCCTTTCTTTCTAACCTTCCTTGGCTTGGTTTCACATCAGTGGGTCCATTACGCGCTCCTACAGCCCTGTAAATAACTTCCTGCTTTGCTTTGGAATTATTTGACTCTCCTCCATTTGGCCAGGCTAAATTCAAAGTATATCTAACATAAAATTCAACCTTAAAAAATAAAGCACTTGTATGAACATCTCAAGATTAAAGAAAAACATCTCTAAGTTGACTTTGCATATAATATTTCTATGATTGCAGAAGCAGAAGGAAGAATGTTATCAAGATCCAGTGCAAGCAACAACAAAACAAAATGATTGCAGAGCACCTCAGCCCAAAGGCGACATCCAGGAAACTGACAGAGCTGAGGCAGCTCCTGGGCTGTCAGTGCAAAGGTTGACAAAGACTGCCAAGGAACCAGATGCTGATATTAGACAGAGACAGGAAAAATGGACCACAGTTTGTTATCTGTTTCCTGAGATTAGAATCAGCATCACCCGTCACTCTCTTTTTCAGATTAATTAATAAAGTCTGGTGTGAAGAATTTCAATAGAATGTTTGTTCAAAAGGGAGAAAAGAAACATCTGCTTTAGAATCGTTTTCCCCTTTAGTCAGAGTCTGCAAAATGTGTGGATGTTGGTTTTTTTTCTGTGCCTGCATTTGGTGGACATTAAAACAACGTTTAAGCACAGTAATATGTAGTATTGTTTACCACCTATTTTTAGATCTTTTTCTCAATATTATTGCCCATGCCAACGTTTAATATATATTTTTTACCTTCTTCTTTCTCTTGCTCTTTTCTTCTCTCTCTGTTTCTCTCTCCTTCCTTCCTTCCTTCCTTCCTTCCTTCCTTCCTTCCTTCCTTCCTTCCTTCCTCCCTCCCTCCCTCCTTCCTTCCTTCCTTCCTTCCTTCCTTCCTTCCTTCCTTCTTTTCTTTCAATTACAAAGCAGATATTTATGGCATGGATATTTTCTTTAAGAAGTAAAACTCTGTATTAAGACCAATCTTTAAGAAGCAAATTCTATATTAAGACCAATCTTTAAGAACTAAAACTCTATATTAAGACAAATCTGCCTTCCACAGCACCGAGCTCAAATGAAACCATGGTATACTGTGAAAACTAGAGGTGTCTGTGACCTAAAACAATTTTTTTTACCTCTTAAACGCAAGGGCTATGTGAAGAATGCAGGCTTCTTTTTCCTCCCAACCTCTGGCATAGCAGTTACTCGTTGATTAGAAAAAAACATAAGAAAGGAAAAAGGCTAACACAAATTGCAATCAATTTTATAGTTTGCAAATTAAAAACCTATTACTTAATAGAAAAGTTTCCTCTTTTCAGTACAAACGTGATGAAAACAACCCATACTTGAATAGTGATTTGCAGTCTAGCTGTACACGTACACATGTATACTACCTTATTTAGTCTTTAAAACAAAATTGAGAGACACGGAAACTGGATATCATAGACTTACCCAAAGTCAAACAGCAAAAAAGCCACGGAACTCAACTACTGAATTTTCTTTTCCAATTCCAATACTCTTTCGGATACACTACCAAAGCTTCACAAATAAGCACCTATTAGTGAACTATATGTATGTGTGTGTGTGTGTGTCTGTGTGTGCATATACATACATACATATATATATATATATATATATATATATGATGTATACAAACATTGATACAACATTTCAAAAGGCTGGGTCAAATGCAGTTCCTTCTTAAGAAAGAATAATTCGCTGAATAGACAAACACGAATTATTCCAACCAGGAGTTTCATTATCTCATTTTTCCCCATGTGTTTTAAAGGATGTGTCAGACTGCATTACGATTATTTAAACAAGGGTGTGCCATTGGAGTCACTGGTATTAGATTATTTTGGCATCCATTATCTCATAGGTCTTACAATCCTGTTTTCATAAAAAGAGAGTAACTGATGTGCTCAAGTTCGGTTAGGAGTAGCAGAGCCAGTACACAACTGAGGCATTCTTGATCCGAGTCCATTCACTGACTGACTCTTCGTCTATCTTAGTTATCTCTGTTTATTGCTAGTCATCTACCAATCTAGCAAAATATAATTCACTTCAATATCCTTTTCTGGGAAAACTAAATACACATACTTCCACCACCTATATGAGGGTGCACACAGACAATACCTCCATGAAACAGTCTAGAGAGGTGACCTCAGAGGGGGATCTTGCCTGTGGCACTTTAAGATGGGTGCCTGTGGTTTATTAGTCAATAGCCAAAGACAGAAAAATAAACCAATTATGCATGAAATTGAATACCAAGTATTTACTATTAATGTATATCCATATTTAGTTTATTTTAAAGGAGACGTCATCATATGCTTTTCTGAGAAAGGAGCACTCTCTTCAGATAGTTAAAATATTTAGAAGCGTGATTTCTCAGTGAGAGTATTATTTACGGTTTGGAGATCTGCTCTGCAGCTACTTTGAAATCTGTTTATCAATCTTTTAAAGGCAACTGAAATTTTCTGTCTGCTTCTTGCGAGATTCAGTAGAACAATTAAGGAGCTTGTAGAACATTTTTCCTAATTCTAAGTCATGCTCCTCTTTAAGGGGATAGGGGTCTGTAGATGAAGAAGCCTCAAGGTAGACTATTTCACATCTAAATTAAAAGCAGAGAGGGCTAGATGATTCCTTTCGCAGCTGGTGAAATTAAGGCTAAGAAACTATATCCAGTGCCTAAGACAGAAATGCATCCACCATGAATGGTCACAGAACTTACCTGCAAATTTAAAGGCTTGGGACTAATGTGTAACCAGTAGAATTACTTTTTTTTTTTTTTTTTTTTTCAGATGGTCTCCCTCTGTCACCCAGGCTGGAGTGCAGTGGCACAATCTCAGCTCACTTCAACCTCCACCTTCCAGGTTCAAGCCATTCTCCTGCCTCAGCCTCCCAAGCATCTGGGACTACAGGCATGTGATCCCACTCCAGGCTAATTCCTTTTTAAAAAAATTTTTTATTTTTAGTAGAGATGGAGTTTCACCATGTTGGCCAGGATGGTCTCTATCTCTTAACCTCGTGATCCGCCTGCCTCAGCCTCCCAAAGTGCTGGGATTACAGGGGCGCACCACCATGCCCGGCCTAGAATTACTTTTTTTTTTAATCTAATGGTTTATTTACTTAAATTATTTTGTTAACTAAATTGTGAAATATGTAAAGCATAAAATTATAATAAGGTGCTCTTTAATTTTAATGATATTGTAATAATTTGAAGATATCTTAAATGTGTGCTATATGAGTAAGATATAAGACAAGATGTATCAACCAATAACAAATACATAGTTGTATTTACAACTGGTAACATGTATTCAGGCACTTTGAAAATTTCTGGTCATATACGCTATGTACACTGTGAATATGGAATCCAAGTGCCCAGACTGGGGTAAATATAACACTTCAATCAGCTGATAATAACTTTATGTAATATTGTTATTTCACAAGTAGCTCATTGACTTTGCATAGCATTTAGTTGCAATAACCAGGTTTGATATTTAACTAAAGGATTTCATTTATGTATTTTTTTTAATATTGGCCTTTGGAATATTTGTTTAATCTTAATTCTCTTACCGTATCTTTCTTAGTCTGCTCAGGCTTCCATGGACTGGGCGCAGGTTAGAAGCTAGAAATTGGGTGCCACCATTGTTGGATTCTTGCCAGAAGTACGTACATGCTATGTTCTCACATGGCAGAGAGAAAGAGACAGCAAGCACTCTAGCACCTCTTTTAGTAAGGACACCAGTCCCATCACTGGAGATCGAGGGCATTGATCTCTATTATCATGACCTCATTTAAACCTAATCATCTTCCAAAGGCCCTATCTTCAAATACCATGACACTGGGGGCTAGAGGTGGTTATAGCCTGCAGGTTTATGTCCTCCCGTAAGTCATATGTAGTAACCTAATTACCAGTGTGACGGGATTTGGAGGTGGGTTCTTTGAGAGATGATGAGATCAGGCGGTCAGAACATTCATGAATGGGATTAGTGCTCTTACGAAAGGCATTCTCGAAAAGTCTCTCACTCCTTCTGCCATATGAGGATGCAAGGGAAAGACAACCATTTATAGACAAGAAAGTGGGCCTTCACCAGACACTGAATCTGCTGGCATCTTGATCTTGTATTTCCCAGCCTCCAGAACTATAATAAATAATTTTCTGTTGTTTGTAAGCCAGCTTATCTATTATATTTTGCTATAGCAGCCTGAGCTGTCTACGATAAACCTCAACACATGCATTTTGCAGAGATACAATTCAGTCCATAGCATTTCATCCTGGACTCCAAAATTCATGTCCTGTGTCTTTCTCATATCCAAAATACATCCTTTTTGTTCTAGTAGTCTTTTGAAAGTATGTTAACAATTGTGAAAATTTATAGCAATGATTTTATGAGTTATAAAATATTATACTAAAAGTAATTATTATTAAATATATCAAATCAATTTATAATTTTCACTCATATACAAAAGTATTGAGAATTATTCACATATTTTTAAATAATTTCAAATCAGTGGAAATGTGGCTAGCATCCCTACCTATGATAAGTTTAAGAAGCTGATGAGCATGAGCAAACAAAACATCTTGGATATTAAAGTGGTGAACTGGTAATATGAGTACGCCAATGCTAGGCATATTTAGTTCCCATATGTTTACAACTAAAACTATGTTGGAAACAACCTAAATATAAAACAATTGGGCTTTATACTTTCCTAGGAATATCTATTACAATTATCAAACTATACTTCTGCAGAATTTTGATTATTTAAAATCAAGCACAATATGAGACATTATGTCTTTAATTTTTTTTTTTTTTTTTTTTGACAGAGTCTTGCTGTCTCTCCCAGGCTGCAGTGGCACAATCTCGGCTCACTGCAATACCTGCCTCCCAGGTTCAAGTGATTCTTCTGCCTCAGCCTCCCAAGGAGCTGGGACTACAGTCATGTGCCACCACACTTGGCTAATTTTTGTATTTTTAGTAGAGACGGGGTTTCATAATACTGGCCAGACTGGTCTCGAACTCCTGGCCTCATGATCTGCCTCCCAAAGTGCTGGGATTATAGGCCGGAGCCACCACACCCAGCTTGTCTTTAAGTGTTTTAACACAGAACATGTGTTGTAATTTTATGTGTGTGTATGTGACCTATTTAAGAATAACTGTATTTTAAATTTAGTACAGTTAACCTTCACCAACATCAGAGTGAAGGGCACAACTCTGTAGGCAGTTAGAAAGGTGTGGATAAATCTTGACTCCCCCAAAACTTAACTACTAATAACCTATTGTTGACTAGCGGCCTTAATGATAACATAAACAGTCAATTACCACATATTTTGTATGTTATATATATTATTTACTGGAATTCTTTTAAACTATTTAAAATAAATTCACATCTTTTTTTTCTTCTCTCTATACATACACAGAAACATGTACACACACACACACACACACACACACACACACACACACACACCCTACTGCTTTTGTTGTCTACAGAACCCTAATATACTATCTTTCAGAGAACAGCAAATGCTAAACTATTTATGTACAAAAACTCAATCCTTAACACATGGTTTAAAATAAAGAAAATATTTGAAATTACACCTCTCAGAAAATCCAAGATAATGCCTACATAACTTGCCACTAGAAACAAGGAAAAAATGTTTCCTGCAGATATGATCTGCCGAGGGCTTAATCCCAACCAACCTCCAATTATGCTTCTATTGATATTTTGTTTCGTATAAAAGAAAAATAACAAAGAAATAGAAACTGAAAAGTATTTTATACTGTGCCAATCTTTTGCTTATAGTTTTCCATCATAGGTATGATTATCTATCGGTGAAAGATAAAGACCTATATTGGTAAAATTTCTTATGAAATTGGCAACTTCATCTTTTATCTTTTTCTATTTGGCTTATCTTCCCCATTTCCTATAATATGCATCATATTTTTTTCTGGCTGTGCACTTAATGGGCTTCCCAAGTTTAATTTTTGTCTGGTGGGAGCACTACGTTTACTCGGTTTTGAGGTTGACACTTCTTGTTGGATACTGACCATATGTTTTTGCAATCCACAATATACCAAGTTCCTGTTTTCTTGGTACATATTTTTATGTGTGGGGGTTAACTAGACTAAAATGAACAGATTAAATTATATTTCAGTCATAGTCTGGATTAATTTTCACTTGAACTTATTTCAAACTAAATGTTTCATCTCCATTCATCTTTATTCATTCAACTGTATCCCATGGATGCTTGCCATTTAAACACCTGGTAGTTTTCCCTTCTTGGCAGATTCTTGGACTCATCCTAGGCTTTCAAATGTTTTTCTAGAATTAAGAACATTATTTTTCTCAAAGGTGAGGAGGGCTTGGGGGAAATTTTAATGTAACTTATTTCCCTTGCCAAAGATATGCTACAGGTTTAAGAGGTAAATTTCATAGCTACAACTCTCCCCTCTGGGTTCCACACTTGTTATGTTATGAATGTAAACCTTCACAGTGCCTTTGTGAGGACTTAGAATGTGGAAGTGTCATAAAGCTATTAACAGAAAGCACCAATAAATAGGACTGGCTTCAATGTCTGAAAAATGTTTTCACTATAAACTAAGAAGTTTGGAAAACCCAAAAATAATTTCTGTAACACAACATTAACATTGCATTTTTTATTGTGTACACCCTGAATTCATACTTTAACAGCTTAAAATGATGAGTTATATTCATAGGTTATTTCCACAAAAAGTGACAGCATTTTGTTATTTTTGCCTTTTCGATCTATGTTAATTTTTATCTGACCATGCTGTACTTTAGCATAATATGATCAAATAAACTATGCTATGTTTGATAAAACTATGTTGTACAATTTTAGCAATTCATCCAATAACTCTACTGCTAAACTGCAGTAATGATAGATTAATATCAATAACAATGCTAGCTACAAAAACAGTAGTTAGAAAGAATGAATAAGATTTAGTATTTGATAGCACATCAAGTGACTATCCTCAATAATAATTTAACTGAACATGTTAAAATAACTTAAAGAGTATAATTGGATTGTTGGTAACACAAAGGATAAAAGCTTTAGGTGATGTATACTCCATTTACCGTGATGCCATTATTACATATTATATGCCTGTATCAAAATATCTCACATGTCATGTATAAAATACACCTACTATGTAGCCACAAAAATTAAAAAGGTCAATAATGTCAAAAGATCAATAATAACTGGAAAAAAAGCTACCAGCCCTCTCTCTAAATCCCTGCAGCTGGCATGTCCTATGTCCTAACAGAGCAGAGTCCTTTATTAGAGCTAGGCTTTGCCACAATCTAGATTAGTTCTTTCTGGATACTGTAAAGATTTTACACCAAACAGAAAAGGGCAAGAGCAAATTACAACAGGTTTTGCAAACATCTCCTGCAACCACAAATGTAATATATTCAGTATGGGAAGCACTGTTAATGATGCATATATTTTCTCATCTACATCCACACATTAATCAAAACCACTATCAGCGGCATTATCTTTGAAAATAAAGATCATACACATGCACGCACACACACATGTGACACATGGTAGATGTAACACTCTGTAATACTGTATACTTAAATAAAGATTAAATATATAAGAAAATTGGCCTAATTAAAGAAATACGCACATGGGGAAGTCAAGGTTACACCCTGAGGTCTGTACTTCTGACTGCTAACAACGCTGAAGAGAGCTAGCCTAAAAGAGATAATATCATTTGGTAAAGCCCTGAAATAGAGTCAAACTGTTTCCACCACATCATGAAAACATTAGTTTAGTGAGATGCAGGTTTATCAAACTTTGGCTTTGTACACGCATATAATAAATATTCTATGTCAATTTAAGCTAAACAAAAAATTTACTTGGCAAAATATAGGCAAAAACCTCTGCTTGAATTACTGTGCCACAACTGATTTACCATTTTAATTGATTTTTCAGCAATTTTGTCCTCCCTGGAAGTACACTCTTACAGCACAATTTTTTTAACATTTATTTTAAGTTCAGGGCTGCAAGTGCAGGTTTGTTGCATAGGTAAACTTGTGTCATGAGAGTTTGTTGTATGGATTGTTGCATCACCCAGGTTTCCAGCCTATTTCCCGTTAGTTGTTTTCTTATCCTCTCCCTCCTCCCTCCTTTTACCCTCTGAAAGGCCCCAGTGTGTTTTTCCTCTCTACGTGTCCATGTGGTCTCATCATTCAGCTCCCACTTAAAATTGAGAGCATGTAGTACTTGGTTTTCTGAACCTGTTTTAGTTTGCTAAGGTTAACAGCCTCCTGACCCATCCATGTCCCTGCAAAGGACATAATCCCATTCTTTTTCATGGCTGCATAGTATTCCATGGCATATATGTACAAAATTTTCTTTATCTAGTTTATCACTGATGGGCATTTAGGTTGATTCCATGTCTGTGTACAGCACATTTCTTTAAAAGAAAATAAGTGATCAAGGATAACAAATATTTTATACATATAAATGTGTCTGCATATATACATAAATAAGTCAGTGATTTTTTTACACTATAATATACTAGTACTTATTTACACACTTTATGGTTCCACTATAATGTGTTTCAAATTTAATTATAAGTGATATTTAAGATTTATATAATTTAAACATATCATAATTAAAATCATAGACAAAGTATTTTACATAAAAATTATGTTTGTGACTGATGTGCATATTCAAATATTTAACTTAAAGTACCAAACTCTTCCTTAAAAATGAACATAAAGAAGATAAATCATAAAACTGTATCTGTAAATGAGTTTCTGCTTTTAAAATGTTTAAAACCTTTTTCTTTTATTGCTCACCATTGTCCATAGTATTTAGAAGAGAAGCAGGTATTTTTCACATAACTCTAAGAAAGCAATATTGAGCTTGTGTTCTCTATGAAGAGGAAAGTAATGTCAATAGAACCTATTAGATGGAGATTTTTTTCATGTTTGATGTTAGCAGCTTGAGTTGCTGTTAGCTTGGTTAAGGTTGGTTGCTGTGCTGGAGGTAAGCAAAAGGAAAAGTCACATCAAATAGCACAGTTGGAATAAACTGAAGGTATAGTAGAGCTTGACTCATCCATGCCATGCCTATGAATTCAAATATAAACTGTAAGTTCAATTATTTTGTAAGGATATCACAAAGGATGTTTAGATAGCTGAAAAGATCTGACAATTAAATCCAATAAGTAGAAAAAGAAACACTCTTATAGTTTTGAATCTGTTGCCACCATAATAGGATTCTGAAATGTTAAGATGAACCCAAACTTTCTCAATCTTATTTTATTATTACACTCATTTTTGTTTGTACAGATATGTAATTCTGAAATATTCTGTAATTCTATAAAAATTTGAAAACATTCCTTTCTTTCTCTCTGTTTTATAAATAGTATAATTATATAACTTCACATAAAAAATACTCTGGTAGTTCAGGTTCTTTGAGAAGCAGACTCCACGGCTAGATTAAACTCGCAGTGATTTTGTTAGGGAAAACCCCTAAGGAAGAAGAAGGAAAAAGAGCCATGGAATAATGGGACAGCTATTGATGCACAGTGTAGGTCTTACTCCCAAAGAAGATAGAAAAGGGGAGATGTTGTAAATATTCTGAACAGCTTGCAAACCAAGGCAGTTTGGCAAAGCCATCAAGAGGTTCTTGAACCAAAGTCAACCAGCTCGCGAGGCTATGGCTCCCAGAAACAAACCTGTCTTGGTATCCTCATGCTGCTCAGTCCATTGCATGGTGCAGTCTATGGGAAATACAGGTTTTGGTCAATGTGGCAATGGATTTTTGTTCCGTGCAGCAGGCAGGTAGCTAGAACCCTTGTTCCACTACAGTCCCTTCAGTTGGAAGCTCAAAAGGAGCATTTGCATGATTGCCACAGATACAAATCCTTAAAGAAAATATTCTTCAGCCTTACTCTTACATGTGACAAACTAGAATCAATCACTGAAATGAGGAATCAAGATTTACACTGTAGATTCTATAAGATGGAAGAAATCCAATTACACTGAAAAGTACATGAAATTATGTCACAATATGAATGGTAATATGCATGGCGATCAGCCTAGTCTCACTCACGCCCTCTCTCTCTAGTGTGGGAAAACAAGAAGAGCCTCCAAAATTTCCTAGCAACACAATGAAATTGGTGGAAATTCACTTCATTTTGAAGCTCAGGGTCACTACATGATTGATTTAATCAAAATATTAATGTTATTTTTCTAGAGGAAGAAAAAGTGAAAATATAAAAATCATGTTGATTGGATTTGATTAGACATTATTGATCATATATGAATATTATCTTTCATCCAGATGGGAAAGTGCTGTTTTGAAATTCAGTCCTTCACACTTCGAAACTGATCATTTTTAATACGAAAATGTCATTTTAGCTTTTTTTTTTTTCTGGTCAAGAAGCGCCACAGATTTCCTAAAAGGTGCCACGTGTATTCTTAAAACCAAGGTCAGCTAACTCAATAAATCTACTACAAAATTACTTAGGACTGACAATTAATGTAAAGCCCTAGAAAAACATCCTTTGATATGTTTCTATAATATTTGCCTTTACCATTTTTAAAGAAATAATAATATGAAGCTACCAAACCATGAGAAATTGATCTTCAATACGTTAATGTAATTAGTTCTTAATACCCTCTCTAGTTTCTCTGGATAGGCTTAAGTTTTGAAGCCAATTTAAAGCAATGTTTTAATTATTAAAACGTGTAGCTTAATGGGAGTTCTTTAGCATCTTTGTGCAAACACCTAACAAATCCCTTTCACTCTCAATCTTCTGATGTCTGCATTTAATTTTCAACTTTCCACAAACCAGGCATGCATTTGCCACAGAGCCATGAAGTAAGATAATCACTGTTACACAGTAAAATACATCCTGGACCTGCAATTTTGTGTCTCAGGGGACAGAGATCAAATCTTCCTTAACAGACGTTGGAGGCAGCAGGCATTGGCTATCCACTGAGGATACCTAATACATTTCAGTACTTTTCCCTGTTTTTTCATTCCATGTGATATTTTATTCAGTAATAAATAAGAAAATACAGTACTTACAGCCTGAGTTTTACAGACAGAGAAACAGATACTGTTATTTTGTCAGATGAATAAGCTATCTTTTAGGATTAGTTCAGGTATTTCCCAAGGTATCATAATTCCTTTGGTCACAAGGGTGTGACATATTTAGCTACGTATTATGTAGCAATGTAGAAACAGAACAGGATGAGGTTCTCAGAATGGACACATAATCTGGTTTGCAAACAACAGAGGATTTAATTCATTTCTTTCAACAACTGGTCAGGCTAAATTCAGCCTTTTGCTTACTTCCTTTAAAATTTTTTGAGTATAAATTTAGTTGGGTATAGCATCAGAAGTTTATCCCACCTGCTAATGTAGTTTGTGTCATTGTGTTTTGTTTTGTTTTGTTTTATTTTAGGAAAATTCTAACATAGAACTATCATAAGATTCAGCAATCCCATTTGTGAGTATATATTCAAAGAAAATGCAATCAATTTGACAAAGAGGAAATGAGATCAGCATGTTGAAGAGATATCTGCATTCTTGTGTTCATTGCAGCATTGTTTACAACAGCCAAGATACAGAAATAACCTAAATGTCCACTGATAAGTATATGGATAAAGAAACTGTGGTATATAGATACAACAAGATATTATTCAGCCAAAATAAGGAAAGCCTGTCATTTTCAGTTGTACAGAGGGCATTATGCTAAGTGAAATAAGCCAGGAACAAAAAGACAAATACTGTATTTTCTCATTCGTATCATGGCATCTAAAAGCTGTTGAACTCAAAGAAGCAGTGAATAGAACAATGGTATCCAGGGTTTGGACAGGGTAAATGAAATGGGAAGATTATGGTCAAAAGGTAAAATTCTTCACTTCTGAGATGAGCCAGTTCTGGAAATTTAATGAACAACGTGGATAGTGATGATGGCTAATGGTTAATTTGACTGCAGTAATGAGTATACAATCTATATGTATCTAAAAACATCACATTGTACATCTTAATATAGTCAAGCTTTATTTTTCAAGTAAATATTTTAGAATTTAAAAAGTTAGAAATTCTTTTATTGATTGACAAAAGAAAAAGTTTCTAAGAGAGCTAAAGTATACATTATATTATCACTGGATAAGTCAATCAAGTCTTATGTTATTACTTGACCGACGTTATTTTCTAATAGGTTTGTCAGAGGCATATATTGACAATGGATAAGTCTCATTTTTGTTCCCTTTCATTAGATCAGAAGCTCTTAAAATTCCAAAAGTGACTGAAAAGTGTACATTTCAAGAAGTGGAAAATAGGTTACAACCTTTTGTAAGATTCTCAAAGAGGATCTTGATCGGAAAAGATTCTGAACCTCTGTGTGGAAGTAACACGTTTTTATCATCCAGTGATTCTTGACTGTTCTTTAGAACTAATGGTCTTCATTTTGACTTGTACAGATTTTGGAAGTCCAGTAGGAGTATGGAGCCAGACTTTGTAATACATTCCAAGACATTTACAAGTTGAAAAAACAGTTTCGGTGTGTGAGCTGCTGTGGTAGAATTCTAAGATGGCATTCCAGTGATCCAATGCCCACGTTATTCAATAAAATGACTCCAGATATTGCTGTGAGGGGATTTTGAAGATGTAATTAAAACCCCAAATTGGTTGACTTTTCACAATATGGAGAGCATTTGGGTGAGACTGATCTAATCATATGAGCCCTTAAAAGCAGAATTTTCTCAGGTCAGTAGCAAAATGGGAATCAGAAATTTTAAGTGCAAGAAGGAATTAACATGAAGAAGATTCTCCATTGCTGAGATGGAGTGGGGCACATGGCAGGGACTTAAGGGTGGCTTCTAGAAGCTGAGAGTGGTTTCAGACTGACAGCCAGAAAGCAGTGGGGACCTTAGTCTACTACTGCAAGGAAATGAATTCTGCCAACAACCTGTGTGAGCTTGGAAACATATCTTTCTCTAGTCAAGACTCCAGATAAGTAGACACCTGGACAACACCTTGATTTCAGCTTTATAAGATTCTAAATAAGTAGAGAACCCAGTTAAAATTTGCTGGAATTCTGTCCCAGGGAACTGTGAGATAAAGTTTTGTCATTTTAAGTTGCTAACTTTATGATAATTTGCTACATAGTAAAAGAAAAAGTTGCTAACAAATAAACTTCAAATCTTTCATTAGTTTTCATGGAATCAGGATATCTATATTCTTAAATTTAACAAATTTAGAATTATTGATAACTTAGTGTTTTTATTTTTTCTCTCTCTCCACAGGAAGTATTATATCAGGCTAAAATAAAATAAGAAGATTAAAAAAAGGTGAATTACTAAGTTATCTTTTTATTTTCTATTAAAACCAAGAGCAGTTTGGGGAGGAAAAAGTCAGTTTCATCATCCTAATCTAAAGATGAACAATTATACTTAAAGTTATCAGAAAGAGACCACCATTATAATTTCACTGTTTGTTTAATGATTTCTAGTAGTGTTTATGTTTAAATTGAACTCTCAGAGCTCACATTCTCTTTATAATTTTTTTAATATAATCAATTGAATTTATATATGATGTTTTTAAAACTGTAAGAATAAATTTGGTTGCATCTTATAAATATAGATTTCCAAAGACATTTAAATTAGGAAATGTAGGATTCTGTGCTCAGAAAATACAGAAAACAAAAACCTTGTATTTTTCATATAACTGTAGGTGGTTCTTAACGGACACAAATATTTGGGATATTTTCTTTATAACTATTGCAAACTTACTGGAAAAGTCTGACCTGGTTATCTCCACTATATTGCATATGAAAGAAAGATTGCTGATGCCCAAAGGAAGTGCTCATCTTGCAGGGAGGAGAACATAGAAGCTTTAACAGATATGTAAATATACCATGTACCATATGGTAACTTAAGAGCATAGCCAATGGAAATGAATGTTGCAATCCATTTGGTTAAAGTCTTTACTTTACCACAGACCACTGTGGTCAAAGAAGATCTGCTTTACTCAGTGAACCATAAACCAGATTGTTTATAGAGCATGAAACCAAGAAATTCTGAATTGCACTCACCGAAACAATGTTTCCAGATAGCTTCCAGATATCACAGGGCATAAATGCAAAAGATGGAGTGTGCTTTTCAGACTTTTGTGTGTGTGTGCATCGACTGCACTCACTGAGTGTTTTGTCCCTCACTCTTCTGTTCCCACTTTTTCAGGCATTCAATAAATCTCTCAAAACCTTACTATTAAGAAATCTGCCTGCTAATCTCAAATGTTCGCTTGCTTTCCATAATAACATTTTACTTTAAACTTCAGAATAACTTATTGAATCAGACAAAATATGCAGAACTAGTGGTACGTAAAGAGATAATGTCTTACGAATGAATTCTAGCAGGATTTTCTTTCATATTTACAAACAATTTCACAAAGAAGCATTTTTATAAGCCCAAGTTCAAAATCATTTCATGAATAAGCTCTAGCACTTGATTTGGCTGTTGTTAGAGCTCCTGTATATCCTATTAACCAATTAATAAGCATTTACTGTAAACTTTTTGATAGCTAACCTACATTAGGTATTCTTTGATAACACAGAAAAAGTATGTTTACTACGTGTTTATTTCAGCTCAAATCACCATCTATAATGCATTTTTATGCTTAGAATTTCTTAGTTTTGCCTTGCACGGTGGCTCTTGCCTATAATCCCAGCAATTTGGGAGGCCAATGAGGGTGAATTACCTGAGGTCAGGGGTTCCAGACCAACTTGCCAACATGGTAAAACTCCATCTCTACTAAAAATACAAAAAATTAGCTGGGCCTGATGGCAGGTGCCTGTAATTCCAGCTGCTCGGGAGGCTGAGGCGGGAGAATTACTTGAACCCAGGAGGCAGAGGTTGCAGTGAGCTGAGATAGTGCCTCTGCACTCCAGCCTGGGCAATAAGTGAAACTCCATCTCAAAATAAATAAATAAATAAAAGAAACACCTTAGTTTTTTTACATTGTTCTTAATGTTTAATATTAACATTACGTATATATTTATGCATTTTAAATATATGTGCTGTTAGTCATAGATGTCATCAGATTCTGGAAAAGTTTTCCTAAAAATGTTGGGAGAGACTGGACCATTTCTACTTTGTACTCAGTAGGTATATTTTTACCCGTGTTTTACCAATGAAGAAAATAAGGTTTCAAAAGGGTAAAAAAACTACTCTAGGTCACAAGGCTAATCACCAGGAGAATTAGGATTTGAATAAAATCAGTGTCATATAGAAATCCATGCTTGTCTTTAATGCCACAGTAACTCCAGTGAAGAGTCAAAATCCTGTCTGTAATTGTAACTTTATATAGCACAAACCTCAATAAAAAGTTTGTCAAACACGCAAATATAAATTGTGAATATTCAAACAAATATAAATGATGAATAGCTCAAATTACTTTGTACGCACACATATAAATTTTAAAAACTGCATATGTAAACTTTTTAAATACACAAATGTTTCAGGGCGATAGATCACAGCTGCTAACATCCCAACCAGATTATTTGCAGTTACATAATGTTTTATTGACAATATGCACTCATAAATGCAAAGGTATTTTAATTATGCAAATAAATGCCAACAATAAACCTAATATATTAATAAACATCCTCAACCTTTCTTATCGGTAGAATTAAGTTTTAGTTTTTACAATGCCCACTAGGGGATGCTGGCGCATTGACACTAGAAAGTGGAGGACATTGGCTGTCCTGTCAGGTCAAGTAAACTACTGACGATAAACCCCCTTTACAGTCATCTATTTATGTAGATAGTTTTTAGAGACTAGAAGTCATTTACACACATTGGCACAGAATGACAGTCCTAGAAAAACAAATTGGAATTTTAAGCCAACTGAATTCTTTTGCATTTTAATAATATTTTTAATAAAAGTACTTGGATTCCTATAAAATGGATTTAGATAAAACCATTTAGATGCTCAATACTTTTAATCAAGAGCTATTGTTTAAATGGAAACACACGAACACAGGGAGGGGAACATCACACACCAGGGCCTGCGGGGGGTTGGGGGGAAAGGGGAGGGAGAGCATTAGGACAAATACCTAATGCATATGGGGCTTAAAACCTAGATGATGGGTTAATATGTTATAGCAAACCACCATGGCACATGTATACCTATGTAACAAACCTGTGTGTTCTGCACATGTATCCCAGAGCTTAAAGTAAAATAAAAAATAGTTATTGTTTATGGAAACGTGGCTTATAACTATTTAATTATTAGTAAGTTTTATATTAAATACCACAAAACAAACAGACATATGTGCTAAATTATCTATGTAGAGTTTATTCATAAATCACTATTGTAGATATTTTGGAACCTGAATTCACTATTGTCAGTAGTCAAAGGGGAAAAGATATAGTAATTACTTTTAATAAAGTAAAATAATAAATAATGTGAACTACTATTTAATGTCATTGATTGTCAATAAGTTATTGTATATATAATTAAATCGTTCGTTTCTAAGGAAAATACTTAATGTAATTCAGTAAAATAGTATGTTCAACAAATTAAGTGTTTTTAACAACAACAAAAAAAATGTTAAAAATGACCTAAATTTCATCATGGAGTTCTTAAGGGAAAAAAATTGGAAGAATTTTATAGGAACACGTAGCATTTTGCATAATGTCAACCCCAAATGAGCTTGGGATTGTCCCCAAATGTTTATGTAATTGAATTACATTTAATTTTCCACTCAATCTTATTCTTCCATTATAGGTCCAAATGTTTATTAACCTTTAAAAAAAAAACTTAGCATTATTACCTTTATTTATTCACAATTGTCTCTTTCAAGTCTAAGGAGAGGCCCCTCATATTAATAATCAAGCATTTAATGAGGACATTTGCATTCACTCAATTCAGATCGTCCAAAATCTCCTAGACTCTAATCATATCTTTTATCTTTCATTTTTCCAGATGAGTCATGTGAAATATTTAACCCTATTATCATATGCAAATTCCTTGAGTCTATTGATGTGGCAATCAATTGACATATATCTATTAGATACCTGATTTGTGAGTAACACTATGCCAGGAGTTTAGAGGCACAGAAATATAATAAATTGCTTCATGTCTTAGCCTTCTCCTGTCCCACCTCTTCTCAACTTGAGATTTTAGGTGCAAGCTCCTCCCAACCACTCAGCCATCCTCAATGAAACCTGGCAGTACATTACATAATCTTATCCTCAACAGTAGATGAGGCTTACCATGAAACTCATTCTCTTGTATCAGGATATAGTACCACCTATGTCCTTGTTTTACTTGATCTGTCAATACAGCTAGTGTTCTACTTACGACCACGATTGGTTCCGACAGACTGGTCGTAACACGATTTGGTTGTAAGTTGAGTAGGCTATATGCACGCGGAGATGGTAGTGCTGCCGGAAGCTGGTCCACACTGTCATACGCCAGGCTGGGCAACGTTTGTGCTGCCAGACGTGGAGCAGTCTTGGCTAGCGATTGTGGTCGTAAAGTCGAATGGTCGTAAGTTGCATAGGTCGTAAGTCGATCAATACCTGTAGCACTTGACAGTGCCCTTTTCTATTCCACAAAATCCATACCTTTTTTTTTTTTCCTTATGAAGAAAATACTTCACTATCTTTTCTCTTAGCTCACGGGCTACTTCCCAGTGTCTCTCATTTTGTCATTTTCCTCTAGCGCTAAATGTCAGGAATCTTTTTATCTTTACGATGTACCAATCCATAAATCAACTCCAAAGCAGATCTCTAGAAACGGACAAGACTGATTACTGCCTGAAGGTTTCTGCCACTAAGTTCCTGATGTGGCTCCTTTAATTTTGGAGCACAGAATATATTGCGCCTTATGTTTGTAATTATTCCTCATCTTTTTCAATAAAGGCTTCTCTCTAAAGCTGAGCTCTTTCTCTAATCTAGTTGGGCCCTCACTCAGTCCTCTATTCTTTAATTTCTACCCTGGTATTAGAGTCTTAACTTTCAACCAAGTCTGCATGCTTTAAAAAAAATTTTCAGGCCGGGCGCGGTGGCTCAAGCCTGTAATCCCAGCACTTTGGGAGGCCGAGGCGGGTGGATCACGAGGTCAAGAGATCGAGACCATCCTGGTCAACATGGTGAAACCC
>NW_016107349.1:5785109-6015800 GCF_001604975.1 Cebus imitator | reverse complement strand
TTTTTTTTCAGGTATAATTAAGGTACAGTAAACTACACATATTGAAATTGTATGGTTTAATCAATTTTAGCATATGCATAAACCTCGAAACCATCACTGCTATCAAGATAATAAGCATTTTCATCATCCAAGATGTTTCCTCTTGACACTGTTTCTGCAGAAATTATAATCCAATAATAAAGAACAAATGTATTTTATAATATGAGAGACATAATTGCATGAAAAGCAATAATGGAAAATAAATAATTGTATAGATTATAAGTGATATAAAAAATTTATAAGAGGGAGAAATTATTGAGGGTAGGTTAATTGGAAAAGACTCCATCATTACCTATTCCATCTATTTTCTTCCAGTATTTTTCTATCTGAATATTTATTATTGGCATTACTACTTTGTTCTTTTTTCAGATATTGATATAAAATACTCAAAGCATTTTATGTTTGGATTCTTTTTGGCTTTTCTCCTTGGGCTGCTTAATCCTTTCTCATGACAAATAACCTTGACCTTTGCATTCTGGATGTATCAAACATGCAATAATTTTAGAATTAGATCACAAATTCCCCTTTTTAAAACTCCAAGATGTTGTGTAAGTCATTTTCTCTTCTGCGTTTTTCTCACATACATACTAAAACATGCTTTAATGTCTTCTATTTATATTAGTTGTTCAAACAGTTTTAAGCATAAGAATTATTTTTCTTCCTATTTTTAGGATATCCCCTTAGGTAGTAATTGCTGTTGCCAGAGACATAAACAATCTTTTGTATCGCATAACTTAAAGGTCCAAAGGTCAGCTCACTTCTGGTGACATTAGATTATAAATTCAGATGATACCATTGGACTATCTTTCTTTTGCATTTAGGGTTGTCTGATAAAATAGTGTCTCCTCAAATTTAATTTTCAGAGACAATAAATCATGTTTAATATAAATGTATCACATACATTGCATGGGACACACCATGTTTAGTCTTCTTGTTGTCATTGATATTCTTCCCCTAAATCAACACAAATATCAAATTATTCTGAGGTCGACTTCCTTCACCTGTCCACCCTTACCAAAATCTGTAAGTTTATGCCCAATGGATTAGTCACTAAAGAGAAAAGTGAGCTTCTCTTTGATTAAACTCTCCAATTGGGTCTTATTGGAACAAATTGAGTAATAGTCCTCAAACCAATTGCTATGACCTAAGAGATAAAATATACTAATTTGTTAGGTCTGGCCCATAGGCCATTCTTCCCAGACAAAGAAGAAGGCATGAGTGTGTGAGCTTCAACAAACCATATATACTGAGAGTCCTTGAGAGGTTACTGCCAAAAAGAAACCAAGGTCCAGCAGGGAAATGTATATTAGAAAACAAAAAGCAAAATATGACTAGTGGAGAACTTTCTTAATATGGTTCTACTTTTAATATCTTTGATTCATAATAATAATAAATCTAATATAAATGCAGGTAGATTTTAAAGGGTTGTGTATGTTATCAGCCACAGCTAATTCACTCTTTAAATTGTATTGGACATGAATAAAAATCAAAAACTCAATGTATGGGCAGTATGGATTAACAGGCACCTTGCAGTGATTGTATGGCAAAGAGCGCAGTTGAGAGTTTGTTACAAAAATAGCATTTCTTGCATTAGAGAGCCCTGGAGTCTGGTTTTATTGCTATATCTTATATCTCTGAACAAAGTAATTCAACTCTCAAGAATTTTGAATTGCAATTTTGGAATTTAATAATTTGCTTTATTGGATTATGCAAATGGTATAAAATAATACTTCAATTACCATAGCATAGCAGCTGGTATATTGTAATCTCTCAGAAAAGTTAGCTGGATTATTATCATCAATGATAATGATCATCAATGATTATTTTAAATAATCTTTCAAGGTGATATGATTTGTTCTGTGTACTCACCCAATTCTCATCTCAAATTGTAATCCCCAAATGTTAGGGAGGGACCTGTTGGGAGGTGATTGAGCCACGGGGGTGGTTCCCCCCATGCTGTTTCCATGATATTGAGTGAGTTCTCATGACGTCTGATGGTTTAAAAGTGTGTGGTGGTTCCCCACTCCCCTCCCTTCCTGCTGTGTCCTAAAAAGGTGTGCCTTTCTTCCCCTTTGCCTTGGGCCATGGCTATAAGTTTCTTGAGGCCTCTCCAGCCCTGTGGAACTGTGATTCAATTAAACCTCTTTTCTTCATAAATTACTCAATCTCATGTAGTTCTCAGTATGAAAACTGGTATGCAAGTGATACTCTTGACATCCTTATTTTCTTACCTCAAAACACTTTTTACATGTTCAGCAAGTTATTATGTGTTATGCATAGAGCCATCTCTTCCAGCCAGTTTTGAACTCCTTGAGGTCATTATTCATTAGTGTGTTCGCAGCATTTTCACATGAACTTATTTTAATGTCTGCTAGGTCAGTTTTGTCCTTATGGAAGTGATTTCTCAAATCGCAATGCAGGGTTTTTTATTTTATTTTATCCCTCTTGAATTCCAAAACCATATATATTTTTTGTAACTGGGAATGTTTTTATCTGATACCTCTCTGTAGATGCACCTTGGAGCAATATCTTTATAGCATTTTCTATGGTCACAGTTAAATTCCATTTCTTGAACATTTTCTTCATTATATTGTTAGTATCATATTGTTATTTTTACTTTCGTTCAGCAAAACACAATAGACCCTTATCTCCTGTCTCTGAGACCCTAGGACATCCTCCAATTTCTTTCTTAAAACTTAGTATTTTTTCCACCAAGGAGAATACAGTTTAGTTGCATGCTTAGAAAATTCAATGCACACCCTCCTTCTATAGATAAATTACAAAGTGTTATATATGACCATTTGGATCATTAATTCTTTGTAACTAATCATATGCTACAGAAGATAATAAATGAATATGTTTTCACAACATTCACTTTAGTGAAGATAGAAGAAAAATACCTAGATATACATTTTTAACTCAGGTCAATGCCATGGAGTTAAATTGATAATAGATAAGTAAATAGTTATTTGATAGTTGATGGATCGATAGATTAAACTATACATGTATGTCATTTAATGTACCTGAGAATACAAATAATGAAGTTATCAATCAAGTAATATAAATCTTCAAAGGAGACATTAATGTTACATTGGATAGACATTCCAACTTATTTATGCTGACAAATTCCCCTTTCTGAGACATAGCAAATACTCATATTGGCAAGAAGTATACCTTACTTAGAATATCAAGGATTTAAAATTGAAAAATAGCCTCTTCTCATAAAAAAAAAATGCAGAGGAACCTCTTTTAAAAAGTCTAAAGTGCAATGTTATAGTATACGCAAATGATACTGAATCTGATATCTTGCATTTGAAACTACATTCTAACACCACTGCTTAACCATGGACACATTATTTGCTTGTTCAGATGGAAAGTTAACAATAAGGTGGATTCAAATTCAATTTCATCACTTACTTGTTATACATCTTGGAGAAGTTATTTTTCTTCTCTGGAACTTTGTTTTCTGTTTGCATAAAAATGCTAATACAAAAACTTAAATTGAGAACTATTATGAAAATGAAATAAACTTTTATAGAACTTTGTGCATAATGTCTCTCACATAATGTGTATTTATTAGTTTCTTTATTTCTTCAGGTTTTTAATCAGCATCATTGGGATTTCGGTGAGAGCAGCTGATCATGAAATCCACAGAGATATATTCATGAGATAACATGTATTAAGAGTTTGCCAAATCCAAATGCTGTTTTTTCCATTATAATACTAACAATCACCACACTTAGGACTAAACTACCCTTGCAATAGATTGAAAAAATGCTTAACTAGAAATAAGAAAATCGGAGTTCTAGGATGACTTCATTATTTACTTATTCTCTAATATTGGGGTTCAGCATTATATAGAGAATTTATTCTTTTTATATTTATATTTATTTTATTTCTATGTATATTATCATATTTTATAGCATTTTTGTATTATTACATGCATTAAATCTTTATCAATGCTAACATACTATAATTATGAGTAAGGCATTGGATGTCCAGTAATATTAGTGACATCTGAAAACCGTCAATGGAGTTGTCAATGGATGAGGCAAATTGCTGTATTTAGGAAGGTCTGCCAATGGAGGGAGAGAGAAAAGGAGGAGGGTGTATGCAGGAGGAGGGAGTATGCAGTCCTTGCTGAATCAGTACCAGCTGTCTCCTTTGATGCTGATTAACTTTCAAACCAGAAAGTACCAAGACTAAGCAAATAGCTGCTGGGAAGTTTTGCCAGGTCAGTTGAGGGTTTTTTTGTTTTTGTTTTTGTTTTCTGTACCTAATTTTAACAATCTTCCTGATTTTTTTTTTTAATTTCAAAATTTAAAGATTTCAAATTTCATTGTGGACAAGAAAAATGTTATCAGTGACTATACGTTTTCCTGGTATGCTAATCTTTGGTAATTTGCTCAGTGTTCACTTTCTCTTTTTTCCCATGAATGGTTAAAATGCTTTTGGATATTGAATTATAGGCAATGCAATGTCATTATAATGCAGCTAAAATACACTGCCTTTACCATTGCCAGTAATACAAGTTCATGCCATCGTGTGAGATGATCTCCTAGAGCCTTTGTCAGCACTTTCACTAAAACCTCACTTTTTAGTCATTTATAGCATCAGCAAACGACTTCAGAGGGAGCAATAACATCTGTTGTTATTAAGAGTGACATAGCCCAAGGTTAGGCCAGATGGGGAAAATCCTTCCATCTTCAGCGTTTCTTTGCTTCTCTCTATTTACCATGAGCTTGTCTAGTTGACTTGATGAAAAGTATGCAAAGATCAATTTGGTTTAATTCCAAACCTTGGGGGAAAAGCTGCGAATCAACTGAAGTAAGTACTGATTTGTCAACTCTTGTTCTCTTTTGCCTGTGGTGTGATAACATCATGTTCCTACACAAAAGTTTATCATTGTAATTCTAAAACCTGTAAAAGTCTTTCCTATCCTCAGAAAAACTTGTAGAGTAAGACTCTCTTTACCATGTTTAGTAATAAATAACTCCTACAAAGACAGCAATTCAGAATCAGAAACAAATTCAAAGAAGCTGAATTTTGAATGTAGAAACAAGCATCCACCTCAGCACATAAAAACATACGTGAGTAAATGATATATCAGCAATTATAGAGTTGGGTTAATACTTTAAGCAGAAAAGAAACCGTAGAATAAGAAGCTCAGATACCATGCAGACTTGAACTATCATATCATAATCTTGGAAGACTGGGCTACCAGAAAAAATAGCTAATTCAACTCATTAGGATAAAAGCATAAACTATTACTATGTATTGTCATTATTCACGGCATTTCATGTACGTATCTTAGAACAAGCTTAAAATTTATTAATTTTCACATTATTCTTCCAAATTTTGGAAAGCTAATATAATGATTATAACTACAACAAGCTATTATTTAAATGGCTTTCAAAATATTTTTAGCCAAAAATCTATACAAATAAGTTATTTCTGTGACTCTGAAGGTGTAGACTCTTCTCACCATATACATTTTTTCCTTCTCTCTGCCTTTTAAATTTTTATTTATTTTTTGTCCATAGTCTTGCCTTGAACAATCATTAGTCTCCCAAAGCATGTTGTCATCCTCTTAATGTGACTGCTTCTCAGGCATGTCAGCATCTAATGAAAGCGGCAACAAGGTTAAAGGTTTTACCAGTTCCTCTTCGAATAAACAGAAGGTGACTTCTTTTTAAGAAAGTCTATTGATTGTTTTGAGAATTTTGGCATACAATTTAGCAAATGATTACTGCATAATAATAGCTTATAATTGTCTGCTGCCTTAAAATTTACCACGTGCTCTTACACACATAATATCATCTGATCTTTGCCTCAACCCACTGAAAAATGTTGAAATAAAAACAACTTGCTTTAATACATACAATTATATAATCGGACAAGTTTTAAGGGAAAACTTACATTTAAAATTTTGTATTTCAAACTTAGTAGTTTTTTTTTTTTTTACCAAAACACTAGACTCATTATTTTGCAATCACTATCCTTTATGAAATGTAAAAATTTTCTTTAACCATAAAGTATTATTTATTTAGTACTAGCAAGTGTTTCCATGGGAGGGAGGATGGGTGAAAACATCCTAAACCAATAAAAATTATACCAAAATGAATACATAAAATATGTATTTATTTAATAGATTAGCAAGACTATCTTACAATAATACATTTTCTTTCATGAAATATTCCACCTGAACAATGATTTTAAGGTGAGTTTTATTGAAAAATTCTCTAGATAGGAAGCATTGATTTTTCAAAATATATTTGATTTGTTATGTTATATATTTCTGAAGGAACATCACAGAGATAAAGAAAAATTCTCATCACATCATATCAAAAGTATCTATTAGAAAGGTAATTAATCACTTCAGACTGGCAAGATGGCCGAATAGGAACAGCTCCCTTTTACAGTTCTCAGCAAGATGAACACAAAAGGCAGGTGATTTCTGCATTCCCAAATGCAGTACACAGCTCATCTCATTGGGACTCATTAGACAATGGATGTAGCCCACAGAGGGTGAGCCAAAACAGGGTGGGGCATCGCCTCACCCAGGAAGCACAAGGGGTGGGGGAACTCCCTCTATTAACCAAGGGAAGCCGTGAGGGACTGTGCCATGAGGTATGGTGCACTGAAACCCAGATACTATGCTCTTCCCATGGTCTTCACAACCCACAGAACAGGAGATCCTTCTGATGCCTATGCCACCAGGGCCCTGGGTTTCAGGCACAAAACTCAATGGCCATTTGGGCAGACACTGACCTAGCTGAAGGATTTTTTTATTCATACCCTAGTGGTGCCTGGGACACCAGCAAGAGAGAACCATTCACTTCCCTGGAAAGGGAGCTGAAGCCAAGGAGCCAAGTGGCCTACCTCAGTGGATTCCACCCCACAGAGCCCAGCAAGCTAAGATCCACTGGCTTGAAGTTCTCGCTGCCAGAACAGTAGTCTGAAGTGGACACTTGAGCTTGGTGGGGAGAGGGGCATCCATGACTACTGAGGCTTGAATAGGTGGTTTTCCCCTCACAGTGTAAACAAAGCCAAGGGGGGAGTTTGAACTGGGCAGAGCCCAGAACAGCTTTGCAAAGCTGATGTAGCCAGATTGCCTCTGTAGATTCCTCCTCTCTGGGGAGGGCATCTCTGAAAGAAAGGCAGCATCTCCAGTCAGGGGCTTATAGATAAAACTCCCATCTCCTTGGGACAGATCACCTGAGGGAAAGGGTGGCTGTGGGCGCAGCTTCAGCAAACTTAAGCATTCCTGCCTTCCAGCTCTGAAGAAAGCAGCTCAAGCTCTACTAAAGGACAGACTGCCTCCTCAAGTGTGTCCCTGACCCCCATGCCTCCTGGGAGACACCTCCCAGCAGGTGTTGACAGACACCTCATACAGGAGAGCTCTGGCTGGCATCTAGTGAGTGTCCCTCTGGGAACGAAGCTTCCAGAGGAAAGAGCAGGCAGCAATCCTTGCTGTCCTGAAGCCTCCACTGATGATACCCAGGTAAACAGGGTCTGTAGTGGATCTCCAGCAAATTCCAGCAGACCTGCAGCAGAGAGGCCTGACTGTTAGAAGGAAAACTAACAAACAGAAAGAAATAGCATCAACAAAAAGGGCATCCATGCAGAAACCCCATCCGAAGACCACCAACATCAAAGACCAAAGGTAGATAAATCCATGAAGATGAGAAAAAACCAGCCCAAAAAGGCTGAAAATTCCAAAAGCCAGAACATCTCTTCTCCTCCAAAGAATCACGACTTCTCCAGCAAGGGAACAAAATGGGATGGAAAATGAGTTTGATGAATTGACAGAAGAAGGCTTCAGAAGTTGGGTAATAACAAACTCCTCCAAGCTAAAGAAGCATGTTCTAACCTAATGCAAGGAAGCTAAGAACCTTGATAAAAGATTAGAGGTACTGCTAACTAGAATGACCAGTTAAGAGAAAAACATAAATGAGCTGAGAAAGCTGAAAAACACAGCATGAGAACTTCATGAAACACCCACAATTATCAGTAGCCAAATTAATCAAGTGGAAGAAAAAGTATTAGAAAAAAATCAACTTAATTAAATAAAGCATCAAGACAAAAGTAGAGAAAAAATTAAAAAAAAGAAAGAAAGAAAACCTCCAAAAAAATATGGGAATATGTAAAAAGACAAACCTATGTTTCATTGGTGTACCGAAAAGCAAAGGGTAGAATGGAACCAAGTTGAAAAGCACTCTTCAGGATATTACCCAGAAGACTTCTCCAAGCTAGAAAGACAGGTCAACATTCAAATCCAGGAACTACAGAGAACACCACAAAGATACTCTTTGAGAAGAACGACCCCAACATACATAATTGTCAGATTTACCAAGGTTGAAATGAAGGAAAAACTGTTAAGGGCAGTTAGAGAGAAAGGCTGGGTTTACCTACAAAGGGAAGCCCATCAGACTAACAGCAGATCTCTCTGCAGAAACCCTACAAGCCAGAAGTGAATGACAGCCAATATTCAAAATTCTTAAATAAAAGAATTTCTAACACGGAATTTCATATCCAGCCAAATTAAGCGTCATAACAAGGAGAAATAAAATACTTTACACACAAGCAAATTCTGACAGATTTTGTCACCACCAGGCCTGCCCTACAAGAGCTTCTGAAGGAAGGACTTTATATGGAAAGGAAAAAAACGGTACCGGTACCAGCAAAAACATATTAAACTGTAAAGACCACTGACACTATGAAGAGACTGCAACAACTGACAGGCAAAATAACCAGCTAGCATCATGATGACAGGATCAAACTCACACATAACAAGTTTAACCTTAAATGTAAATGGGCTAAATGCCCCAATTAAAAGACACAGGCTAGTAAATTGGATTAAAAAGTTAAGACCCATCATTGTGCTTTATTCAGGAGACCCATCTCACGTGCAAAGACACACATAGGCTCAAAATAAAGGGTGGAGGAATATTTACCAAGAAAATGGAGAGCAAAATAAAGCATGGGTTGCAATC
Organism: Cebus imitator; assembly: GCF_001604975.1. Lineage (NCBI taxonomy): Eukaryota > Metazoa > Chordata > Mammalia > Primates > Cebidae > Cebus > Cebus imitator. Next base: position 6,006,765 of record NW_016107349.1, on the reverse strand, counting down.
GTAGAATCTGATAAAACAGACTTTAAACCAACAAAACTCTAAGAATACAAAGAAGGGCATTACATAATGGTAAAGGAATCAATGCAACAAGAAGAGTTAACTATCCTAAATATATATGTGCACCCAATATAGGGGCACCCAGATTTATAAAGCAAGTTCTTAGAGAATACAAAGAAATTTAGACTCCCATGCAATAATAGTAGGAGACTTTGAAACCCCACTGTCAATATTAGACAGATCAATGAGACAGAAAATTATCAAAGATATTCAGGACTTGAACTCAGATCTGGACCAAGTGGACCTAATAGACATCTGTAGAACTCTCCATGCCAAATTCTTCTCAGCACCACATTGCACTTATTCTAAAATTGACTACATAATTGGAAGTAAAACACTCCTCAGCAAATGCAAAAGAATGAAAATTATAACAGTCTTCAGCCCACAGTGCAACCAAATTAGAACTCAGGATTAAGAAACTCACTCAAAACCACACAACTACATGGAAAATGAACAACCTGCTCCTGAATGACTACTGGGTAAATAATGAAATGAAGGCAGAAATAAATAAGTTATTTGAAACCAATGAGAAGAAAGGTACAATATACCAAATTCCCTGGGACACAGCTAAAACAGTGTTTAGAGGGAAATGTATAGCACTGAGTGCCCACAGGAGAAAGAGGGAAAGATTTAAAATGAACACCTTAACTTCACAATTAAAAGAACTAGAAAAGCAAGAGCAAACACATTCAAAAGCTAGCAGAAGACAAGAAATAACTAAGATTAAAGCAGAACTGAAGGAAACAGAAACACGAAAAACACTTCAAAAAATCAATGAATCCAGTAGCTGATTTTTTGAAAAGATTAACAAGATAGACCACTAGCCAGAATAATAAAGAAGAAAAACTAGAAGAATCAAAAAGAGACAATAAAAATGATAAAGAGGAGATCACCACCGAGCCCACAGAAATGCAAACTACCATCAGAGAATACTGTAAACACCTTTACTCAAATAAACTAGAAAATCTAGAAGAAATGGATAAATGGATAAACCCTCCTAAGACTAAACCAGAAAGAAATCAAATCCCTGAATAGACCAATAACAAGTTCTGAAATTGAGGCAGTAGTTAATAGGCTACCAACCAAAAAAAGCCCAGGACCAGATGGATTCACAGCTGAATTCTACCAGAGGTACAAAGTGGAGCTGGTACTATTCCTTCTGAAACTATTTCAAACAATAAAAAAGAGACTCCTCCCTAACTCATTTTATGAGGCCAGCATTATCCACAAAATAAAAAAGAAAAGTTCAGGCCAATATCCCTGATGAACATCAATGCAAAAATGCTCAGTGAAATACTGGCAAACTGAATCCAGCAACACATCAAAAAGCTTATCCATCACGATCAAGTAGGCTTCAACCCTTGGATATAAGCCTGGCTTGACATACGCAAATCAATACATGTAATAATCCGTTACAAAAACTGATCAATGACAAAAACCACATGATTATTTCAACAGATTAAGTAAAGGTCTTCAATAAAATTTTACACCCATTCATACTAAAAACTCTTTGTAAACTAGGTACTGATAGAACATATCTCAAAAAAGTAAGAGCTACTTACGACAAACTCACAGCCAATAACATACTGAATGGGCAAAAGCTGGGAGCATTCCCTTTGAATATTGGCACAAGACAAGGGTAACTCTCTCACCACTCCTATTTAACATAGTATTGGAATTGTTGGCAGGGGCAATCAGGCAAGAGAAAGAAATAAAGGGCATTCAAATAGGAAGAGAGGAAGTAAAACTGTCTCTATTTAGAGACGACATGATTGTGTATTTTAAAAATCCCATCAACTAAGCCTAAAATCTCTTTAAGCTGCTAAGCAACTTCAGCAAAGTCTCAGGATACAAAATCTATGTGCAAAATTCACAATCATTCCTACCTACCAAGAGGAGACAAACAGCCAAATCATGAGTGAACTCCCGTTCACAATTGCTACAAATATAATAAAATACCCAGGACTACAACTTACAAGGGATGTGAAGGACCTCTTCAAAAACTGCAAACCACTGCTCAAGGAAATAAGAAAGGGCACAAACAAATGGAAAAACATTCCATTCTCATGAATAGGAAGAATCAATACTGTAAAAATAGCCATACTGCCCAAAGTAAGTTATAGATTCAATGCTATCCCCTTCAAGTTACCATTGACTTTCTTCACAGAATTAGAAAAACTACTTTAAATTTCATGTGAAACCAAAAAAGAGTCCACATAGCCAAGACAATCCTAAGCAAAAAGAACAAAGCTGGAGGCATCACGCTTCCTGACTTCAAACCATATTACTAGGCTATAGTAACCAAAGCAGCATGATACTGGTATCAGAACAGATATAGACCCATGCAACAGAACAGAGGCCTCAGAAACAACACCACACATCTACAACCATCTGATCTTTGGCAAACCTGACAAAAACAAGCAATGGGAAAAAGATTCTCTATTTAATAAATGGTGTTGGGAACACTGGCTAGCCATATGCAGAAAACTGAAACTGTGCCCCCTCCTTACACCTTATACAAAAATTAACTCCAGATGGATTAAAGGCTTAAACATAAGACCTAAAACCATAAAAACCCTAGAGGAAAACCTAGGCAACACCACTCAGCACATAGGCATGGGAAAAGACTTCATGACTAAAACACCAAAAGCAATGGCAACAAAAGCCAAAATTGACAAATGGGATCTAATTAAACTAAAGAGTGTTGGCACAGCAAAAGAAACTATCATCAGAGTGAACAGGCAACCTACAGAATGGGAGAAAATTTTTGCAATTTATCCATCTAACAAAGGGCTAACATCCAGAATCTACAAGGAACTTACATGAATTTACAAGAAAAAAACAAACAACCCCATTAAAAAGTGGGCAAAATATATGAACAAAGAGTTCTCAAAAGAAGACATTTATGCAGGCAACAAACATGAAAAAAAGCTCAACATTACTGGTTATTGGAGAAATGCAAATCAAAACCATAATGAGATACCATCTCATGCCAGTTAGAATGGTGGTGATCATTAAAAAGTCAGGAAACAACAAATGCTGGAGAGGTTGTGGAGAAATAGGAATGCTTTTACACTGTTGGTGGGAACAACAGTAAATTGGTTCAACCCTTGTGGAAGGCAGTGTGGTGATTCCTCAAGTATCTAGAACCAGAAATACCGTTGACCCAACAATCCCATTACTGGATATATACCGCAAGAATTATAAATTATTCTACTATAAGACACACGCACATGTGTGTTCATTGCATCACTATGCACAATAGCAAAGATTTGGAACCAACCCAAATGCCCATCAATGATAGACTGGATAAAGAAAATGTGTCACATATACACCACAGAATACTATGCAGCCATAAAAAAGGATGAGATCATGCCCTTTGCAGGGACATGAATGAAGCTGGAAACCATCATTATTAGAAATCTAACACAGGAGCAGAAAACCAAACACTGCATGTTCTTACCCATATGTGGGAGTTGAACAAGGAGAACACATGGACACATCACACATGGGGCCTGTCAGGTGGTGCATTTATATTTCATTTATGATTTTTATTAATAGTTATAAGTAAATTTTTAAATATTTTTTATATTAAATGTTGGACTCAATATTTTACTTGCCTCATACATGAGTTTGGCCATTTTCCTTCCTTATTGATCCCCCATGTTCTGAAATACTTTAAATAGCAATGGAAATATTCACTCTTTAAATGTTTGATAAAGTTTCCTTCTAAAAGGGTTGGCTAAGGTGTTATTCTTTTGAGACTAGTTCTTACATAGCGCCCTGTATTTCTTTTGAGGAACATGATGTTTATAGACTTTTATCTCTTGAGCACGGAATTTTGGTAAAATCTATTTTCCTAAAAACATACCTATTCTTACCTAATGTTTTCAAGTTTATTTACTAGTGTCGTGCAATTTAAAATTTTCATTCTTTTACTTAACTTGAATTTTTTTCTTAATTTTTAAAAATTTTATGTTTTTCTTAAATAGGTGAAATAGGTTCAATGTTTTACTTTGAGGTTTTTTTATTTAAAAAAATCGTATCTATAATTCTATTCTTTTTTCTTACTAATTATGTTTATTACTTGTTTCTTCATATTCTTTTTAGGTCTTTAGTTATTTTTATTCTAACTTTTTTGTTTGGAAAGGTTTTGCTTATTTCTTTTATCTTCTAAGTTAATATAATAATTGAAGACTACAAATTTTCCTTGGGACATTAATTTTACTGGATCTCACTGGTTCTGAGTAATAGCATTTTATCTATTATTTTGTTTTTCTTAAGTTTTACTATTTATATACATATTTTCTTGATCAGGAGTAGTTTATAAAGAGTATTAGAATGTTAAGTTATTTATAGAAGGGCCATTTTGTTTATCTCTTTGCTATCAATTGCAAATTTAATTTGATATTGTGATCGAAGATGTTTTGCTATGTTTACTCTTTGGCAATTAAAAACTTAGAATTTATGGTTAATGTTTATGAATGTTCCATGGACACTTGGAATAAAGCTATATTTTCCATTTTTATCATTTTCAGAATTAGTTATTTATCCATCAGTTCTTACTATGTTTATATTTTACTTTCTTAGTTATGTAACCTTTCATGAACTGAGAGAGAATTGAAGTCTCCTGTTACTAGTGAGTTTCTCTGTATTTTTAAAGTCTGTTCTTTAATATTTGCTTTATCAATGTTGATGTTATTTTATTTGGGACACAGTTATACAAAACTCTGGGATAACACTGTGAATTGCATTTCCTTTGTTTGCATTGGCCTAATGTACCTTTGTTTCTCCTTTTATTTTTAAACTTTTTAAGTCACTGGCTTATCTGTGTCTCTTTATTCTAGATGTATGGCCTGGATTTGGGTTTATTTTGTATGCCATTTAATAAATACTGTCTTTAAACGTGTGTCTTTACTCAGTTTATAGTTACGGTATGACTGATATATTTCATATTAGTTCTGTCAGACTATTTTAGGTTATAATTTCTATTTTTATAGTTTTAACTTACAAGTCTTGTCATGTATTTAAATTGCATTGCTCTGTGTGTGTGTGTGTGTGTGTGTGTACCTCTAATATGTGAGAATATTTGTATTTGCTGTGTACTTTTAACATTATATTTTACACAATAAATCACAAAGAGGTTACCTAATTAAAATGTAGTTCTCTAATTCTTTAGCTAATCTATTATTTACCTATTATAAGTATTAATACATTAGCAGTCTTCTTAGTGCTTTTTCTACTCCAACCCATTTTCTCAACAATTAATTATTCTAAGTACATTAAAATATGTTTATGAATCTATCACCTGCCTCCTCAGCTATTAAAAAAGAGGTAGCTGTAACATACTCGATCGCCTATCTTACCCTTTTTCTCCTAAGTTTTTTGTGTCATTTTTATATGTCAAAAAATCTGCATTTACATTTTGTTTTGCAATATAATTCTACTTTTTTTTTTTAACTATCAGTTTTACATTAAAATTTTTTTTTGAATGTCTAATTCCTGCCTGTCTTAGGTCATTTTCTGCTTCTTATAACACAATACCTGCAACTGGGAGATTTATAAAGAAACAAAGTTTATTTCTTATAGTCTTGGGGCTGAGAAATTCAAGGTTGAAAGGCTACATCTGGTGAGGCCTTCTTGCTGGTGAGAACTCTCTGCAATCGTCCCAAAGCGACCCAGGGTATCACAGGGTGAAGAGACTGAGTGTGCTAACTCAGTTCTCTTTTTCTCCTCATATAAAGTCACCAATTCCATTCCCATGATAATCCAATAATCCATTAATCCATGCATGGATAAACTCCACGAGGGTAGAGTCCTCAGGACCCAATCACCTCTTAAAGGCCTGACCTCGCAATACAACCACATTGAGAATTAAATTTCAGCCTGAGTTTTGGAGAGTACAAACACTCAGCTGCAGCATTCCACCCCTGGCCCCCCAAAACTCATGTTCTTCTCACATACAAATACGTTCATTCCATCTCCATAACCCCAAAGTCTTAACTTGTTCCAGCACCAACTCAAAATCCAAAATTCAGAGTCTTATCTGTGAGTATGTGAAATAAAAACAAGTTATGTGCTTCCAACATTCAATACAGGCATAAGATAGACATTTCCATTCCACAGGGAGAAATGGTTGAAAAGAAAGGAATAACAAGCCCCTAATCAAGTCCATAATCTAGCAATGCAGACATAAAATCTTATACCTGGAGAATAGTCTTTTCTGACTTCATGTGCTGCCTCCTGGAGTGGGGAAGGAGTTGGGTCCCCAAAGCCTCAGGCAGCCCAATCCCTATGACTTTTCTGGGTGCAGCTCACATGGCTGCGTGTACATGGCGTTCAGTGCCCTAAAGCTTTTCCAGGGTGTTGCATGCTGCTAGTGACTTCTTAGTTCTGGCATCCTTGTGGCAGTCCTACCCCCATAGATCCACTAGGCATTGCCCTGGTGGAGACCCTGTGAGGCAACTTCAACCCCACAACCTAGCCAGGCTCTATACAGTGGCTCTGCCCCTGTGATAAGTCTCTGCCTGGGGCCTCAGGCTTTTGGATAACATCCTTTGAAATCTGGGTGGAGGCTTCCAAGACTCTACAGCTCTTGCTTTTTGCAAGCCTTCAGAATTAACACCATGTGGATACTCCTAAGGTTTGTAACTTGAACATTCTGGGACTGTGGCTGTGGAGTACCGCGCTGTGGGAATGGGGAGCAGGGTCCTGAGAAGGCGGAGCAGCAAGTCTGTGAAGAGGCCTGGGCCTTTCCTCTGAAGCCACTCTTCCCTTTTAGGTTTCTGGGTCTGGGATTCAATGGGCAGCCTCAAAGATCTCTGAAATGTCATTGGAGGTCTTTCTTCCATTGTCCTGCGCATTTGCACCCAGCTTCCTTCTATCCATGCTAATCTCTTTAGCAAGTGATCACTGGGCTCCGACCTTGGTTTCCTCTCCTGAACTTTTTTTTTTTTTTTTTTTTTTTTTTTTTTTTTTTNTTTTTTTTTCTTTTTTTTTTTTTTTTTTTTTTTTTTTGAGATGGAATCTCGCTCTGATACCCAGGCTGGAGTGCAGTGGTGCAATCTCTGCTCACTGCAACCACCACTTCTCAGGTTCAAGCAGCTCTTCTGCCTCAGCCTCCTGAGTAGCTGGGATTACAGGCGCACATCACCGCACTGGGCTAATTTTTGTATTTTTACTGGAGATGGGGTTTCACCATGTTAGTCAGCTGGTTTCAAACTCCTCACCTCTTGATCCACCTGCCTTGGCCTCCCAAAGTGCTGGAATTACAGGCATGAGCCACCACACCCAGCCATTCCCAAACTTTTTACAAAGCTTTATGTGGCCAGATACCTTAGTTTATCACTCTCGAGTCTGGCCTTCCACAAAGCCCCGGGGCATGGATACAGTGTGGCCAAGGTCTTTGTTAAATTGTAATAAATATGGCCTTTACTCCAGTTTCTAGTATCTTCTTCCTCAGTTATATCTGAAATCTCATCTGAATGACCTTTACTGGCCATATTTCTATCAGCATTCTGGTCAGAGCCACTTAACCAGTCTCGAGGGAGTCCTAAACTTTCCTTAGTCTTCTTGTCTTCTAAGCCCTCACCAGAATCTAGGCCCAATCCTTCAAATTCTTTTAGCCTCTGCCCATTACCCAGTTCCAAAGCTGCTTCCACATTTTCAAGTGTTTAACGGAAGCAATCCCATTTATGGTATCAATTTCCTGTCTTAGTCCATATTTTTATTACTTATAGTAGAGTGTTTGGAACTAATTTATACACACACCCACACACACATATACACAAAAAAACTCCACAAAATCTATTTCTTACACTTATGAAGCAAGGAGGTCCAAAGTTGACAGTCCAAATCTGATGAAGGCCTTCTTACTGGTAGGAATTCTCTACAGAGTCCCAAGGTGACACAGGGTATCACACGGTGAGGAAACTGAGGGTGCTAGTTCAGAGCTCTTTTCCTCTTCTTATAATGCCACTAATCTAATCTAATTCCCATGATAACTCATTAAACAGTTAATGGGTTAATCTATTTATGAAGGCAGAGCCCTCATGACCCAATCACCTAAAAGCCTTCAACTCTCAATACTGTAACATTTGAAATTAAATTTCAGCATGAATTTGGGAGGGGCCAATGTGCAAATGACAGTATGATCCTTCTGTACATAGTTTCATCAGACACCCCTTGATTGGCTGTAGTTTATTGTCAAGCACTGCTCTCAGGAAGAGAATCGGGGGTTAAAATTCCTCAATTTCTATAGGTACATGAATTTCCATAGGCTTGATATTGTTGGAAAGCTTGACTTTGTTGAACAGGAAGTACTAGGCACCTCATCTTTGACAAAATTTTCCCATGAATATCTGATTGGTGTTACTCCATTTTTTGTGGCATTAAATTTTGCTGAGAGAAATTGATCAGTCAGATATTTTATTTCTTCTACACACAATACACATGTAATGCCTCACATATTTGTATTGTACACCTGTCCTGGGGCCATAAAATCCTCTTTCATGTCATTCCAATTTTAATATGTATCCGAAGAGAGGCACATTCAAATCATATTTGAATAGGCTTAATCATTATTAGAACAGTTAAGTCGATTGAGTTTTTCTATAAATATTTTGAAAATTTCAATTCAAGTACATGAAATAAGACTTTTCAAATCAAATACATAACAATTTCCTAACCAATGAATTAGGAAACTAGCTTAAAATGTAACATATAATTCATATATAAATTGAAGTCCCCTAAAACACTTTTATTTGAAGCAGGCTAGTGTAACTCGACATACCTATTTCCAGAGTTAACAGATTCAGAGACACTGAATAAAATTTAAAAATTTTCCATTGGTCTCATCTATACACTCTTTTTTTTCTATTTAATAATGAGGTTTCTTTGACTATAGTATTAGTATTTTCTGAAGTACTTCCTTATTACATACTAAAAGAATGTTGAAAAAGCATTTCTGCTGACCTAACAGTTACTCAGTTTTATATCAAGCATAATGTTTTATCTATATTTTATTATAATTGGGAGAACAGTGATAAAGATTTTCTTTCCTCAGCACTGTGATTCATAACTTATTTTGTTAGGATTTTATCAATCTAATAAGCTATAAGTTATAAGATTTTGATAAACATTCATCAATCTAATAAGTTATAAATTATAAGATTTTGATAAACAACTTTAAGAAATTATTTACTGAGAACACACTATCTTCTAAGTGTCATTCTGTATTTTGGGACATACAAAAAATAAATTAATTAATAAAACCAATCCCGCTGTAGTGAAAACTGGTGCTATGCCAAGTATGACACAGCCATGCCCCAGCTGTTAGGAACAGCACACACTAGTGTCTTACGGCTGCGTTCATCCCTGGCACTGGCCTTGGCCATTGCCACTGCTTGGCCCAAGGTTAGTTAGCCCCTTTCTCCAACCCCCTACTGCACCTTCACTAGAAGCAACAGCTGTGAAAGGCTATCTCAGCTCCAGAGCTTCTTATAGGACCAACAAAATTTCAGTTGCAACAGTATTCCAAGTCAGCTTCTCCGTGTGCTCAATCCTGGTTTTCTAATAATCTTAGTAATGGCACAAAAAGACTGCCAAATACAAGTTACCATTCATCTCAGAGTGTCTTTCTAAGGAATTAATTCTCAGATCCTCCCCATGACACTTATATTCTGCTTGAGAAACAAGGTAATATATGAAAAGGTAAATCATGCTGAGTAAAATATGTTAATAATTATTATTAAACATATTCATAGTTTAAAAGTTAAACACATACATGTATGCATTTGTACTTACGTGTATGTGCATTCTCTGTGTATATATGTTAATCTTGGAAACATATGTAAATAAAAATCCCAAAGCCTCTATTATCAGCTAACTCTTAATAGCTTGTTCACTGCTCTGAGCTAAGCAGATGTTATACATGCAAATAAAATTAGAAGACCCAAATGAGGAAAATGGGATATCATAGGTTTCTGGTTTGAAAATGTCTAGGAATTGCAATAAACTTTGAATAATAAAATATCTTGTTAATATGCGAGGCCCCATAGCAGTACTCTAATGAAGTCATGATAACATAATTTATGCTATCATGAAACTATGAGTTATGAAGATCTTCACCTAGGGGGATCAGTATTCCCTAGATTACCTTAAACTTTGATAGTAACTGATGGCAACATGTGCATCCTGGATACCCTCAGCCTCTCAGCTCTTTCTACCTGCCAAGTTCGCACACAACGAGATTCCCAAACAGAGACCAGACCATGAACTTAGCAGAGCCACCTTATATTACATCTAAAGAGACAACCAATCTGAAATCTATCTGTGAATAGATAAAGCCTAGTATCTGGTTGATTTTGGTTTTTTTATTTTTTTATTTTTTGAACAGTTGCTCCCATCAAACAAGTTGGGGATTAGTGAGTACATAGTAAATAGTCATTTTGAAGCTTTGCAAAATAGATGGGTCTTTCAGAAATGCATCATCTTTTTTAAAAATAACATTTCAAGAGGGAGGTGCATTTTCAGTAATTTTACATACCCGTAGTGTCTCAAAGACAGATAAAACACCGTGATAACCTGTACTAGCTTCCCAGTCATTACCATTGTAATGATAAGTTCAATATTTATAAAGTCAAATTTTCATGATTTTTACATATTTCCTCTTAAAGAAAAAAAAAATCACTTCTCAGGGCTCCGCCAATTTAAATCTGCTACCTGTGGACATTGACTTGGCTAGAATTTACTATTTTTTCTTTTAATATGAGAAAAAGCATTAGCAAGAAAATTAGTAATTTGAGGATATGCTCAGTTGGTATGTTTAAATGCTTAAAGAAAAAGGCCAATGTTAAGCACATAATTAAATGTCATAATTAAAAATGTGATAATTACAAGTTACATATTTTCATTAAAGTAACTCTCAAAGATCTTTGGTTTATAATGTCATTTTTGAGTTACCACTACTCCTGTTATAATGTAATAAAAAGGCTTCTTATATGTGTCGCCGTAATTGTATATGCTGCTAAATCACACTGGTCTACTTTCCCAATTAATAAAATGTGTTAGCCATTCCTTCTCTATGCCTTCCTTAACATGGGTGCAGTGATGTGTGACCTGAGCTCTGAAATATCTATGCTAATGTCACTTAAGCTTATACATTTCTATTCATCTTTTCCTATACTATTTAGAATCTACCTCCTTATAGACTTACTTGACCAAGTTGTTTGAACCCTATCATATGATTGGTCCAGTGTATTCACATGTTTTGCATCTCCAGCCCAGAGATGTTTTGGTGGTGCCCTCCCTTAAGAAAATGTAATAACAAAGATTACAGAACTCTTTATAATATTTTAAATTAAAACTCAGAAAGTCAATGATATATTTTATACTTTATGAAATCTCTCTTGACATTCAACTTACCACCAAAAGAGCAGCTTCATAGAGTTCGCATTTAAAGTCTCTCAATAAAGAGACCTACACTTCTGTTGAATTTCCCCAAGTCTTCACATTATTATAGCCCTGGTAGAAACAGAAAAGTTCATCTGGGGCCACGTGTCAGCAGAAGAGTGAGAAATATTTATTTGAGAAATAGGATCCTGCCTCTCATGGTGGGAATCCTGTGGAGATTCATTAAGCGTGCAATTAACAAAAGTGCATTAACAAAAGGCAGCCTCTTCTATTTAAATAGAAAAACTCAGTAAACTTCTGCCAGGGTATAGTTTTAAAAGGAAAACATAGATAAGCACATTCTTTAAATATTCAGAAAATTGCTTTTTGAATTATTTTTTAATGAAAGTTTTCTTTACACATCTGGAGACTAGCCATGCTTGTAAAGAACTATACTCTTTGGTGCTTAATTTTTTTTTTTTTTTTTTTTTTTTTTTTTTTTTTTTTTTTTTTTTTTTTTTTTTTTTTTTTTTTTTTATAAACAGAGTCTCACTCTGTCCCCAGGCTGGAGTACAATGGCGCCATCTCGGCTCACTGCAACCTACACCACCCAAGTTCAAGCGACTCTCCTGCCTTAGGCTCCCGAGTAGCTGGGATTACAGGTGTGAGCCACCACACCGGGCTAATTTTCGTATTTTTAGTAGAGACGGGGTTTCACCATGTTGTCCAGGATGGTCTCAATCTCTTGACCTCGTGATCCACCCACCTTGGCCTCCCAAAGTGCTGGGATTGCAGGCACTGAGCCACTGTGCCAGGCCTGGTGCTTAATTTTTAAAGGTGCAATAGCTATTTTTCACATTCCTCCATGTCATCATTGTGAACATTAACGTTTATCCAGTCCGTGGTGGAGATCTCTTCAGGAGTCTGGATTTGCTCTTTACTGCATGGCTTTATTTCTTATATTTCCTGTTGATGTATTTGTTTTCACTTTTCTATCTGTTAGATTCACAGTCATTATTCACTGCCACCTGTAAACCTGATTCTTCCTACCTTCTACTATTACTTTTGTGCCTAAACCCTGCTGTACCTTGTAGTGATTTGCATTTAACTATTGAACTAATGTATTCATTACAGATGTGTGTGCACACATGAATGTAGACACACACATATATTTATGTATATATGTATACATCTTTCTTGTACGACACCTAAATATTAAATGCTTTATTTTATATCTATTTAAAATATTGTTATATTTATAAAAAATAAATATAAAATGTTTTATATTTATAATTCATAAAACAAACTATTCATGGATTAAATCCAATGAGCAAAAAATTAATGCATTTCTAATATAAAAATGTATAAACATTTCCAGACTGTGGTGAAAACACAAATTTATTGCAGTGTTAATGTTCAACAAGTGATACAATTTGAATGTTTGTCCCCTTCAAATGTCATATTGAAATGTTATCTCCATGTTGGAAGTGGGGCCTGGTGGAAGTTGCTGGATCATGAGGACCGATTCCTCTTGAATGGCTTAGTGCCATACCCTTGGTGATGAGTGAGTTCTTGCTCTGAGTTCACGTGAGACCTGATTGGTCAAAAGTGTGTGGTACCTCCCCCCTCTCCTGTTTGCTCCCTCTCCCGGCCATGTCCTATGCCTGTGCCCTTTTCACCTTCTGCCATGATTGTAAGCTTCCTGAGGACATCCCCAGGAGCAGATATTAGTGCCATTCTTCCTGTACAGTCTGCAGAACCATGAGGTAATTAAACCCGTTTTCTTCATCAATTACTCAGTCTCAAGTATTGCTTTACAGAGACGAAAGAATGCACTAAAGCAACAAGCACAGTCAGTTTGATAGGAAGTATTAGCCTTTACTGACTCTCCTAGTTTTTTCTTGTGTCTCACCCGCGGTGCCTAGTCAGCATTGCCACCTCTGTGGCCTGGTTCAGCTACGTTCCCTAGTTCTTCATCGTCTCTAATTGAATCACTTAGAACCACTGCTTCTGGGCAACTCCTCTGCCCGGATCTTTTAATTTACTACCTACCAATCTGGGAGAGATTGCCTTGATTTAATCTCTTTTCTATAGAGACATCCACCTGCTTTACAGGGTCCTCCCACAAGATCCAAGCAAAGCTTTTCTATTTCCTTGGCAGGGAGTGAGATGGGACAGACGATCATGAGGAAGTTGTCGCTGGAGCTGAGTGATAGCATAAAAAGGGCTTATGTTCTTAGGGACAGTGAATGAGGTAGATGAGGCAAAAGAACCACACCCTCCTGCTGAGAATGACTGAAGCTACTAATAAGTACCTGAAATAAAGTTATTGTCTAAGGAAAATATTGGCATTCTAGAATATCAGAATGCCCAAACTTAGTGTTGCAATTGTATGGAGAGCCCATAAACCAAAGCATTAAACCTGTGTCTAAGTTAAGAATCAAAAGGATGTGAGTTAGATTCAGAGATAGTTTCCTGTGAGAAAATTAATAAACGTTGCTTGTTTTAGATCTTTATTACTCATTCTCTGGTTCTCAATTGTACTTCAGTTTCCAACTATGTCACACAATTGATGGATGGGTAAGTGAAATATGACCATCATGTAATATGAGCTGAAAATATTTATGTAAGTATAAGGTTGTGTTTCCTATATTTCTGAATAGGCTTAAGTTTAACTTCTATGTAGCCCCATCAACTATGTAGCAGAGTTTCTAGTTTAAATTTATAAATAGTTATGAGTTATTACCTATTGTTCTATTGTCACCCCAAAAGTGTAAGATGAATATGGCTGTAGTGTGAGCACAGGACATGAGCCTACTGGCAATGTGATTTTGTTTACCCACTCTTCACTTCCACCTCTTTCTTCATCTGTGCAACGTCAGTCTCCCTCAACTGATTATATAGCCAATGATAAAATGGCTGAATATCTTATTTAAAATTTTGGTAAAGCCATTTCATCTCCCTAGGGGTAATGCTCTGTAGCCAAGCTGTTACAATTTTTAAAAAAATACTGGCTCAATTTCAATCCTCTGGATATCCACAAATTTCCTATGAAACATAACTAGATAATTTATCATTATCCAATTGGATGCTTGGAATTAGACCTATCTGATACCATTGTTCTTCACGCTTATAGAGAATAGCTGTAACGAGTCTTCATTACATGATCCCTTTATTTGAGGAAAAATATTCCCATCCATTTTCTTTGATTTTAAAATGTAGCATAGAGAAAAAAAAATTACAAATCATAATAGTATAGCTTGATAATTATTGAAAAGTAAACACATCTGTGTAACTACCATCCAGGCTGAGTAATAGAAAGTTATCAGCTTTCCAAAAGACTGCCTCAGGCCCATCCCAGATGTTATCCCCTCAAAATAAACACTATTCTGACTTTTATAACCATTGATTCGTTTTTTTTCCATTCTTTCTTTTATAAGACAGAAACTGCAGAGCATGTGAATCCTCAAATCTATGTTTTGTACTCAAATTTGTATCTCTGAGATTTTTTTTATATCACTTAAATTTTAATTTTATAGTATTATCAGTATATGGGAAGAATATATCACAAATTATATTTTCCATCTATGTTTGGTGGACATCTGTATTATTTCCACTCTGGGTTATCATGTGAGTTAGATTCAGAGATAGTTTCCTGTGAGCAAATTAATAAACTTTGCTTGTTTAAGATCTTCATTATTCATTCTCTGGTTCTCAATTGTACTTCAGTTTCCAAATGTGTCACACAATTAATGGAAGAATAAATGAAATATGACCATCATATAACATGAGCTGAAAATATTTATGTAAATTAAGGCTGTGTTTCCGATTTTTCTGAGAAGGCTCTCTGTGTATTCTCATATATTGACATTGTTAAATATAATTCTGCACTTATGCTGAATGTACACATAGGAGTATACTTATTGGATCGTAAGATAGGCAAATATTAAACTTTAGAAGACTTATCAAAATGGTTGTACCCAATGGAATTCTCACTAACAGTGAATGAGACTTCCAATTGTATCATGTTCTAACCAACATTTGGTACTTGCAAGTACTTTGTTTTAGTTTATTTTGCTGTTTTGGTACGTAAGAGGGTGAAGTTAATTTCCATGGTTCAGTTTGAAATATTAGAGAAACTTTACATTTCTGGAATAAACAAACATAACCCTGATGAATTATCTTTGTAGAAACTATTGGGTTTAATTTTCTCATTTTTGTAAGGAATTTTGCAACTGTGATTGTAAGAAAGACTGATCTGTGACATTCCTTTCTTTTTTACTAGGTATTTTGATATTGAAGTTTTCCTGACCTTAGAAAATAATTTATGAATTGCTTTCACATTATTTATTCTTTGAAATATTTAGTGTAATATCTACATTGCTTCGTTCTTAAATGTTTGAAAAAATTTACTGATGAAGTCCTGGGCCTGGATTTTATTGTGGGAATGTTGAGATACAAGGAAAAATACAAAGCCAAAGTGTGTTTTCTTTTCTTTCTTTTTTTTTTTTTTTTCTTACTTTCATGCATCCAACTCCACTTAACACAGCATCTCTGGCCACCAAAATCTGTGAGGATTTCTACCCATCAGCAACCAATTAATTCTGCAGCAGACTCCAGCTGAGTGGCCTCTAATTCAATTTAATTCTTGCTCTATCTACCTGAAGGTAGTGTCAGATCTCACGGGTTGATGGTGCAGTCCCACAAGACTTCCCTCTACTTCAGGTGCCAGTTGTAAGCACAGGTTCTGATCTGTGCTTCTGACAGACCAGCTATAAGTTGGGTTTTCACAACCTCCACTTTGGGTTTAATTAATTTGCTGGAGTGGCTCATAGAGCTCAGGAAAGCACTCCACTTATCTTTATAGATTTATTATGAATAATATTACAGAGAATGCAGATAAACAGCCAAATAGAAAATACGTATAGAGAGAGGTATGGGGGAATATGGGCAGAGCTTCCATGCTCTCTCTGGGCATACCACTCTCTAGGAACCTTCACAGGTTCAGCCATCCAAAAGTTCTGTCTTAGCTCTTTGGGTTTTTATGAAGGATTCATTACAAAAGGCACAATTAGGGCTGGGCGAGGCAGCTCACACCTGTAATCCCAGCACTGTGGGAGGCCTAGGAAGGCAGATCATCTGAGGTCAGGAGTTCGAGACCAGCCTGGCCAACATGGTGAAATCCCGTCTCTACTAAAAATACAAAAATTTAGCAGAACATAGGTGCAAGTGCCTGTAATCCCAGCTACTGGGGAGAATTCAGTTCTTCCTTGGACCATGATTTATTTAGAAAGGTATTGTTTAATTTCCAAATAGTATAATGTGTTATAATCATATTTATATTAATTATTTTCTGTTCTGAAAGGTGAATTAACAGCTGATCGACACTCTTCTCTGTAACCTCAGAAAGATCTTTACATGAGTGATACATGTAGAATTATTTTATAATAAGTGAAGAAATGTGTAGCAATACACTAGGTTCACAATGAATGCTATGTTTTGATAAGAACCTGGACTTAACGTTGAGATTGCTTATTGAGTAACCTGTTATGGATGATACTGAGCTACTCTGGACAATGGGAGCAAAGAACACATTCAGGAGGGCATTATGTAATCAACATGTTATTAAAGCTGAAGAGCCCCAGAGAGGCTAGCGTCTCTAAACTAAACTGGTCATTAGCATGTACATCCCAAGAGCATTTTGGAGACATGAGGTGATATGCCTGATATTACTGCTATGCTCCTGCTATTCATGCAGTATTGCATATTTTTATCTTTTCTTAAAGCTAAGTAAACTTTGTATGGATGAAGCTTCCTATGTCTTGTAATTTTGATCTCCATTTAAACTCAAGACCACTACTCCTGGTCAAGTTGAATGAACAATACTTTAAAACTTATTGAGACTTGTTTTACAGATCTGCGTATTGTTAATTTTGGTTAAGTGTCCCACGTGCACTTGAAAAAAAAAGTATGTTGTGAAACTTAAGGTTGAAAAACAATGTGTGTTGTGAAGTTTGAGGCTGATGGTTCTATATGTAGCAATTGAGTCTACTTAGTTTACTATGTATATCCTTGCAGAATTGCTTGCTTTCTTGTTGTTCTATTAGTATCTAAAGAAGGTATTTTTAAATCTCCCCTTCTAACTGCAAATACATCTATTTTTTCTTTTATTTCTGTTAGTTTTTTTTTTCTTTTTTTAGGGTATGCTTTTAGATAACTAAAAATTTTTAAATGCTAAATTGTTCCATAAGACTGACTCTTTCATAATATATACTTCCTTAGAGTTACCTCACTGAATGTTAGCATAGCCATGTAAGTGTTTTTCTGAGTTGTGTTGCAGAGCACGTCTTGTCCTCGCTTCACTTGCTAACCTGTGTTATTATAGGAATAGTTATGTTTGTTATTTTAGTCAGGTCAGGTAATTACTGTCTTTACTTTGGCTGTATTTTTTCTACTGAAAAACTAGACATTAATTTATTCTTCCTTCAAACATATTGTATCTTCCTTTTATAATTTTTTCTTCAGCTTTGGCTTTCAGTAATTTTGTATAATCTATCTCAGTGTGGTTTTATTGTAAATATTCTGCTTTGTGCAATTAGACCTTTGAGAATCTGTGGTTTGATGTCTTTTATCAATTTTGAAACTGTCTCTCCAAATAATATTGCTGTTACTACATTCTATTTCTTTTCTGGTAGTACTTTAAACTGATGGATGCTTGAATTTTTTAACCTGTCTTAATGAATCTCTAAGTTTTTTTCTGTATTTGTAAGTTTTTCCCTCTGTCAGTTAGAATATATTTTTACCTAGTTAGCTTCCAGTTAACTAATCCTTACTATCATTGTTTCTAACTTGCTGTTTAGCTCATTTAAATTAAAAATTTTGGTTACTATAACTATCACTTCTAATATTTTAATTTCATAATTTTTTATAGATTCCAGTACTTTGATAAGTCTATTCACATTGTATTTTATTTTTTGAACATTTTCCTCTTAGTTACTTTAAAGTTAATAACCGACAAAGTTCATGACTAATAATAACCTATATACTTCTGTTGTCTGTATTTTGGCATACTTTTAATCTTCTGAACCTCTCTCTAGGCATGTCGTGATTTTTTTGTGTGAATTCTGGGCTGTGTGTATAAAACGTTATAGAAGCTGTAGATATTATGCATTTTTCTCCCTCTAGAGAAAAAAAATATATAATTTTCTTTTAGAAGAGCACCTTGACTAAGTCTGTAATTGTAATAATTCACGTATGAGTGAGGCCTGGACTAGTCTGGTTTGCATTTATTCTGAGAAGCAGTCTTTCAGGAAACGAAACTAAAACCCAGAGGTATTTGCCAGGGCCTCTGCTCCCTGGTAGCCCCTACATTTCTAATGCTGTTTTTCCTGAAACCATCAGAAATTTATCCTTAGATTTTTAACCCATTATCTGCTGTTTCCTTGGTTTTAGGAAGAAAACCATTAGGGAACATCAGGCTCATTTCAATGAATTTATCTAATCTATGGTATCTTGTTCTCTCGAGTCATCACCCCTTGGGCATACTCTGATGTCTTCAAGGAGCTATATTTAAACACATCCTATCCTGAATTCCGACACTTTTTTTGAGATTGCAGGTTTAATAAAATCATACAGCATAGCCAGATGCAGAAGCATGAAAATTGTTCCTAACTGTGCAATGCATGTTAACAGCTTTTAATACTTTTATGTTTTTTTTGCATCACTATGTTAAACGTACATGGGAAAAAGAAAATAAGATAAACAGGTAAGAGATCTAATAGTTGAAACATGTTTAGTATATAGCAAATATTTCAAGCATACAAAAGTACTTTGTATTAGCTTGTTTTCATACTGCTAATAAAGACGGACCCAATAATGAGTAATTCATAAGTGATAGAGGTTTAATTGACTCACAGTTCTGCATGGCTAGGGAGGCCTCACAATTATGATGGAAGGCAAAGGAGAAGGAAAGGCACTTCTTACGTGGTGGCAGGCAAGAGATCTTGTGCAGGGGAACTCCCATTTATAAAACCATCAGATCTCATGAGACTTACTCCCTACCACAAGAACAGTATGGGGGAAACCACCTGCATGGTTCAGTTATCTCCACCTGGCCCTGCCCTTGGCACATGAAGATTATGATAATTCAGGGTGAGGATTAGGGGAAGACACAACCAAACCGTGTCATACGTAAACTCCAGAACTCCACATAGCACAAGAAAAGGTAAGAGGTGTGTATTCTAGGAATTATAGATTTCTCTTTTGTAGATGTACTGTATTGAGCATAATAAATGATTCAGAAAAGATAAAAGATAAAATTCAAACAAAAAAGTTATTGAATTACAGAGGAGAAAACAGACCACTAGATATTATTTATCTCTCATATTGCAGAAGTTACCTCACACATAAGGCAGAGAGTGCCTAATTGCTTCATGGAAGAGCTACAGTTAGAAGCCATGCTTACAGACTTTTTGTTTATTCTCTTTTAATGGTTAAACTGTTCTTCTTGATAGTCATAAACTGACTGAGGGATGAAGATACTTGTGCATTTAACTAAACATTTTTATTCCATTTTAATGATAAATTACAAAAAAAAAAAAAAAAAAAAGGCAGGAGAGACAAAGAAAAATGGCATTGGGGTCCTGACAATTCTCAGTTTTTACCTGGCAATGAGGTTTATTTAGCTTTGTTCACATGGTGCACAGGCTTACTACACCCATCCTATGTCTTAGTGCTTCAAATGAAGCCTTCCGTTACACACTAAAAAAATTGATGACAGTGTGAAATAAGTGGACCCAAACTGTGGCTGCATTCCCGTGTTACAAAGGAGGCAAGCCTGTCTGAACAACAAAACCAGAAATTGGCCCAGGGCAGAAAGCAGGGAAGAGCACCCAGTCAAGTGCTAATCAGGCCAACTTCACTGGCAGGCTCCCACAGATCATCTGTCAGAGGCTACTGTCATATGCCAACATGTGTTTATCTGATCACTGAGACAGTGCTGGGGCTTGGCTTACTGCCTCTTGCAGATCTCAGAAGAGTTAGCCTCACTGAAATCTCTGGGTAAGTTTTTAATTGCACATTTTGTGTTCTTTGCTGGTTCTGACATTTCCAAATATTTCTCACTAACTTGTGGCTGAATGCAAGCCACCCTGACATGCCCCAGAGGTGCCTAGTTAAGGCATGAATCACATAATGTCTATATTCACATTTTACAAAGTCCTCAGGGGTTGTTGCAGATGTGCATGTGAATTAATGTCCCTTATAAAATCTAGCTCAGTATATTATTATTCAAACTTGATATTCAGTCTCTTAATGATTATTGGTCTGCAAGGCAATAAAGAATGTGCTCCTTTATAGATGGTGGCCTTAATACTACCACTGTGTGTCTTAAATTGTTACCTTTTAACTTCAGGATCAAGTTCTTATGGAAATTGAGGGAGCTCTGTTGTGTTTCAATCATTAATTGACCAAACAAATATTTATTGACTACATACAATATGAGGGTCACTATACCAAGTTCTTGGATATGACTTCCAACAAGACAGTTGTGGTGTAAGTCACACAAGTAAGTCACACAGCCACAAGCAAGTTAGAGTTTAATGAAATAGTGGAAATATCACTAGATTGGCTGTCGTAAGACCCAGATTGTACTTTTAGATACTTCATGAACAGCATGGCGCAGATCTCCATTAAGAGGAAGCAACTTACCTGAAGATAAAGAGATGAACCTCATTTCTCCCTAGAAAAACAAATAATAATTGGGCCTTTGTATAAATTTTAATGTTTCTTTTCACTACCTGGGTGACCTTAAACATGTTACCTCACCCTAATTTTTTTTTAACAGGAAAATGTGAATGATAATAATAGTATTACTTGGCTGGCTTATTGAGGACATTAGAGGCTCTAGATACATCACCTAGACTATTGTGCTTGGCATACAGTCGGTGTATTGTAAGTGTTTGCTTTTATTATTCTGAAACTAGTTATTACATCTCTAGTAATTTAATTCAGCAAACATTAATTGAAGCCCCACAATGCTTGTAGCATGTATGTAATAAAACACATTTCCTTTCTCATTATAATATTCACTATCTGGGGTGAAGGGCAGTACTTCTAGCCAAATAATTAAATCAGTATTATATTGTGCTTTCAGAAATAGAGTTGCATGCAGTGTTACGTTTGTGCAAACATGAGTGAAAAATCAAGTTTACTTAGATAAGCAATTATACAAACATTATGAAAAAGGCAATCACTAAAATTCTAACAGATGAATAATTCATCAGAGAAGAACCTAAGATACATTCCCAGTCATATCCATTACACTTTCTCTCCCATACTCTCCCAAACATACATACATGTGCACACACATTCCGTAATACTATAAACATTAGATAACATTCAGATTTTATGTCTTTATTCTATTCTCTTTCCATTGATTTCTCCTTGCCAGGCAATATAGATTAAAGGGAAATACATGGTTATAATTAGACATAGGTTGGTTTGATTTCTGGATCCTTTTATATAAGTCAACTGTTAATCTAGAGAATCTGTCTATCCACTTGCTCAGTAGGTATAAGTAATCATGCAGCGTACTTCTACAAATTCCTGTGCATTAAGCAGTCTAGATGAAATAAAGGTACTTTTCCAAGATTGTCTTTCAGCAGATCCAGATTTCATGCTTATCTGACTTCTCATCTATACTTTTGGAAAGACACATACCTTATCTGCAAGCTAGAAAACAAGAGAAGCCAGTAGCATGGCTCAACCCCTCAGTCCCCAAGCAGTAGGAGATAATATTGAATGATATATTCATTGCTGCATTGTTTGTAAAATTTGAGATCATTCAACAATATTCAGTAAATATTCATTGAGTGCCTACATACACTGCTCTAGGCATCAGGAAAGCATCAGTGCATAGGACTCAAAACCCCTGCTCTTTTTGAGCTGACATTCCAATTGTAATGCATGTAAAGTAAAATTTCAAACTGACAAGTCTGAACTAAATATTAGCTTCTATTACCTTCAGCCTTATTATTGTCATTACTTCAATATAACCCTTGATTTTCTCTGTAACAATATTTCACTTTATAAAAATATTAGGTAACTGAGTGTTGAAAAGACAGTGTGCTTCATGTGTGCAAAATGCAAAGAGAAAGGACAAGAATGTAGAAAGGAAGAAAATTATAAAGGGATGTAATCAAATCAAAAATAATTCAATGAATGAATTTACAATTGGCAATGCATTTCCTCTGGTAAACCAAATATTTACCTTCTGGTAAACCAAATATTTCAGAAAAGATTACTTATGAATTATTTTTGAGACTTTCTTTTTCCACTTTGTGTGATGGTTAATATTAGGTGTCAACATGACTGGATTGAGGGAGGCCTAGATGGGGCTGGTGAGCATTGTTTCTGGATGCGTCCGTAAAGGCATTTCCAGAGGAGACTGGCATGTGAGTCAGTGGACTGGAGGAGAAAGACCTACTCTCGGTGGGTGGGAAGACCCTTCTCTCCTGTAGCCACAAGGTTTAAATTGTTGAAAACAAAACACAAGCCCTCATTATGGCATTGGCTGACTTACAACAAAAGGTGAACTCTCAGCCTTGTAGGGTGTCAACTGTTAAAGTGAGGACATTGATTGGAAAAGTACCATTCAATAAGCCGAGGGTCTGGCTACAACAAAGCTGAGCAAAGTAGGGTGGATATTCAACTCGCTTCGTTTCTTCTCTCTCTCCCTTCTAGACTGGATTGCCTTTTGTTCCTCCTGCCCTTAGACATCAGGCTCCAGATTATTCAGCTTGTGGACTCTGGGACTTGCACCCGTGACCTTCTGGGAATTCTCAAGCCTTTAGCTTTAGACTAGGGGCTGCATTGTCAGTTTCCCTAGTTTTGAGGCTTTTGGACTTAGACCGAGCCCTGCTACAGGCATCTTTCATTTTCCAGCTTGCCAATTGTATATAAGGATACTTCACCTTTGTGATTGTGTGAGCCAACTCCCCCTAAAAAAATTCCCTTTTATATGTATCCTATTGTTTCTTTCCGTCCGGAGAGCCCTGGCTAATAGAGATTGTGGTATGAGAAGTTGTTCTAAAGAAATGGAACTTTAAGGATGAATTTTAATTGGTTTTGAGGTTTCTACAACTGGCTTTCTAATCTCATTAGACCTTCAAATGCTAAGGACTGTATTTCAAATATTTGTAGAAAACCAAGAAATGTTGGTTGATTGCTCCTAAAATCACTAAACAAGTTGATAAAATGAAAGGACAAGCTCAGGGATTTGGACACTCAGCTCCAGATGCACACAAAGAGCCTGAAAGCTTCTATGTATTCCCTAAAGGAGAGTTTTCTCTCCTGTAGCCACAAGGTTAAGATTGTTGATAATCAAACACAAGCCCTCATCGTGTTGTTAGCTGACACATAGCAAAAGGTAAACTCCCAGCCTCATACTATTAAAATGAGGGCATTGATTGGAAAAGAATAGGATGTTGTACATTGGAATGAGGACGTATGGGAGGGCTCTGATGAAGCTTTGGGACAATGAGCTCCTAAATTCTGATGAGTCTTTTTTGCCAGAGGAAGTGGCCTCCCTACTCCCAGTGGCAGTGGCAATACCCCTCACAGTGATATTGGTGTTTCCACCTCTGTCTGGAGGAATTAGCCATGCATTGCCTAAGGAAACAACAATGGCATCCTCTGAGGCAATTGCCAAGCAAGACAGTGCTGGTTCTTCTGGGAACATACCCCCACAACTCCTCTTTTCTTCTGGACCAATGACTGGACTCAAGTCCCAGAGTCCCCTAAAGGTGAGGTACGATGAGGAAGTATGCTATACTCCAAAGAACTAGCTGAGTGTTCTATTACATTATATACAAGCAGAAAGCTGGGGGAACATGTCTGGGAATGGATATTAAGGGTACGGGATAATGAGAAAAGGAAATAAAGTTGGATTAGGCCGAATTTATTGGTATGGGCTCACTAAACATGGATTTAATGTTGCAGCTTGGGGAGTTAAAAAAAGTCCTAATTATTTGTTTGGTTGGCTGAAATATGGATCAAAAGCTAGCCCATCATGAAAGCTAGAAATGCCTTCTCTTCCTTCGTTTAATATCAAGAAAGAGATTCAAAGGCTTAGGGAGTTGGAATGCTAAAGTGGATTTTTCACATAAAACCCATTCACCCACACTGGGAGGATCCAGAAGATACACCTTTCACTAATACTTTGAGAAATAGATTTGTGAGGTGAAACTAGCATCCTTGAAGACCTCGGAGATTACTCTTCTGTGTATTCCAGATCTTACAGTGGGAACCACAATCACTTAATTGTAAAACCTAAATGCAATGGGAGTAACCGGATCCGGAGGTGGCAGGGGACAAGTGGCAGCACTCAATTGCCAAAGGCAAGTGGACATGGTTACAGCAATAGACAGCAGAGGCAAAACAGCAATCAGAATAGCCTGACCCATGTAGACCTACAGCATTGTGTAATTAATCAGGATGCTTCTAGAGTGAAATAAACGGAAAGCCTATTACATTCTTACTTTATATGTATATGCAGAAAACATCTAGATCAAGTAAACAAAAGTCTAGCTTGAATCATAAAAATAAAAATCAATCAATTTCCATCCTTGAGCCAGTTTATAGACCCAGAATTCCTTGAATGAAGGGGAGGCTGAGTCTCCTTGAGGAAAAACCCCAGTATACTACCAAAAATTTAAACTGTCAATCTTTTACATCCTTCCCCGAAGGAAACTCTGACCTTTTACTTGAGTAAATATATACTGGGGAAAGGAAAATAATCAGAACGTTTTGGGACTGCTGAACAATGACTCTGAACTAACATTGATTTCAGGACCTGAAAGATCATTTTGACCCTCCGTTTAAAATAGGGGCTTATGAGGGTCAGGTGATAATCAGAGCTCAAGCTCAGGTTCAACTTACACAGCTCCCCAAACCCATATTCTGGCTATTTCCCCAGGTTTAGATGCATAATTGGAATAGACATACTCAGCAGCTGGCATAATCCCCACCTCAGTTCCCTGATCTGTAAGGTGAGGACAGTGATGAGCAAGGCCAAACAGAAGCCATCAGAACTGCCTCCACCAAGAGTATGTTTCTATATATCAGTAATGATCTAGCTGAAAAAGAAATCAAGAAAGCAATCCAATATATAATAGCTACAAAAAATAATACCTAGGAATAAATTAAACCAAGGAGGTGAAACATCTCTACAATAAAACTACTCAATATTGATAAAAGCAATTGAAAAGTATACCAAAAAATACAAAGACACCTCACATTTATGGATTAGAATTAATATTTTTAAAATTAACAAACTACCCAAACTGATCTACAGGTTCAATACAATTCTTAACAAAACACCAATGGTATTTTTCACAGAAATTAAAAAAAAAAATTCCTAGAAAACAATTTGTATGCAGCCACAAATGTTTCTGAATAGCCAAAGTATTTCTGAGCAAAAAAAAAAAAAATGCTGGCTCCAAAATATATTACAAGGCTATAACAACCCAAACAGCATGGTACCAGTATAAAGAGAGACAAATAGCCAAGTGGAATAGAATAGGAAACCCTAGAAATAAATCCATGTATTTAAAGCAACTGATTTTAACAAGGGTGCCAAGAACATACACCATAGAAAGGATAACCTCTTCAATAAATGATGCTGTGAAAATTGGATATTCATATGTATTAGGATGAAACTAGACATCTGTTTCTCTACATGCACAAACATCAACTCAAAATGAATTAAATATAAGACCTCAAGCTGCAGAAGTAATAGAAGACAGCATAGAAAAAATATTCCAGAATTTTGTTCTAGGCTAAAATTGTATGAATAAGACTTCAAAAGCATAGGCAACCAAAGGGAAGATAGATAAGTACAATCTCTCTCTTTTTTTTTTTTTTTTTGGTAAGTGCAGTCTTATCCAACTATAAAGCTCCTGCACAACAAAGAAAACAAGAGAGTGTCTTTATAATAGAATAATTTATGATCCTTTGGGTATATACCCAGTAATGGGATTGCTGGGTCAAATGAAATTTCTATTTCTAGATTCTTGAGGAATCATCACACTGTCTTCCACAATGGCTGAACTAATTTACACTCCCACCAACAGTGTAAAAGTGTTATTTGTCCATATCCTCTTCAGCATCTGTTGTCTCCAGGTTTTTTAAAGATCACCATTCTAACTGGTGTGAGGTGGTATCTCAATGTGGTTTTGATTTGCATTTCTCTGATGACCAGTGATGATGAGCATTTTTTCATGTTCGCTGGCCTCCTATATGTCTTTTGAAAAATGTCTGTTCACCCATTTTTGAATGGATTCGTTTGGTTTTTTTCTTGTAAATCTGTTATAGTTCTTTGTAAATTCTGGATATCAGCCCTTTGTCAGATGGGTAGATTGCAAATATTTTTTCCCATTCTGTTGGTTGCTGGTTCACTCTAATGATTGGTTTTCTTTTGCTTTACAAAAGCTCTGGAGTGTAATTAGATTCCATTTGTCTTTTTGGCTTTTGTTGCCAATGCTTTTGGTGTTTTAGTCATGAAGTCCTTGCCTACGCCTACGTCCTGAATGGTTTTGCCTAGGTTTTCTTCTATTGTTTTTATGTTGTTAGGTCTTATGTTTAAGTCCTTAATCCATCTGGAGTTAATTTTAGTGTAAAGTGTCAGGAAGGAGTCCAGTTTCTGCTTTCTGCACATGGCTAGCCAGTTTTACCAACACCATTTATTAAATAGGGAATCCTTTTCCCATTGCTTGTTTTTGTCAGGTTTGTCAAAGATCAGTTGGTTGTAGATGTGTGGTGTTGCATCTGAAGCCTCTGTTCTGTTCCATTAGTCTATATCTCTGTTTTGGTACCAGTACCATGCTGTTTTGATTACTGTAGCCTTAAATTAGAGTGTGAAGTCAGGGAGCATGATGCATCCAGATTTGTTCTTTTTGCTTAGAATTGTCTTGGCTATGCAGGTTCTCTTTTTGTTCCATATGAAGTTTAAGGTGGTTTTTTCCAGTTCTGTGAAGAAGGTCATTGGTAGCTTGATGGGGAGAACGTTGACTCTATCAATTACTTTGGGCAGCATAGCCTTTTTCATGATATTGATTCCTCCTAACCATGAGCATGCACGTGTATGTTCACTGCAGCACTGTTTACAATAGCAAAGACCTGGAACCAACCCAAATGCCCATTAATGATAGATTGGACAAGGAAAATGTGGCACATATACTCCACGGAATACTATGCAGCCATAAAAAACGATGAGTTTGTATCCTTTTTAGGGAGATGGATGAATCTGAAAACCATCATCCTCAGCAAACTGGCACAAGAAGAGAAAATCAAACACTGCATGTTCTCACTCATAGGTGGGTGTTGAACAATGAGAATACATGGACACAGGAGGGTAGCATCACGTACTGGGGTATGTTTGGGGGTTTAGGGGAGGGACAGGGGAGTGGCGCGGGTGGGGAGGGATAACATGAGGAGAAATGCCAGATATAGGTGACAGGCGATGGAGGCAGCAAACTACCTTGCCATGTATGTACCTATGCAACAATCCTGCATGATCTGCACATGTACCCCAGAACCTAAAGTACAATAAAACAAACAAACAAAATAAATAAATAAATAAGAAAACAAGAGAGTGAAGAGACACCTGTAAAATTGGAGAAGATATGGCCAGGCGCGGTGGCTCAAACCTGTAATCCCAGCACTCTGGGAGGCCGAGGCGGGTGGATCATGAGGTCAAGAGATCAAGATCATCCTGGTCAACATGGTGAAACCCCATCTCTACTAAAAATACAAAACATTAGCTGGGCATGGTGGCACATGCCTGTAATCCCAGCTACTCAGGAGGTTGAGGCAGGAGAATTGCCTGAACCCAGGAGGCAGAGGTTGCGGTGAGCCAAGATCGTGCCATTGCACTCCAGCCTGGGTAACAAGAGCGAAACTCCGTCTCAAAAAAAAAAAAAAAAAAAATTGGAGAAGATGTTTGCAAACTATTTATCTGACAATAGATTAATATCCAGAATATACACAAATCTCAAATAAGTCAACAGCTAAAAGAAACTCCACAAATAATTCCATTAAAAATCAGCAAAGTAAAGAAGACATACAAATGGCCAAGAATTATATGACAAAATAACGTCACTAATCATCAGGGTAATGCAAATCAAAACCACAATGAGATGGCTAACTTTGTTGGAATGAGTCTTATCAAAAAAACTAAAAAAAACAAATGTTGGCAAGGTTGTGGAGAAAAAGGAACTTTCATATACTGCCAGTGGGAATGCCAATTAGTACAGCCATTATGGGAAACAGTATCAGGTTTTAAAAAACTGCAAATAGAAATTCCATACGATCCAGCAATCCTACCACTGGGTATTTATCTAAAGGAAATAAAATCAGTATATCAAAGAAATATCTGCGCTGTCATGTTTACTGCAGCACTCTACAATAGTTACGATATAGAGTCAACTTAAGTCTTTATCAACAGATGAATGGACAAAGAAAATGTTCATATATACACAGTGGAATACTATTCAGCATTGAAGGAGAATGAAATCCTCTCATATCTGAAAGACATTATGTTAAGTGAAATGAGTCAGACACGGGAATACAAATATCACATGTTCTCACTCATACGTGAGAGATAACATGTTTAGCTCTTAAAAATAGAGTAGCATTGTGGCTATTCAAGGCTGAGAAGGGTAGGGAGGTGGGAAGGATAGGAGAGGTTGTTTAATGGATACAAAATTATAGTTAGAATGAGAAGTCTAAAGTTTTACAGCATTATAGAGTAATTATAGTTAAGAAAAATGTATTATATATTTTCAAATAGCTAGAAGAAGGGAGTTAGAATGTTAACTACACAGGAAAATAATAAATGTTTCAGGAGACGGATATGCTAATTATCCTGACCTGATCATGACACTATATACATGTATCAAAATATCACTCTGTAACTCATATGTGCAATTATCTATTATTTAATTTTTTTTAAACTACACAGTAAATAAAATAAGTTATCCTCTAAAATGTAATAGATGCATGTATGTGTGTGTATAAGGAATAGTGAAACATTCCTTATGTATCAGATTCTAGTCTTGACCCTGTAGATCCTGCATACTTGGGTACGTGTATACATTCTAGGGTCTTCACATTGCCTCTGTCAGTGCATGCTGAGTTAATCATAAATTTTTATTAAGTTCTTGTCACTTTTTACATTTCCTGTCTTCTGTTTTTCTCTTCAGGTACATGGAACAGAGGCTGTTAGGAGATTTGCCTTGCAACTAAAATTAAAGCAAATAAACAACTTGCCATCTACCTGTTTACCACTAGCAGTGCCTATACACATATGCAAGGGCATGGAAAAAATGATATTCACTTAAAAAAATATAATTCTGACAGTATAGAACCATTTAACTAAAAAACCATTCAAGTGGTATGTCCATTTGTGGAAGAAAGGGTATTGTGAGGACATTTTTATCAGTCTAGTGCTATCTTGTAACAGTACAAAAATATATTCACATTATTTTTCTAAAGGAGCTTAGTTCCTAGAGAGACAAATACATACTTAACAAAGTTTTATAGTAATAATTAACACACCGTACATGATATTTGTGAGACTAAACTATGGAAACAATGGAATATGCTATATCAGAGCAACACATTGCCAAAGCTTGCTTTCTTTTTCTCTTTCTCTCTCTCTTTCAAACAACTCATAATCTGCACTGATTTTCAAAATTAACCGGTTTAGTTATAGAATATTCTGTTCACATAATTTATTCATGTTAATCACATAATTTGTAAATCATAATATATAAGTGATAATAATATAAACAGTGACCTAAAAGTGTTTTGAAAAGTTCTAATTCTAGCATCGCACTCTTATGAAGTGGGTTAATAGGCAATAGAAGGCTTGCTGAATTGCACATAGAAATGACTACTTGGGCCAAGGATTCCAGTCTGGGGCATCCATGCAGAGGTCCTGTACTCTTGATGATCATTCTATGCTGTTTAAATAAACCCCACTTTAGGCACATTAATCATATAAATAAATATTTGATTGTTAACCTGTTATGATTCAGAGGAACAAGCTTTCATATATGACTATATGATTTACTGTTTCCTGGGATCAATTTATGACTTTTCATTCAAAATAGGTGGTAACGTAAGCTATTTGTGCAAAAATAACTAGAGAATTATTGGAGGATTCGTGTTTCTTCTAGCCCTTCTGACCACCAATCCAAGCACAGTTATGAGTAAACACGTTTTAAAAAATGATGAGGCCAGAACTCTTTTGGCATATCATTTCCCTTAATTAGTTTGCCAACAAGCATAAATGCCTGCTCTCAAAGGCTGAGTAGCAGTTAACCCACAGTAGCACAGAGTTCTAACGCAAGATTTGACCTTGCCCTTATTGCTCAGCATTGTATAGGTGATGACAATGAGTTGAGTCCTTTGATGACATAGATTGTTTACTTAAAGTCCTTCCATCAAAGGCTTAACAATGTAATACAGAGTTGCATAAAGTGGTTTGCAGCTCTGTTGTCAAAAAAAAATAAAATAAGCTGTCCACAGTGTCCTGGAAAACTGTTAACACATTGTTAGTAGTTTCCAAGTAATGATATTGTTAAACATATTTCATGTTAATGTAGTCTAGCTCAGTGGCAATTTTCTCCTGGTAAAGAAATATGAGGTTCTTAAAAGGTTTAAGCAAATAATACAGAGTGGGCTTGAAACACTCACAAGTCATGAATTGAAATTTCACTCCTTGTCATTTAATAACCAAATAATACATTTTATAACTAAATACAGAGAATTTTTTTAAGTGTTGGCTTCCAGTGGGTCACAATGTTTTAGAGGTATAATATTAAGAAACCCACAAAGTGAGAGGTATCACTATTTTATGTACATTTAGCTGGAAGTTTTTAAGCAAAATTAAGAGGTGGAATGTGATTGCTGGTTCACTCTACAGTGAGTTGTATATCAGCAGAAGGTAATAAGATTCAATTAAGAATTAAATGCTTATGAGAAATTTAATAGTTTGCTCTTACCAAAAAAAGAAAAAATAATTTCTCTGTAACAGTAGTATGGAGATAAATAGTTATCAGGCCTCAGGCATGATGGAATATGCTAACCCAGTACCAGAGTCAAGAAGAAATTTCCTCGGTGTGGCTATTTTTCTCAGTTAAGGGCATCATGGCAAGTTTATTCCTTTCTTCTAACACATCCATCGTTAGATGCAGGAGGAAGCAGGATGCTTGACTGATGGACCATTGACTAGTTCTGGTGTATAAATTCATGTTTGGAGTTTATAGAACTCTCCAAGTTCTAAAATCCAACAGGATCTTTTCTTGGCTCTGGAGACTAAGTCACGTGTTTGACCAAAGGAGATAGATTTATGTTGCTGAAAAGGAATGCACCCTCTGGAGCAGAGGAGAGCAATTCTATACCACCAGGAGGAATGTGTCCTCATTTTATCTATTAGTGATTTTAAATTGACTACATTATTTTCCCCCCAGAGAGTTTGTTCGTGTTGTTAGTTTGATTCATATCACATATTTTGGATTTGAGGGGTTGAATACGTAAAATTGAGTATTTGGCCCAACTTCTGAATCTTCAGAGAGAATAAACCCCTTCCAATGTGAGTGTTAAATGAGCCACAGCACTGATTTATTGTCTGTTAAACACTGGAGAATGTGGAGTATTTGTTAGGGAAACGAGGCAATGAAGGAAAACTGAAATGATGACATGAAGGTTTTCATATTAAACTCTAGTATTTTCTATCAGGCAACCGTGAATTTTCTGGTGATAAAAACCGAAAATTAGAAGTAGGCACTTGCATCCCTATTCACTACAAATAAATTAACTCTACTGTATAACTGGTATAGCCTTAAGAACATTGTTAGAAGGAAAAAGCACAGTGGTAAGACAAGGTACACAAACACAAATGAGTATTTAAGAAGACAGGCAGTAAATGTTTCTATGGACTGTTTTTCTATGAGATCAAGAATAAATTCTCAGGGGTCAAAGGATCTTAACAATTCTCTTTCTCAGACACCTTATCTGGAATTTGAGTTCCTCTGCAACATTCACTCAATTTAGCATTCACTCTGCCTTGCTCTGACTTAGGTTCAAGAATAGCTAATGACCAGGCGCGGTGGCACATAACTGTAGTCTTAACACTTTGGGAGGCTGAGGCGAGAGAATCACTTGCAACAGGAATAGCTAACTATGTTTAACACATTTTATTTTTCTGTAAGGAATTATATACATGCACAGATACCTCATTTCTTGATGAGATATAAACAGAGCAAACCTCATGTTTGTGGGCAAAGGAGAAATATTTATCAGATTCAGCTATAATATCACAAACCTAGGTGATCTAAATGCACACACACAAGTGCATTTGAAGAGCAAAGACAAGAAGTAGACAACTGGCATAAATGGAAAACGAGAGGCAGAAAAATCAGTTTTAAAACAACCATTGAAAAGCTATGGGAAAGAGTTCATTCAAGCCAAGGACAGGGGAAGTATATAAATGGGTTACTGAATGTACGAGACATCTCAATGATGAAATAAATAAACTCATGTAGGCTTTACAAGAACCATGTGATACACTGAAAAGTGTATAAGCTTTGGGATGACTGAAGTAAAATTAATTTGTATTATCTCAGCTCTATTATTTGTTGCCTGTGTAAATTAATAAAAGAAAAAGCCACTACTTTTTTCAAATCTCAGATTCTTTCTTATATAATGTGGTTAATAATATGAGATTTTTCAATACTGAGATCTCTAGCACAGAACTTAATACATAATGGTTGCTAAATGAATGACACACGTCATAGTTAACTTTTACTAGAAAACTTTGGTTTTCTCTTTGAGACTTTGTTCGTGGTAAAGAACACCTATATCTTGTTTAGTTCTTACCCTTCTCTATTACCTTCTAAAAATCCTTCTTTTCTTTCCCTTCCTGCCATCTTGCATATCCATATAGTACCGATTAGTCATGAAGGATTAGGATTATGAGTCAGGATCAATATAAATCAAATATTAATTACTATAGAAGTGTTTATTAGTACAGTCTTATTCTATTACACATACAACTAATAGAAATAATGTCTGTGTAATAATTTTTCACTTACTATTAAAGCTAATTATTAAAATTATATTTCCAAGATAGTTTTTATGACCTATCACAGACTTAGATTTCAACAAAAAGGCACATATCATTATTCCAAGTTCAATACTTCATAAAATAACATTAGGTCTTTGCAGAGAGTACTTTCTGCAGGAAACAAAATAGTTAGAATTTATATTTTAAGATTTCTCATAGTCTGTACTCTTTCCCTGGTGGATGACACTCACTGAACACACCACCTTCTAAAGGACCATATCTTTATGGTAGGAGCTGGGTAGAAGGCTGACAAATACCTTACCTACACATCATATGTTCAGATAATTCCTTGGGGATTCCATCAAAATAGTTCCGTGTGAAAAATGGCTAAGTGCACATCCTGTGATAGAATTAGTGATCTCTTTCTGCTTTTTGCCACAATTTACTTTTTCTCATTCAAGAAATTTTCTGAGCTTCAAAAATATATTTTCATCAAATTGGAATAGTTATTATAAAATCGACCCCTTTCAAGCCCTGGTGTTCATGTTTCACAATCCAGGCTAGTTTAACCCTTTTCATATGTATTCCTTGATTCAGTAGAAATAAGTTCTTCCCATCTTTGTCTTCCTTTTGAATTAGTTGATATCTGTCTTATTTCACTTATTATATTCTTCCTTTCACTGCAATGAGAGGATATTCATCTCTCAATACCAGATTACACACCCTTAAAGCTTTTGCTCCACTTAATTTCCCATATAGTTTGGCATTGTATCTTGTAAGCATAGGGGTTCAAGAAATGTGTGGTGAATTGAATTGATCTGAGACAAATCACATTCCATAGCAATGCGCATGGATCTTCAATAGATAAGTTACATAGAAGAAAGATAATTTAAACAAACCATTTTGTCAAAAGCCTTAACCTTGACCAGAGCTAGCCCCTTTTTGATGGTTAATTTGATGTGTCATCTTGCCTGGGCACAGGTGCCTAGATATTTTATTAAACATTGTTCTGGTTGTATCTGTGAGGATTTTTCTGGATGAGATTAGCCTTTGAATACAGATTGAGTAAAGCAGTTTGCCCTCCCTGATGTGGGTGGACCTCATCCAATCCCTTGAAGGCCTGACTAGAACAAAAGATGGAGTGAGGGAGAATCCACTCTCTGACTGACTGTGTTTGAGCTTGGACTTGAGTGTTCTTCTGCCTTGAAGCTCATACTGGAATTTATTTAGGTCATTAGCTTTTCTGGTTCTCAGACCTTTGCACTCAGACTGGAACTATGTCACTGGTTCTCCTTAGTCTCAAGTTGCCAGTTGCAGATTGCCGATTTGGGGACTTCTTAGCCTTTTTAACAATTTAAACTAATACCATATGCATATAAGCCATATATATGCGTATGTGCTCCTAATTTGTTCTGTTTCTCTGGAGAACTAAGACTAATACCGTCTCGTAATCAGTTTATCAATCCAAGAAAGAGAGAAAATTGTGCTAAAGATGCACCTGCTTTAGCACAATAAAGAAAACATGGGTCTATGTTCTCTTGTCTCCATTGTTACCCTACAATGTTGAAAATGAACAAAGAGTCAATTAGGAGGTTTAAATCATTCATTATCTATACCTGGACATTCAATCAACATAAGTAACACGCTTTTTGCATGACCTCCGATGATGCACCTTCTGTCTTGTCACATTAAGAATAAATAGGCACCCAACACTCTGTGGGTGCCCCACTTCCCCCTTACTGTCTGCCAGCTACAGCTAACATACCCCCGAGGGACAGTGATCACCATAAACAGAAATTCATTGAAACTTATAAGTGGGAGGTCTGAAATATTTTATCTGGAAAAATCTATCATACAATGCCTTCAGATTACTTGTTTATTTCTCCTCATAAAGTACAAAGAACTTCATAGGTAATCGCTAACAAGGAGAGAGCTGAGAAAAGCAGTGATAGAAAAAAAGTAAACACCCTGCCCTCAAGCTCACACCTATGGAATTAACAAGCCCAACCAGGAAATTAATTAATTAACTAAGCCTAAAGAATCAAAGTAGCATTTTGGTCTCATTGTACAAACAATGTCACAACAAGACCCAGGTAAATCAATAAATAATCACACACATCAGTCGTGTAGAGAACACGTACTGAAAATCACTTAACAAGACAGTTTTAATAATCACAAATAGGGACTGTATCTTACATTTTATTTCAATTCATTCTATTGTGAAAAATTTTGCACTCTCTATGAGAAACTAAGTTGCAAAAATACAATTAAACTTTCCAAATGCCTCAGGGAGTATGTCCCTTTCCTATCCTCCTACCATAAAATTAGAAAAGGAAGCTGATGGCTATTTAGCTAAGAGGATCCCTGTGGGTGACTGGAAAGTTGCTGGGGAGGAGCAGAGAAGACATTACCTCTGTTAGGAAGGTCACCGTTATTTTGAAGGGAATGGATTTTTACCTTAGTGCCTATTATACCACTGTGTAGATCCAGGAGCTACACATTGACTTAGCATGTCAGGAAAGTACAAGCCAAGCCAGTGTAATACACTGACATAGAATGCCAGGAAACACCCATTGGGATTTATCAATAGTTACTCTAATACTCTCTAGAGTCAAGCCATTTAAACATGGAAGTCACATATATCCGTGTAACTAAAGAACAAGATTTTCTGTAAAGCACTGAAGGACCATATCTTGAACTCAAGTAATTCACATTAGCATTACATAAAGCCCTTCCAAGACCCAAACATTGTTTATTTCACTGTGAATGTAGACTTGGGTATTTTGCAATGTTAGGATAACCAGTTAATTTCCCAATCTATGTTCATTTTTAAGTGGAAGGAAGAGGGTTTTGGCCTCAGGACCAATGATACAAATCTGTCGATCCAGATTCTAACTCTGTAAGTCAGTTTTCACTCTTTGACCCATGTTCAACAACAAAAATGTACTCAAGAAACCTGTTGCAAAGATGCAAATTTAACTTGATTAATTAAAGTATCACAAACATTAAGCTACAATTATAACCTGCTTTTCATAATTCATTGCTCTTTATTTTACTTCTTTACGCTAAACAAATATCAATCCCCTATAGATGTTTAGAATTGATTGACAAATTCAACAAGTGATATGTACTGATGCATATGTTTGCTTACAACATGTACTAAAAAAATAAAAACAATGAGAGCGAGAAAAACTACTTACAAGTTTAATGTAAAAAGGGCTTTCTTTCAAAGTTGGTTATTCCATTCTTCTTTTCGTTGGAGTAATTTCCAGTCATTGTTGGGTGGGGTGATTGAGAAGAATTGATTATTTAAATAGGACTGCATCTTTGGAGGCTGCACTTAGGGCAAAATGAATGTTGGATATCTTGGTAATGGAAGCTCTCCCTAAAGGTATTTGAGCTTTCTTTCAGACTAGGTTAAGTGCCATGATTAATACTCTGAGTAAGCATCATCTGCTGTGTTATCAAAAGATCTGAACAACTTGACATAGGAAGACGATAATTCACATTTGCCACAAACTAAATGCAGTTTCTGCCCTTTTCCAAGGCTTGGGTACATCAAATGCTGCTTGAAGTTTGACCCACTAGAGAAAGTGTCCCTTTCTTCTTTTTCTCCCTGCTCAGATTGTTATCTGGGAGAGAATCATTTGCAGGTATGAAGAGAATAACTTATCAGAAAGGAGAAACTGCACAGAGGATCCAGAGGCTCAACTGTTCCCATATATACTGGGCTTCTGACTCATTCTGATTCTCAAGAAACAGACAAATCTCTGCTTCACAGCAATTTTCAGAGGTATTTGGGGGCTGCCTTGCTGCTATGAGCCAGTGGTTGCTGTGTGCCTGCAGGAGGAGGTCATCTTGCAGAGGAGTAGAGATGTTAGCTTTGCAGGGAAATAAAGAAAGATAAAAAAGGAGCTAGTTTGCATTGTGGATGCCATTTATCCCTTCATTAGACTGGCAAACAATTTTCTTTCAAATACAGGGAAATAATATATTTCAACATTGTCAAACATATTTATCAACATATTTATATGCAATCTGAGTCGTTCATAATGATTTTCCTTTCTCCAGGCATTGGCAAACATAGATAATCAATGTTACCCAGTGACTACAAATAGTTGTCTCAAAAGACTGTCTTCTCTTTTCAACAGACAGAGTGTCAAACTACCAAACAGTAATGCTCAGCATAGCAAAAATATCACTTAACTGACTAATTGCAAATTAACACTTTCTAGGCATCGGTAATGTTAGAAAGCTTTAATAGCTATAGTAGTTTATTTTCCTTAAAGACAAAGAACAGCCCAGGATCCATTAAAAAAGTTACTTGCTTATATAATAGCACTTAACAGCTATTTTCTCTTTCTTGAGGCACACTTGGGAGTCTTCACACCAAGCAGATGTCTTGGGGACAAAGGCAGTAATTTGAAATATTATTACATTTCTTCGAAACAAAACAGAAGGAAATTTGAGCAATAAGGATATACACATATATAGTAAAATAATTAAAAGATGATTAGAAGGGTGATGATTTACAAAAGCATAAAATAAGTATTAAGATTCCAGTAATTCTTAAATAATGGAAATAATATAGGGAGCCTGGCTAGAGTACAGACCATTTACAAGTTCCTGCTTTCTTTCAAGATTAAATAACTTCTCAGAAATCAGTATGCTGTTCTGATACCTTTCCCCCATACCACAATACACCCACCACTTTATTATTTATGCAGACATAGATTATATAATTGAAGATGACTCTATTCCCAGAGCTAAAACTTCTGGGGATGGCTGATCAATTCCAATATTTCCAATACTCTAAACCACATACTGTAACCTAGCATTAGTTTGATCCCAGACTCCAAGTGTTCCTAGGGTTATTTTGAAAGAAGGATAGAGCAACTGGTGAAGAAAGTCTGATTTGCATCTGATGGGAAAATTTTTACTTATATTATTAAAATCCACACAGTAAACTTCTGAAATTTAAGGTGATATCAAACTAAGGTGAAATGATAAATCCTAAAGGAAAAATGTATATTTTCAGAGATTTTACTCTTTTTTTTTTTTGAGACAGAGTCTCGCTCTGTTACCAGGTGCCAGGCTGGAGTACAGTGGCGCCATCTCGGCTCACTGCAACCTCCGCCTCCTGGGTTCAAGCAATTTTCCTACCTCAGCCTCCCAAGTAGCTGGAACTACAGGAGTGCGCCACCATGCCCAACTAATTTTTGTATTTTTTACTTTCACCATGTTGGCCAGGATGGTCTCGATCTCCTGACCTCATGATCTGCATGCCTCAGCCTCCCAAAGTGCTGGGATTACAGGTGTGAGCCACCGCTCCCGGCCCAGGGATTTTACTTTTAAGATGCAAAGCTTCTTCGTGCTTAAGAGCATTACTGTTGACATAAGATAACCTCCGTCATGACTTTGACATTTACCAGCTGTATAACCTCAGGCAAGTTACATAATTTTTGTCTCGGTTTGTTCATCTGTAAATGGGAATTTACAGGACATTTTGTGTTGATTACATAAAGTGATTATCACAATGCCTGCCATATTTCACATGTTCAAAAATAGTAATTTAAATAATATTTTTAATAATACTAATAATTATGATGTTTTTCAAGGACTTTAAGGAATTTTACGGGAATGTTTCACCATATGCAACTTGCTCAGTATGGTTCTTGGGCAGCAATTAGAAGACAATTTTAACTGGAAATTACATGATCTTCTGCTTCTGACAATTTTTTCTCATCACCACTTTGCTTTACATTTCTAACTCTGCCTTCAGTAGGTACTTGCCTGCTGAAGGTGCCTAAATAACAGATAAACTTGAAGAATAATGATCAATTTTACTTAATAATTTATTCAGTTTTCTCCTGAATTCTGCTTCCACCTAAACTCATGGCCCTTATTTCCCCCTGACACATTTAATTGTAAAAGTTTCTCCAACCTCTGTTGGACTGCACGATCACAATCCAGTAAATGGAAAATAAATTCAGCCAACAAGTGATATTTACTGAGTTTTGTATGTCCCAGACACTGTTCTAACAACTGCGGAAACCTCTGTGACAACACAAGCATTCCCTCGCTGATGCCCCTTAGGAAGAGTGATTGTAATTTCAGAGAGAGCTTCTTTATCTTTGTCAACTGTGGTCAAGTATGCTTTGAATGAAGATTTCAGATTCATTTTTCATTCTTTCCTCTCTGGTGCAACATGTATTTACCTTCAGAAGCTTTTTTAATAATAACGTTTTCCAAAGGATCCTTGTTCATATTACTCCAAAGATGGGTTTACATATAGAAGTGAGTGCTTAGACCCACCCAAGAACCAGTAAAGCACAAGAAAAGAAACAAACAAAGAACTAAGCAGAATCACAGCCATTAAATTTTTCACCTAATTCAAGACCTACCTGAAAGATATATTTTCTACCATTGGATTACAGAATTTTGCACAGAAATGCAAATTTTACTGCTGGGGAGTGAAGGTAAAGGGGCTAAAGGGAAAGAATCAGGAGGTAAAAACCCCTTCCTTAGGAAACTGAAAGAAAGTGCTTGAGAACCAATGATTTAATAAAACAAAGCATATCAACACATTCAAAAAGAATAAAGTTAAATGAAATGAGAAAGAGAAGAGGGTCTGTAGCAAATACTGTATTCATTTCTAAAATAACTGTTCTAGAAATTTCTCTCCATTGAGAAGTATAATGTCCTCACTATAATCAGGCCCTCTCACTATTCTAATTTTCTTAATATTAATATAGTTTGGTCAGAACTTTAGGTCAAATAGACTTGTAAAAAGAATTTGCAATCAGAGAATGAGGGATTTTTTAGTTAGCCTCAAAGTAAAGAATGCTGTCTTCGACTGTGCAAACTGCGTGGGAAGATAGTCATAGACTGAGTCACAGCTGAACCTTGGGCATTCAGAGGGCACTCTGACACCACTGTCTAATACCACTGTCTGACACCACTGTTTGTTATCTAATAACAAAATTATTAGATAAAAGCGGTGGAAAATACAGAAATGGTCCATAAAGAAAGGGAAACAGAAAACACTTTATTTTTGAAAATCTGTTAGCATCTTATTTGCAGCAAAAATTATCAACCTCTGATTATTTTAGTATAATTAGGATGCTAATGTTGAAGTCATCAAGATAATTAAATACAGATTGAAAAAATAATCATGGTGTCCCAATTTTGTCCAATATCTTCAGTCAAGAAGGTAATAGGGAAAAAAGAAGAAATACCAAATATTTTCTTATATTCTTCTTATCTAACCTTTTTTAAAATTAAGGTGAAATAGAACTGTAGTCACAGGATCTTTAGAACTAAATGAGCTTAAGTGCCACAGCTATGTCATATTATCTTGAAGGGAAAGGTAATTATTATTGTGACAGGACCATTTCTTTATCACTAATAGTCTAAAATTATATATTGTCATGTAATTATTTTCTATAAAAAACAGCCAGCAGTATGTTAAACTGATACTAAGAACTCCGTTATGCTTCAACTCCAAGAGCAAATAGTCTTGAATTACATTCATACTTTATTTTACTCATTATTCAATTGTTTGTTCAATGTTCTGAAATGAAAGATCTCACAGAATTTCTGAAAAAGACACCACCTTTAACAAGTTATGCAATAGGTATTTGAGCCAATCATGTCTGTATTATTTGATGCACCTTGATTTTACCTGAGTATTTTTTATACTCTCCAAACCTAGATTACTCATTAGTAGATAAACTAATAGTACTAGATAAACATAGTACCAACATCACACAATTGTTGCAAAAATCATTGAATGAAAAGTACTTAGCAAAACAGCTCAGCCAATGTTAAATTTCATAAATCAATTTGATTCCAATAAAATCCCAGCACACTATGTGTATGTGCATCCGTGTATGTGTGTGTCTGTGTGTGTGTGTGTGTGTGTGTGTGTGTGTGTGATGTGTAGACTAACAGGTGATGTAAGGAAATTTAAAGGACCTAGATTAACCAAGATTATTTTGAAGAAGAACAAAGTTGAAAGATCTATACTACCACATAGTGATTAAGGATAACACTGTAATAGTAAATAAATTATGGTATTGGCTCAAGATACAGAAATAAACAAAAGAAGATAATAGAGTCTAGAAATAGACTCTCACATATTGTCACCTGATTTCTATCAAATATGTCACTACAATTCAGTTGTGGAAAGGATGGCCTTTTATACGCATCATGCTAGGATAATTTGAAAAACTAAATATTGGTGCCCTAACTCTCATCATACACAAAGATATTCAAGATTAATCATAGATTTAATTATAACAATTAAAATAATAACATTTCTAAAAGAAAACATAGCACAATACCTTTGTGTAATTGGAGTAAACAGTTTGCAACTAACACTAAAAGAAAAAAAAAGTGATAAATTGGATATTATTAAAATTAAGAATTTCTTCTCATCAAAAAATAGCCCTAAGAAAGCAAAAAGTTAATTCAAAGACTAAGAAAAATACACTTTTGACGTATATATCAAATAAAGGATTTACATCCAGAATACATTAAAAAATTACACCATAAAAAGGTAAAGAAACTCAATTAAAATTAGGCAAAAACTTGAATGGCACTTAAAAAACAGGATATCCAAATGGCTTTTGAACACAACATATTTATTCATCAGAAGACTACAAATTAAAACCTCAGCCTGTACCATTCATACCACCAAAATGGCTAATATTAACACATCTAATGGTACCAAGTAGCAAGGACATGAAGCTACTGGAGTTCTATTTCATGGTTGGTTGAAGTGTGAATTGATATGGACAGATTGAAAACTTCTTTTGAATTGTCTACTAAAGCTATCTAAATGTATGCCTATCATATGATTCATCAATACCACTCTTAGGTACATAGGCAAGAAAAGAATGTGTTACATCCATAAGCAAATAAAAATATCCAAAACAGTTTTTTTCAATTAATAGTAACTTGTACAAGAATGTACTTTTTAAAATAAATCCCAAAACTGAAAACAACCAAATATCCATTGGCAATTGTATCTATGTAATTCATCGTATGTTCACAAAGTGTAATATGAAACAGCAACAAAAATTATAAACTACTGATCTGCACAGCATAGATACTATGTTGAATAAAAGAAGCTAGGCCAAAAAGTATACATTGTATTTATATGAGGATCAAGAAGAGGTGAAACTAACAGATGCTATAGGGAGGATGACTTCTTGAGATGAAAGAGATACACCAGCCACTCTGAAATTTTCAATACTTTTATCT
This sequence comes from Cebus imitator, assembly GCF_001604975.1. Classification (NCBI taxonomy): domain Eukaryota; kingdom Metazoa; phylum Chordata; class Mammalia; order Primates; family Cebidae; genus Cebus; species Cebus imitator. Next base: position 5,963,921 of record NW_016107349.1, on the reverse strand, counting down.
CAGTAGTGGTTGTCAGCAACTTATATTTGTACAGTGTGTATGTACTTAATACTATATATTTTATCATTTAATCTTATATGTGGCATCCCTCAATAAAAAGTTTTTAAAATGAGTTATTACATATTCACAAGCACTAACCTGATCCCTTGTTTGAATTAAGAGAATGGATCAGGTGTTCTACAACCTCATTCTTGGTGGGTTCACTAATTCTCTCCCTTGGAGCATTCTACCAAAAGATGACTGTGAATTTGATTAACATAGTTTATAAATCACAAACCATGAATTCAGAAAGTTTGGGTACTCTTTCCCACGTTCACATCTATTGACAAACACCTGGCATTTGCTCTTTGTACAATACATGGCAACATTAAAATGGTAGAGGAAGAGTGAGGGCTCAGGAAGAGAGGAGGAGACTGGCACAGTGGCTCACACCTGCAGTCTCACCACTTTGGGAAGCTGAGTCAGGTAGATCGCTTGAACTCAGGAATTGGAGACCACCTTGGGCAACTTGGTGAAACCTCATCTCTACAAAAAAGAGAAAACTTAGCTGGGCATGGTGGTGTGCACCTGAAGTCCCAGCTACTCAGGAGCCTGAGACAGGAGAATCACTGGAGCCCTGGAGGTTAAGGCTACAGTGAACTCTGATTGTGCCTGGGTGAAGAATGAGACTCTGTCTCAAAAAAAAAAAAAAAAAGAGAGAGAGAGAGAGAGAGAGAGGGAAAAGCTGTAAGTGGAAAAGAAGTGTTTTAAAATCTATCAGGAATATTCTAAAGCTTGGTAAGAAAATAATACGACATATTATATACATGTATACATATATATTCAGAACAACTAATTTTAACATTTTTAGAAGGTATCAAACAACAAATTAAGCAAAGATTTGTTAATTTAAATTTAAATTAAATTTAAAGCTTGAAAAGGAAGGAGGACATTAAAGTAATATTTGAAGAACATGTTTGTTAACTTAAAAAAGCAATGAGAACCTACAGTGAAAATAATGATAATATAGTTTAATTGGTGATTGATACAAAGTTAATTTGTAGAAAAAAATAGACATGCTACATAAGCAACAATCACTGAGAAATATTACGTAGAATTAGAAATAATAAAATATCTGGAAAGAAAAATATGCAAGATTAATATTAAAAAGGTATACACTGCTATTAGAAGATGCAAACAAAAACTTAAATGCTAAGACAAAAGATGGTGAGTATAAAATAGTTCACTAACAGTATGTCCCACATTAAATCCTGGTTAACAAATTCAAATGTAGATACCAACAAACTCCCTTTCTGTAAAATCATAAGCTAATACTATCATATAACTATATAACTAAATCAAAAAGAAGAGACAGGAACATTCTAAACTTAAATATTAACAGAGAATTAGCTTTCATTTGTATTAAAACATATATAAAATCTGCAATAATTATAATAATATGGCACCAGTTGAAAAATCAGCAAACAGATCAATAGAACAATACAGGATGTCCAAGAAATACACCAAATTCATACAGGAATATAGTATGTGAGATGGTAATAATGAAATTTCAAGTTATTGGGAAGAAAGAAAAATTATTTAATGCATGATTCTAGGGAAAACAGCAACCATTAGTAATAAAAATTGAATTTCTACTTCCTGCCTTACTTCAAAATTATTTCCAGAAAGGAAAAAATGCCAACATAATAGGATTACAATAATATATGGAAAACATGAATACTTTTGAGAGGGGAAGGCCTTAAAGACTAGATTAAAAAGTTATCTGGAATCCAAAAGTGAAAACACTCATATATTTCATTGTGACAATTTTTTTAAATGTCTGTATAGCGTAAACATCACATAAACAACATTGAAAGACAACAGATTTGGTGAATAATCTGCAGCTTATATCATGATGCTTTAATACATAAAACAAACCTCTAGATACTAAGAAGACAACTGTCTAAAGCCAAATAGAAGATGGGAAAAAAACGTGGACTGATAGTTCATAATAAAGGAAGAAAAAAAGGTTTCTAAAAATATGAAAAGCTACCAAACCGCCTTCATAAAAAGATGAAAAAGCACATAAGCTACAATATATTTTTTTATCTGTTAGCAAAAATTAAAAAGATTATGAAGCCAGAGTTGATAATGGTTTTGGAAAACAGTATTATCACTTAATCCTTTCTGGAACCTAGAGTGATTTCCATGGAAACTTACATTTTAAAAATACAGTTCTGCTAGTAAGTTACCCTACAGATATACATGCTCCGTAATTAAATGTTGTTTCTATGGCAATAGTAATTAAGCATTAGATATTATAACAAAAAAAAATCTGAAATATCCATCAATATGAGGATAGTTATATAAATGCATAGAAATTAGGGTATATTCATTCAATGCAGCAATCATTTATTAGAATAATTCGATTCATGCAAAGACTGAGATACTTCTACATGAACTAATTTGAAAGGATCCTTAATTTTTATTGCACAGTGCCAAACATCAAAGGACAGAATGGGTGATATATACATAGAAGACGATACAAGAAGCCGAAAACAACAAGTGCCTCTAGAGACAGAAGCCACACAGCGCATTTAAAAGCATAACTTTTAAATTCTATGCCAATTAAATGTATTGTCAGCTAAAAATATTTTTTCTCACTTAAATATTCATCTGACCAAGAATAAAACTATTAAAACATGTTTGGTTAAACATTGTAGATTACCATGGATATAAATCTCCAATCTCTCTCAGAACCTCCCTTAAGAATAAGTATTATTTTTAAAATCATAAATCCACACAAAAGAGAGAATGAATGGGAGAGAATGACTTGGATATTGTGGGATATAAATAAAATGTAGGGAATTGGAGAACAGATGAGGAGATGGTTAGAGAGCGATTCAAGGCTGAAGCTCATATCTCCATAAGTAGAGACCAAACTACAATTCACACCCAAAACTCTGAATTGAGTTACAATTTGTAAAAGCTATAAAAATAGACATATGGGGACCTCCTGTATAAATGCCACATTTTTTGCACTCCTATCTTTCCACAGTGAAAGCCACCAGTTGACAAGCCAGGTTCCAATTTTTAAAGACCTCTCCAGAAATGGCTGGCCATGGATTGTGGTATCTTTGTAGAAAGCTTCTAACATAAAAGACAGCAAACCAATTCTAAAAAAATAAAGGAACCTCAAGGAAACAGAGGCAACGCCTATGGCAGAGGAAGCATATAAAAAATACTATAATTTGTATGTGATAAGAAAAATAGATTGCATCAATTGAACAACAGAATGTTTAAAATAAGCATTCAGATAAGAAGGAACTCTTGGAAAATATGGCAATGATTTTAAAAAATATAATAGGTTTGGGATAATCAAGTTAAGAAAACAGTGAAACAAAAGGCAAAGAGATATAAAATTGGAGAATAAAACAGCCAAGTTATAATAACTCAGAATGTGATTAAAAAGAGTTCTAGGGAGAGAGAACTAGAAACATTCAGAGGAAAATGCACACATCAAGCCAACAAATAAATACAGTTTTTTAGTTCTGGAAGGATATGAATATTCAAATAAAAAGGGCTTGCATAAAGCTCAGCAAAATAAATAAAAGGAGACCTATGTCAGGTTACAACACCTAGAAATTGTAGAAAACCAGGGGTAAAAGTTTCCAAATGTTTTCAGAAGTAAAAAAAAAAAAAAAGTTCTGGCTTAAAGAGTCAACATCAGAAGATACACCATTTTGATGCAATGCTTTCAGAATTCTGAGAAAACAAATGATGTCCACAATACTGTACTCAGCACAAAACAGCAATCGTATGTGAGCATGGGTTAACAAATTTTCAGACCATGTCTCAAAAACTGGCCTTTCATGTAAGAGCTGCCCAGAAAACTGGGCAAAACGTACTCCGTCCTTGCCTCAGTTGTGACCATTCGCACTCCAGACTGCAAGGGCACATGGGATTCCTGGGTTTCTAAATGAGAGTGGTTCTGTTGCCACTTATCCTTAGTGAAGTTACTGGGGAATGAGCTCCAACGACAAAAAAAAAAGGCATTAATTCAAGGAAGAAACAAAAACCAGGATATAGGAAACAGTAGCTCCAGCCTGGCAGAGAGGAAAGGAATTCCCAGGATTGTAGTTAAGGAAAGTTTTCAGACTACGATAACAGCTGTCCATTATGCGTGGAGAAAAACAAGTCGATGTTGGACAGGAAGCCAGAAGTCTTAAACTGGTTTGTCTACATGGAAAAAGTTGAATACGTTGATTCCCAGATGTGTTTTATCATTTGTGACAAGTTTTATAAGTCCAGAGGATAATTTGGCAATTAATTAGTAACAGAGGCACAGGAGACTAAGAAAATAAATAATGGAAGCAATTATTAACTTTAGAGAAAATACAAAAGATTGTAAGAAAGTACAGATTGCATGGCTTTACTTTGAAGAATATTTATGCTGTGATCCTAAATCAACGCTGGATATTAATTAAATTTAAAGTACTATATAGGGAAATAAGGGTGAAGGGAAGTGCGTATGGCTGGAGTAGTGATGTATGTATGGCTGCTACATCCTCTTCACCCATGGTAAGAAATCAAGAGATAATATCTAAAATTGAAAAATCAAATTAACTATGCTCTTTGAAGTCATAAAAGTAAATAGGAGAAAGAGTTAAAAGACTTAAGGGTGGTTGGCTCTGAGAAGTGGAAATCAGTAACGGTGGGCATGAAACATGTATGTGTTCTTCTACCACTGTGAAGAAAATAAAATTTAAGTTAGAAAGCACCTGAGTATTTACATATCAGTACCTGATTTTTCTAGTAGCAAGTTTAATTATTTGGTTGATTTGATTCTTCTAAACTCTTTGCAAACCCTTTTAAAACAAATGGTTAAATATCTTCAACTCAACCATTCGAATATTGCACAGGCAAGAGCTTGATTGTGATACAATGGCTTGATTTTGATGAAGGTACTATCAGCATTCCAGTAGGGCCAGTATGCACCTCCAGGAAAACTGTTAATGGTGTATTGTCATACAAAACACTTTTAAATTATTCCCTTTTTTAAACGAAATTTTTCTGGCCTTGTCTACATGTTGCTTTTGTGCATATTAGTTACTATTTGCTGTAAATAAACCCAGCCGAAAATGTAGTCGCTCAAAGTAACAATAAATTGATTAGCCCATGATTGTTTTGTCAGCAATTTGGTCTGAGCACAGATGTGAAATTTTTCTGCTGGTCATGCCTGGGGTCACTCATTTGCCCACTGACACGCATGTGCCGTCAGGAGCTAGGTGGGGGAAGACAGCCTGTCACAGTTCTGACCGTTGTCAGTTTTCACCAGGGTCCCCTTTTGCAACAGAGTCTCTCATCCTCAGGATGGCTAGGTCTGCCATTTTCACATGGTAGTTTCAGTGTTTCAAGAAGACAAGAACTGAAGTTGTAAAGATTTTTGAGGTTTAGGCTCAGAACTACCGCATCGTTCTTACCAGATTCTATTGATTGAAGCAAATTGCAAGGACAGCTCAGATTCAAGCATATGAAGAAATGGTCTCTGTCACTCCAAGGGAGAAGTTGCAAACATTTTGTGGTCATCTTTAATCCACAACATATCTCAAAATTGACTCTAATCTTAACGAATTTACAAGTTAAGTGAATTTAAGGTGGCGTCCTCATAATTTCTATTAGGAAGTCTGATGGTAGTTTACCCTCATCTTTTCATATCTCGGATGCCCCATCTCTAGTCGCTCATATTCACTTTTAACTGGGGGCCATGGTATTTTTTTCTAATTTTTTTGTATATATCTGTTTCTTTACAATATTGGAAGTTTCAGTAGGAGTAGAACTCATGTGATTTTCACTCTCCTATCTTGCACAACGATTTACTAAGTTGAAGGTACAACAAAAAGAGTAGAAAAGTTTTCAATACATTTTCCCTGATGCCATTTATAAGGTAAAATAAAGAAGACAGCAGCAATGTAAGAAGGTGCATTCGAAATATTCCAAGTAAGATATTTCAGAACATGTAAGTGCGAAAACCAGTGGTTTTTAAAATGCAGGCAAAGAAAACAACAAAATGTCAAATATTAGCTAATTATAGAATAGAAAGTCAGTCTGGTGTTTGCATCTGTTAAAGGGAAAAAAGTTCATCTGTTTCTTTACTTTTAATTATTCTAGTCGTCATTTTCATTAGGTTTAATTTGTCTTCATGGGAATTGAGAGGCCACTGGCTGTTGGCGGAAGCAGCCTACAATGTCTCAGAACTATAAGCGAAAAAGATACGCAATGCTGCATTTGATTCTACTTTTGTATAAAAGTGTATTATTATTCTCATTAGGTAGCTCTGACCATATCTGGTAGAAAAACTGGGGCACTAAAAGGCAGATGAATCATAGACTAAGGTCCAGAGAATAAAATTAAAAAGTATTAAAGAATAGCAAATTTAAACTAAAGGTTTTATTGGATAATGTGAGAGCAGGAAATGGAAGTGAAAAGAATCCTTTACTAGGAGCTATTATAAAATATTGAATTATTTAGAGTCGTGCAAAAGGACACGCCTAGGACCAATGGAACGAAACTAGGAAAACGAAAATTCTATCAGAGAAATGTTGCTAACATCAAGGATATAATGAAACTGTCTCCCAGGAGACCCTTTCCATCTAACATAGAACTTTTCAATCTTAAAAGCTAAAATTTCATCTGACCCTGTAGCATCCGAGCCTCTCTTATCTATGTATCACTCTCACAGAATGAATTGGGTTTTCAAGACAAAAGACACTTACATTTAATGAGTTATTTTGCATATCAGAAATGAATTATTTCAATAACCCACATAATCACAATACCCGCGGTCATCGCTAACAAAAACAAAGACAGGTCCTGCTGAAATTATTACCACCATTGATGGTTCTACCTTCCGCCTTATCGTATGAACATGTGGGGAATCTATTCTAAGTCAATTGTAATGCTGTAAGTGTCCTCTAGTAGGGAAAAATAATTTCAGTCTTTCAAAAGATATCAGTCTCTCTAGCCACAGAACGGCTACGATGTCAGGATCATTCCTATAGCAAGTATCAAATAAATAAATGTACAGAAGACACAGTGTGATGAATACTTTTCTGACATTTTGGAAGTTGTATAGGTTCTTCTAGGGAAGAAGGGAGAAAATGCAGGTCTGCAGTTTCTCATTGGAACCTGCTGGGGCCAGATTTATTTATATATTCAGAATTTTAGAAAGTTTTTAAATGTAGCACAGTGCATCTACCTTAAACCTTTTCAGGAGGCCAGTAATCAAAATATCACCATGTCTGCTGCAAAACATCTGACTGTTCACATTTAGTAGAAATGACCTCAGGTTTTACCATCAGATTGATTCACATAAGGTCTGGTTTTGCTTTTAAGAAATTGTTATTTTTTTTTTAATTTAGTTTTCAGGCTTTTGGGATCTGAGAATTTTAGATAAGAGGACATGGGCTCATACCTATATTCGGTATTTAAACAAATCTGAAAACCAGGTGGGAAAAAAAAAAGTCCAAATGCCTCTAGATGTAGTAGTTGCAATTAGATTTGCATACCCAATTTAATAAAACATCTCCTTTTTTGCACTTGGGCCAAAAATAATCATAATTTAATGAACAAAATCACATAATGAGTAAGTGAAGAAATCAGTGTAACGAAGGGTCTTAAAATATTTCAATGTATCCAGTAAAAAAGTTAAACTGATATGCCTCCTTTTTTTCCTTTTAGTTGTGATCCAGTGTCACATAACTCATTCTAAAAGTTTGGGTTTAATTTTCAATATACTCAACTACTTTTGTTTGCTTAGTTATGAGTAGCCAGTAAATACTTTTTTCTTTTTCTTTTTAAAAATATGGAAGTGGCTATTTGACTTTACAGGATATTTTGGAAATGAGTTTGAGATTAAGAGAATTCATTCACCAAAATGAGTTTAAGCAAATATTGTAAATTGCCTGATAAATATCTGCTAGTGACCTTTTCACAGGATCGAATCACAAAGCAGAACTGCAGAAAGAATTGTTCAATGGGAAATATGTGTATTTTTATTATTCAGACGCTGTCCAACCCATTAATGAAATTGTGATTGCATTAAAACCAATCAATAAGTGTGAAATTCAAAAAAAGTTTATTTTAGACACAAGATACCCACTCGCATGTTATAAAGAAAATGCTATTTTTCTAGAAATTTAATAGTCCATTTCTCATTCTTCCTTACATTATAGATTCGAGCTAAGGTATCATTAGATTTTTGGAACCTAAGGCACTTGAAGAATTTTAACCACGCTTAGTGACTGGGTAAGCAATAATTTTTTGCACCAATGCTTATTGATGCAGAGCTTAACATGTTTTGTTTTGTTTTTAAGTTTTCTTGCAAACACTTAAAGGTACTCGCTGATTTTTATTGCCATTGAGTAATGGGAATCTTTATGTTTTTTCTCTCACTAGGTTTGATTACCAGAATAATTTTTAATCAATTTTCTAGTTTAAATACGTAAATCTAAAAATAAAATCTAAATGGCAGAAGTTTTAAGGTTTTATGAAAATCTGAGATCTGGTTAATACAAATGTAACTTTAAGCGGATAAATGTACTGCAGACTTTCTAGGTCTGATTTTGAAAATTTGTTTCTATTGCAAATTATCTTAATTTTAAAACAAATTTATATACCAGGTTCTATTAGAGAAGTAATATGAGAAATTCTAAATTTTATTTACTCAATTTTGTCTACGTCCATAATGAGTACGTTTGCATATTTCCTTCAGCAAATGTACTTTTACAAATTACCTTCACCATTTCCCCAAAGCCAGTGCCTGTTATTCACATTCCTGATTAACAGGAAAGTTCGAGTTAAAATCTGGAGGGAAAAATATGAAAGAATAGAACTAATATTTCATTAGCATAGCCTATGCTTCATCAAGCCATCATTACAAGTTGATTTACTTTTCCCACTTTACGTGTGAAAATGCTACATATGTAGTTTAAAGGTTCAGAGGTAAAACAGCAAACCTGAAGTTACATAGTGAATAAAAAGCATAATCATACATTTTTCACCTCTCTGTGCTGCCCACGGAAAGTTACTGGAGCAAAAAAACAAGCTATGCAATCTGTAGATTATAAAATAAATCTCTTGCCATTTAATTACTAATGACATTTTGATTTATTTTTGTTTTGAATTATTTTCCCCACTTTTCTCCTTATTTATAAAACTAATACTTAACTCTTTGCAATCTTCCTTAACAAACATGTTCGTATTCCTTTTGCATGTATCCCGCAAAGATTAAAGTTAACGTCACAAGGTGAGTGCTCTCTTACGTCAGAGAATTCCAGTCATTATACGGAAAGCTTATTCCTGACACTCCCAATTCATTATACAGCTACAGGGCTGTGTTTTGTTGGAATTTTGCTTATAATTGTTTGTAGTTTCTAAACTGTTAAGTTTTCAAGGATGGATTCCTAAAGCTCATGGATCAGAGCTTTTTAAAGCATTAATCTTATTGCTTACATACCTGTTGTGGGTTGAATTGTATCACCTGTAAAATTCATATGCTGATGTTCTAACCCCCAGTGCCTGAAAGGCCCATCCTACTCTAGTATGACTCCGTCTTACCTCATTACATCTGCAATAGTCTTCAGATTACTGGTGCTGCCGGAATTCTGCCAGCCACGGCTGCCCCTGGAGCCAGTGTCCGGGTTGGTGATGGGGTTAATTCCCTTTCATAAGACTCTTACTTGCACCCACCCAGCTGGACCCGGGACAGTCTCTCTCTGTGGGGGGAAGGGCGTCTGCCATTACTGAGGCAGTCTGCCATTAACAAGGCAGTCCACCACCACCGAGGCAGTCCACCACTACCTAGGCAGTCCTCCACCACCGAGGCAGTCTGCCACCACCGAGGCAGTCCGCCACTACCGAGGCAGTCTGCCAATACGGAGACAGTCTGCCGTTACTGAGGCAGACCACCATTACTGAGGCAGTTCTAACTATACCTCTATAAACAAAACTGCAAGGAAGTTCACACAGCAGCTGAGCAGAGCCCACGGCAGCTCAGCAACACCTCTGCTGGCAGACAGTGACTAGGCCACCTCCTCTCGCTGGGCAGGGCATCTCTGAAAAAAGGCAGCAGCCTGTCAGGAACATATAAATAAAGATCCACCTTCCCAGGACAGAGCACCTGGAAAAAAAATGTGGTTATGAGTCCCGCTGCAGCAGACTTAAATGTACCTGCCCAGCAGCTCTGAACGGAGCAATGAAGCTCACAGCTTAGCACCATGGGCTCCCAAAAGGACAGACTGTCTCCTCAAGCAGCTCCCCAACCCCCATATATCCAAAGAGACGCCTCATAAAGGAGAGCTCAGGCTGACATCTGGCGGGCATCCTTCTGAGACAAAGATAACAAAAGAAGAAACTGGCAGCAACCCTTACTGTTCTGCAGCCACTGCAGGTGATCCCCAGGCAAGCAGGGTCTGGAGTGGACCTCCAGCAGTCCTACAGCAGAGAGCCCTGATTGTTAGAAGGAAAGCTAAGAAACAGAAAGAAATAACTTCATCAGCAACAAAAAGGACATCCACTCAGAGACCCAATCTGAAAGTCACCAACTACAAAGACCACAGGTAGATAAATCCACAAAGATGGGAAGAAACCAGTGCAAAATAGATGAAAACACCCAAAACCAGAACGCTTCTCCTCCTCCAAGGGAACACAACTCCTCACCAGCAAGGGAACAAGGCTGGATGGAGAATGAGTCTGATGAATTGACAGAAATAGGCTTCAGAAAGTGGGTAATAACAAACCTCTCTGAGCTAAAAGAACATGTTCTAACCCAATGCAAAGAAACTAAGAACATTGAAAAAAGGTTTGACGAAATGCTAACGAGAATAAACAGCTTAGAGAGGAATATAAATGAATTGATGGAGCTGAAACACACAACACGAGAACTTTGCGAAGCACACACAAGTTTCAATAGCCGAATCGACCAAGCAGAAGAAAGGATATCAGAGATTGAGGATCAACTTAATGAAGTAAAAGGAGAAGGCAAGATTAGAATAAAAAGAGTAAAAAGTAATGAACAAAGCCTCCAAGAAATATGGGATTATGTGAAAAGATTACTGGTGATGCAATGAGGTAAGATGAGGTCATACTGGAAGTAGAATGGGCCTTTGCTCCAATATGACTGTTGTCCTTACCTAAAGGAAAATTTGGACACTGTTACACTCACAGGAAAAACTCTTTGTGAATATGAAGATAGAGATCTAAGTAATGCATCTCTAAATCAAGGAAAGCCAAAAATGCCAACAAATCATGAGAAGCTAGAAAAGACACAAGATAGATTCTCAATCACGATCTTCACAAGGAAAAAACCCTGCCACCATCTTGACCTTGGACTGCTATCTTCCAGAACTAGGACACAATACATTTCTGTTGTTTAAGCCACTAAGTTTGTGGTACTTTATTATGGCAGCCTGAAAAGACATGGGAAAAACAAATTCAGTTTCTCCAACTATTTCCTAGATATGAAGGAGGTTTCCCTATCAATAACCAACTCTGTGGATGACTCTTCAGCAAACCCAGCTGGGTCCTCCTGGTCCACTAATTTAATTCAATTCTGACACCATCTTCCTGCAGATAATGTCAGATCCCACAAGTTGAGGGTTCAATCCCAAAAGACTGCCCTCCACTTCAGATGCCAGTCACAAGCACAGGTTGTAACCTGTTCTTCTAACCCACTGGTTATAAATTGGGGTTCCCATGCCCTCCCCTCACGTTTCATTAACTCATTAGTATGGCTCAAAGAACTCAGGAAAACACTTTACTTACATTTACTTAGTTATCATAAAGGATATTACAAAGGGTACAAATGAACAGCCAGGTGAGAGAGATGCAGAGGGAGAAGTATGGGACAAGCAGGCATAGTTTCCATGCCCTCTCCAGGTGCACTACCTTCCAGGAACCTCAACATGGTCAGGAGCTGGAAGCCTCAGAAGCCAGCCTTTTGGAATTTGATGGGGGCTTCATTACATAGGCATGATTGATGACATCACTGGCAAATCAACCTTCAGCCCTTATCACCTCATGGAAGTCAGTGGGGTAGGGGTAAGGAATAAAAGTTCCAATCTGATGATTACAAGGTTGGTTCACCTGGCAACCAGCTCTGAACCTGAGGCTATCTAGGGACCCCCTCCCCTCCCCAGCCACCAGCCGTCTTGTTAGCATACAAAAGGCACTCTGAAAACGTAAGCTAGAAAATGGGATGAAGACCAAATACATGTTTCACAGTATCACACAGCACAAAAAATGAATGCAATATATAAATAGTTACCACTTATGAATTTACATTCTACTAAGTGCACATTACTCTCTATAAATAATGGATGCACACCCTGACATGTCCTCTAAATAAAATGTGCTCTGTTTAACAACCTATGTCAAAACTTGGTGATGAGTTAGGAGTTTACACACAAAAAACACATGATCACGTTTATCATGCTCAATTATGTCCTCCCTACCATCCTGACCAAGAAATAAACACCAACTGACTACAGAATGACAGCAAAAAAAGATGTCTTGTGCACTTTCCTTATGCCTTGCTTAGCTAAAATGCCTCCTAACCATTCTATTGGTAATCTTATTACCTGACTTTTCCCCTCTGCACGAGAAGGGGTGGGTAAGAATAATTCCTATCTTATGTTCAAAATAATGACCCTAACATTCAGGGGTTATCTTGACCATACCCTTTGTCTAAGATAAATTCACCCATAACTTATCTCAGGCTTTATCTCAGGAGAAGAAAGCATTTAGAGCTATCTCATAATGGATCTTGCTTCCTGGAAAAGCACCAAAACCATTCAAGCAAAGGGATGTTGTACAGCAACTCAGACCCAACTGAGGACTTTGAATCAGCTGACAACTAACTCTCCACCAAGTCCAAGGTTTATAGCTTCACAAAGCAAATTTAAATACTACTGGATATTTTTAAAGAGAAAATGTCTATCACGTTTTTAAAGGATGTAAGCTTCCCATGCAGGGATACCAGGTTTTGCTATCTTACTTAGTTTACTGCACAATGGGCATTTAACCAATGCTTAGTACTCCTAATGGTAATAACATTAAAAACATAATCAACAATACAAGCTTCAGTTGCTGCTTAACCTCTCTCTCACTGCAAATAATGAAAATTTTATTCTCGACTAAAGAGCTATGGAGAGAAAGGATGTTTGGATCATAAACCTGAGGAAAGTCTGGGGAAACCACAAAGGTATAATGAAACTGCACCATACGAAACGAGCCATCAAGGTAATGGTCATTAAACTGTAAGTTTCTGTAAAACAAATACAACTAATTAGATGGCCAAACCAATTGCAAATAGGAAACCAATGCCTATTTTATTTTAAAATTCAGGACACAGATTCTAGATATCATTTGATTCAGTTTGGAGGGTGCGGGGGAAGAACCTTATACATAGAAGGTGAAATGATCTTTAACACTGAATTGATCAATAAATACTTTTAGCATTTAATTTGCCTCATGACTTCAGTCTGCATTATGTGGTATTAAGTGGAATAATGAAGCAACAAACATATTCAATAAGATTGTCAACATCTTATTTGGTGATATGAGGAATAAAAAGTAGATATAAAGATTCTACTTCTGTCTAGGATATAGATGCTGCAGAGAATGTTGTTCCTGTTCTAACAGCAATAAAAATCCAAATAAACTTTGAAATCATAACTTTGCTTTTTAAAAGGTGAGTTCTCAAGGTAACAAAGATCTAAAAAAGTAGGAGGACCATCTCTCCTAGAAAGCAAGAAATAAAGGAAGGTCTCCCTTAGCAGAGCATGTTAAGAAGATGCACCAATTTAGCTGCATAAAATCATGTAAATTGATTTGAGATAAAACATCGGCTTGCAAGGTCAAAGCTAGGCTAACACGGAAATCCAAAATTTCTGGGAGCACCTGATACAAAATGGAATCTGCAGTAATTTACATCTCCTTTTTCACAAGCCTCTGCCAGGTGCTAAGGAAAAAGAATGATGGCAGGGCAAGAAACCAAGGAGCCCACACTTGCTGGTGATTGGGATTAAAAAGGCGGTTAGTAACTTAAAAGATACAGGCAAAAAACACGATGCATTTCTCCAAACCCTTTTATCCAATGAAGCAAATGTCTCAAGTTGCAGAGGAAGATTCAGCAAACCCTCTTAATCACAAGGCACAGGTAAAACATATTGTTATTGAGGGAAGAATGAAAGAAAAATTCAAAGACTGGGAAAATTATAGGAAATGCCTTGAGCCTAAGATTACATGCTGATAACAAGTATACTCATCTCCTATAACTGGAAGATGGACAAGAAGACAGCACTCTAGACAGAAATTGGTTTCTACTTGATAGAAACTGTGAAACCTACTCCTACGGGTAAGATATGCAACGCCTCACTAAGATTAAAGATGCATAGAACAAGAGAGAACTCTCCCTGCCCCCCAAATTATCTTAGCACAGAACACTAAGCAAGAAGAGTCTAATGCTGAGGGAGAAGCGAGAGAGCAGCAAAAGATCCCTTTCTGTAGTTCAAGTATTCTGGCATGGCTAAAAGAAGATGGTAGAGGCACAATTAAGAGAAAAATTCCTCCAGCACCCTGCCTCCATTCTAAGCACTAATGCAACATTTGGAGAATTCAAGCTGAAGTCCATGGAAGGTAAATGCAGAGATAATTAAACCTTAATCCACTCACCACCTTAGTTCCAGCCTGTAATGGTCAGTCTTATGTGTCAACACGGCTAGACTGTAGTACCCAATTGTTGGGTCACACACCAGTCTAGATGTTGCTTTGAAGAAAATTTTTAGGTGTGATTAACAATTAAATCACTAGACTTTGAGTAAGGCAGACTATTCTCCGTAATATGAGTGGGCCTCAACCAATCAGTTGAAGGCCTTAAGAGAAAAGACTAAGATTCCTTAAAAAGAAAGGCAATGTGTCCACAGCCTTTGAACTCAACACTGTAACACTGCCGACCGCTGGCAATTCCTGCCTGCCAGCCTAAGCCAATGCCCTAAAATCTCTCTCTCTCTTTTTCCCTCTCTCTCCATCTCTCTCTCTTCCACCCACCACTTCTATCTCTAACAGGATATTTGATATTTGGTCCAGAATTTCTAAATATAATAAGACATCAAATTGCTGACTAAAGATCTCAGAGAATCACAAGCAAGGTGTGAGGAGGGGAGAGCATAGAAATTCAACATATACAAATTGCTGAAAATAGTAGAAAAACAGAAGATATTAAGGCATCCATGGGAAAAAAAGGAAGAAAAGATAAATTACATGCAGGAGAGAAAGAAATAGAAGAGATCCAGAAATTGTGGAAATTAGAAGACAATAGAGTGATAGATGACTGTGATTTATAAATGATTTTGAAAAACTACCTATCAACCCAAAGTCTTATACCAAACAAAAATATTTCTAAAATGAAGGGAAAATAAAAACTTTTGCAGTAAAAGTTGAAATCATTCATTTCCAGTAGACTTGGGTTATAAAAAGTGCTCATAAAAAAGAACAAGATCATGTTCTTTGTGGCAACATGAATGTATCTGGAGAGGTTATCCTAAGCAAATGATTACAAGAACAGAAAACCAAATACTGTTCGTTCTCACAAGTGGGAGTAAAACAAAGTGAACACATGGAAACAAAGAGGGACACAACAGACACTGGGGCTTAGTTCGAAGTGGAGAGTGGGAGAAAGGAGAGGATTAAAAAAAGTCTATCAGGTACTGTAGTTACTACATGAGACACTAAATAATCTTTACATCAAACACAACATAGTTTACCTCAATGAGAACCCTGCACATGGACCCCTAAACCTGAAACAAAAATTAGAAACAAAAATTTAAGGGAATTCTTCAGGCAGGAAAACTGTGATACCAAAACAGAAACTCAGTCAACACACAGAAATAAACAATCCATGGATGTTCAAAATAAACATAAAATAAAATGTATTTTCTTATTAAAAATCCTAAGGCCAGGAGTGGTTGCTCAGGGCAGTAATCCCAGCACTTTGGGAGGCCAATGTGGGTGGATCACCTGAAGGCAGTTCAAGACCAGGCTGGCCAACATGATGAATTCCCATTTCTACTAAAAATACAAAAATATTAGCCAGGTATGGTGGTGCTCACCTGTAATTCCAGCTACTTGGGAGGGTGAGGCAGGAGAATTGCTTGAACCTGGGAGGCAGAGGTTGCAGTGAGCTGAGATCGTGACTTTGCACTCCAGCTTGGGTAACAAGAGCAAAACTTGGTCAAAAAAAGCATTCTAAAGATAACTAATTGTTTAATAAAAATATATTGTGAAATTGTTACGTAACAGTAAAATTATGACAGCAAACAAAGAACGGTAGGGAAGAATTGAATGTATACTGTGTAAGATTCTTTCTGTTTAAAAGGTAGCATAATATCACCTGAAGTTATCCTGTGATAAATTAATTATACATATTTTAAACATTAGGGTAGGTAATTCAAAAACAATTTAAAAGAGTAATAATTTTCAAATAGCCATAAATATTTTCAAGAGCCATAATCCAATTGCGAGTATAAAAAACAAACATGAGATTTTCTGTTTACTTTTCTAAAAGTTAAGAGGAAGAAAAGGGAGCAGAAAAAAAAGAAAATATATAGTAAATTAATAGATTAAAATCCAACCATGCCAATAGTTACATTAAGTACAATTGGCCTAAACCCTCAATTAAAAGTCAAAGATTGCTGAATTGGATTTAAAAAACTAAAATCCAATTATATGCTACCTAACACAGACTCATTTTAAATATAAAGACATAGATTAAAAGCAAAATGATGAAAAAATAATACTACTTAAACACCAAAAGGAAGCTCATGTTTCTATATTAATAATAGAAAATGTAGCCATCAGAACAAGGGTTATTAACCAGTGAAGATGAAGAATATTACAAATTTTATTAAGGACATAATTTATCAACAAGAAACAATAATACCAAATATTTGTATGGATTCAATAGTAGACCTTCAAAATATATGAAACAATAATGGATAGAACTGAGAGGATAATAGAAAAATTTGCAATTATATTTTGATGCTTCAAAACTCACCAATTAATAGAACATTAAATCAATAAGTTAAGTACACAGATGACCTGAACATACTATCAACCAACTTGGTCTAATTGATATTTATAGATTACTGCACTCAAACGCAGCAGAACATGAATTTTTTTTATGTAGACATAGGACATTTACCAAGATGTTCATATTGTGAACAAACAGATGCTATTCTGTGTCACAAACATACATTATTAAATTTTTAAATTTAAAAGAATTAAAATGCATTGCTAGCATAGTGGAATTAAATAGGAAGTATAGATAGATGATAGATATATAGAGATATATAGATAGTTGAATATAGAGTGAGAGAGGAGAGGAAGACAGAGATCCTACTATTAGTGGTAAATAAGATAGATAGATGGATATAGAATGAGACAGAGGAGAGGAAGAGAGAGATACTACTGTTACTTAGTGATAGATAATATGATGGAGATAAGCGGTGCAGACCTTCACAAAAGAAAGTCTGATATAGGTTGAAGTTGCTGAAAAAAGATTTCCTTGAGAGTTAGATATTTGATCATTCGTCATCCGTTTTCATACTACTGCTATGTAAACTCAAAGTGAATGCTTCTAGTTCCTTGCTTGTAGATCCTTGATAATGTTCTATTTTTAGATCCATATAGTCCTACTTCCTTAGAATATTAAGCACAGCCTCTTTGAACCTGGAACAAATTTGTCTATACATCCCCTCATCCATGTGAAAGCCACATTCTCTGACAAGGATCTTGACCAGTAACACAGAACTTGATTTCTGAGGGAATGATTATGAAACACAAGCCCTCTTGATGTAGTTTGAACCCAGAAGAAACAGCAGAAAGAATAAATGTTGGCCATTGAGACAACACAGTAAGCGTCTCCAAGAGATCAAGAACAAATGCACCCAAAAAAGAATGTTATCCAAGAGATAAATCCAAGATTAAGAGATAGAAGGAGACAAAGTCAAGAAGAATCTTAAAAAAAAAAAATAGATGTATGAATGATTGTCAATAACAGTGGTGGAACATCTTTGAGTAAGGCAAAATAATGTTTTCTGATTGGCCTATTACTTTGACTTAGGAGAAACAAACTTAACTCAGTATGACTATCTCGTATGACATCTCATCCAACACTTACATTCCCCATCTTACAAAATGATGACCCAAAAAAGAGATGGTGCTAAAAAATCTGTTTATTTTGCTTAAAGAGTGTCAACCATCAGAGATTCAAAGAATTAAGTAAAAATATGATTAGTACCAATATTATAAAACTATACATTTGTGATTTAATATTTCATATTAAAAATCTGTACTTTTTAAATTAAAAAAAAATCTGTCCTTGCCAATCTATTATTCCAACATGGCAACAATTATCTGGAGTTGAACACTGGTCACTTCCATCACAGACTGAAGTGTATAAGCCCTTTGCAAATGTACTTTATGAATACATTCTAGTGTGATTTAAATGGGGAGATACATTCTGAGAAATGCATCACTGGGCAAGTTTGTCATTGTGCAAAGTTCATAGAGCATACTTACCCAAACCTGGGTGATATGCATTCTACCATATGCCTACACTCTATGGTATAACCTAGTTTTCTTATGCTATAAACCTCCGAAACATGCTACAGTACTGAATACGGTAGGCAATTAGAACACAATGATAACTATTTGTGTATCTGAACATACCTAAGCATAGAAAAATACAGTATTACCCCCATCATATACATGCTCTATTATTAAGCAAAATGTTACCATGTGGCATGTGACTAAAATCTCTTTCTACATCCCAACATCTGGATGGTTTGACTTTAGTGCTTCCTGACCCATAAAGACATTTGAGATTTTTTAACCTCTAATGCCATGGGAGTCTTCTGTGATCCCCAGAATTTGAATAAATATTTGTGCTTACTCCTTTTGCTCATACAATTCTGTGCTTGCAATTTCTTTCCTTTTTTTTTTTCTCTCGGTTGAATGTATTCTACCACTGAAAACACAGTGTAAGGCTTTCTCTTCTGTAACAAACTGTAACGCTCACACAGGATAAGACAGCTCTTTCTTCTTGCTTTCTGAACACTTCCCACATTTTTTCATCAGAGCCATGGCCACATAGTTCGTTCACACATCTCTTTCCCATGTTGTATAATAAAAATCTTGAGATCTTTCCAAAATCAATATTCTGCTTGGGCCCTTTGAACCTCAATCTATGCCAAGAAAGGTCATATGTTGGCCTGGATTTTTAGGAGATAAAAAATGGGAAGACGAGAATTCTCATTTCAAGGGACAACCCAATGTGTACTAAGGCTAATGCTTATAATTACTGTGGCACGTGCAGAGTTGGGAAACAGCACCAAAACTTACAGCATTATGAGACTCACTACTACTACATATGGAGGTGGGATCAATATCCTATCTTATACATAAGGAGGTAATGGTAGTAGATGCTGTATTTTTTAGAATCATCAATAGCTCAGAGGCAGGCACTGATTTTAATAGAGAGTTAATCATAATAGTTGATTTCCTGGCTCTGTAGTTTCTGTAGCATCTCCTCACAGGACAAATAAGAAATAAAAATACCAGCAGATGCTACATTACGGGTAAGGAATGAGTTCCTGGGCACATATGGAGACAACCCTTGGGGACATCAATGGAATAAAGGCTTATTTAAGAATTACAGCTGCTCCTACAATAACAGGTGGGAAGGGAGCCATTTAATGCTATATCTAGTGTCATTGCAATATAAATGTATATGCATAAATATGTACACATGATATGCATATATATGTAGATATATGTATACACACATATGTGTGTATGTGAATATATATAGTTAGCTACTAAAACTTTTTCCAGTGTCGTGAGAAAATATTCATAGCAGAAGCAGAGGAAGTAGGAAAGAATTACAGAAATTTGAGGGTTATTTTTTGCTGTGAAAGAGGAGACAGAATCACTAATCAAAGAGACAGTTTCACATATATTCAGCAGAGGAAGTATTGTTTTAACACTATTTTTTCAGCTATATGTGAAACACACGGAATTTAATTTATATCAAAATGTCATATAAAAGGAAGCATTCATCTTTAGAACATTTGCAAGTAAGCTTCCCATCTGTAAACTACCAATTACGATTTATCAAAGTGTCCAAGTACAGAGAAAAGTGTAGTTTTTTGGTATGTAAAAAGGCTTTTTAAGCATTTTAGTTTACTTAATATTTAATAAAGTAAACAAAAGCTTATCTCACACTTTCTATTTACATGAAATATGGACCAAGGTAGAAAATCCACATATCTAAAAAAGCAGAAACATTTTACTTGGAACAATTATATACATATATATATATATATATATATATATATCCCCATAAATGTATAATTGATAAACACCATAAGGATCTTAATGTGAGAATATTGATGAATAGAGAGGCAATAATGGAGAACTCACGTAAGAAAAGATTTCGACTGTAAGAGGAAACATGCCCAATAACTGTACTTAAGCAGAATGAAGCAGGACAAACTAGAGGTAAATGTAGATAGGCTCCTATAGGTGGAAGCAGAAATTGAGAACATATCATATTTTCTCTGTGAAGAGATAGGATGGTTCTTTGGCTGGGAGCTGGGAGGCTGAGTTCATGTTTGAAAATATGTGGAGAAGAATTGACACTTTTAATATAATGATGGAAAGAAATTGTCAACAAGAAATTCTGAACAAGATTGACTTTGAGTGTTGATGATTAGAAAGTAATGTTGATAACAAAAAAATGAGATACTTAAGGAACCCTACGAATTCACAAATACCGTGAACTGGAACTCTCACTTAAGCACAGAAATGACCATAGCTAGGAATTCAGTTGTATTCAGGAGTTTAAGAACTGAATTAGCACTTCTGTAGTAGAGATAATTTATATTTATAACAAAATTCATAATTTGAGAGATACGGATGTGTGGTGGGGAAGAGGACAAATTCTTCAGAGATGAGTATGTTAAGCATAGAGGATTCATGTGTTATGAAGGATGGCAATGACAGGATTGGGCTGACGCTATGTTAGTGAACCAATTACCAGAAGTTAGATGATGGCAATAAGAAAGTAGTGAGAACTGCATAGTGACACATCATGAATCTCAAATGAGTTTAATTTATGTGTTTGTGTATGAGAGAGAGAGAGAGAGAGAGAGAGAGAGAGAGAGAGAGTGTGTGTGTGTGTGTGTATGTGTAGGCATGTGTGTGTAGGTGAGTTGGTGCCATGTCCCACCAAATCTATGTCAAATTGTTGGACACGGGACTAGATCATGGAGGCAGAGTTCTAACGAGTAGTTTAACACCATCCCTTCTGGGTACTGTCTGGTGAATGAGTTCTCACAAGATCTGGTTGTTTACATGTATGTGGCTCCTCCCCTACCACCCTGCTCCTGCTCCAGCCATGTAAGATGTGTCTGCTTCCCCTTTGCCTGCCACCATAATTGTAAGTTTCCTGAGGCCTCTCAAGAAGCAGAAGCTGCTACGCTTCCTATACAGCCCACAGAACTGTGAGCCAATTAGTCCTAATTTTTTTAAATAAATTACACAGTCTCAGGTATTTCTTTGTAGCAATTTTAGAACAAACCAATACAGTATGTGCATTTTTTTTTCTGTCAGTTTTACAAGAGAATGGGTGTCTTATTGCTAGAAGTGCCACTGGAGTTTAGGGAGTTCATCCAGGGGTATGCATGTGAGAAAATAAGCAGCTAGAATTAAGAGGGAAACAGTGAAGGTGATATCTTCAGATGAGAGTCAAGCTTCATTTACAGCAAGGAACGTAAAGTTGAAGATGGGTTTTTTTTTTTTTTTATTCTATATGGATAGTTGTAGAAAACACTGTGGGAAAATTTTGAAGATGAAGATATGGTAGAGAGCTGAGTCCAGAAAAACGAAGTTCAGAACATAGAGAAGAACAGTACCATAGATGATAGAAGATCATGTTTCCTTGTACAGGAGGCATTGACCCATATAAACAGAAAAGAGAGCAATGGCGGATGGAGAGACCTTTTGAGCAGGGTGGTGTCAGAGTGCCGGGACTTGACAGTTTGCCTCTTTCAGCTGGAATGACCCTCCCCAGTGGTTTCCAACTATGACTCTATAACATACAGCTGGGGTGAAAATGGTTAGAGAAATCACCACCTTTATAAATTAATACATTGCCATGTATATTTATATATCTATCTCTGCCAAGTATTTTTAGTGTGAATCATTGTAAGAGTATAATAAAATTTTTGTATATTGACACAATTGATTTTCTGCACCTGCAAATCTAATGTCCAATATTTAAATTACTATGTTTTCACCAAGGTCATTACATTATGAGATTTAGAGCCTAATAGTCAAACAGCCAACTTTGGAGGAAAAATCATATTATCTTCTCATGACTTTTAAATTGAAACAAATTCAAAGATTTTTATCATACATGAAAAAAATCAACTTGTTAATTATTGTCATAGTGAGATAGGCTATTTGCTCTCTTAACGAATGGCTTATATCTTAATTTTCTGAACTATTAAAAGTGTGCAAACAATTACCCACCTTTTACACAACTGAATATTTTGCCAACTATCATTGGATTAATTTTTCTAAAGTAGAACCAATTATATGAGGCCTTTGAAAAACAGAGGAAATGATATGTTTTTTTCCGTGCCTGAACCCAAATCTCATCCTGACATGTAGCTCCCATAATCCCCACATGTCATGGGAGGGACCGGGTCGGAGGTAATTGACTCATGAGAGGGAGTTTTCCCATATTGTTCTTGTGATAGTGAATAAGTCTCACAAGGTATGATGGTTTTATAAAGGGTGGTTCCCCTGCACATGCTCTCTTGCCTGCTGCCATTAAGACGTGTCTTGCCTCCCTTACCTTCTGCCATGATGGTGAGGCATCCACAGCCATGTGAAACTGTGAATTCATTAAACCTCTTCTTTTTAAATTAATTATGTCTGTTAACAGTGTGAGAACAGACTAATACAGGCATGAAATGTGACTCCTGGGTTTCTTTGACCATTCTTTTTGTTCACTCTGTCAACATGCATTTTTCTGGAATACCTTCTAGATATTAGTTACTGACTTAGACCAAACCTCTGACCTTGGGGAGTTCAGGAGTTGATTGTGTTTAATTTTCCCATCATTCTGGTGATCCTGCAGAGGGCACACTTCAGTTTCTAGATTCCATTTTAAATATTAATTTTCCAACAGTTTAAACAAAGGTCATCCTAGGAATAGAATCTTTATTTTAGTAACAATTGTTTAATTAATTATTATTATTATTATTATTTGCAAACACAAGTGCCAAACCCCCAGCCTTCATTCATACAGTTTCATTTAAACAGATTGTCTTCTTTTCTCAGACTTGAATTTAGCTGGTGACTTGACAGTTGAACAGCTGTTCACTTCCATTTCCAAAAGTCTGTATGTTTTGAAAAAGAAGATTAACATACTTCTCTTTTCTGTTCAGGTCCAACAAAAACAGGGGCAGTTAAACCTAAACCATTTGTCTAAGAGAAAGGGGATAGAATTATTTTCAACTTTTGTGTTGTGTCCTTTCATATAAATCCCCCTCACTCCACGCACACTCACCTCTGGTTCTCAAAAGAAGCCAAAACTTAATTTTTCATGGGAATATTGTTTATGAAACATCAGGGCTTTCTAGATTTGTCTGTCTTTGCCAGCAGCTTTGAAGAACATTCACTTAAAGCAATCTAGATAGTTGTCTCTATTGGAGAAAACCTCCACAAAAAGAAGAAAAAGATAGAAATGTCTTGGTGTTGTGATTAACACTTTGAAATAGAGATCCAGGATGTTTTAGGTTAATTTCAGAGACCCTAGTAAAACACGTATGCACACATTCTTTATTTGAAGCATCCATTCAGTATTCTTTTTCTGTGTGTAAACCTGGTGTTAAGTCAAGTGGAATGTTTGGATGATTTGCCGGTGGCGTAGTTAAATGAAACACATAGTCTTGTAATGTAGGTAAGGAGACAAAATCAGTGAATACTGCTCTGTTGGTAATCTGTTGAGAGGAAAAGAGTAAAAGCATAAAAGGTAATGATACTCTGTTCTCTTATTCTACTTAGAGTATAATCATGGTACTCTCTTTTCTGCTTTCATGTAAATTCTGCCCACTCCACAAAAGAAACAACAATACACAAGTATGCAGTTACCCTGGATCTTAAATTAGACAATGCAAGCAGTGATTTATGGATAATGAGCTACATCAACAAGATCCAGGCTGGTGAACTGTGTGGCAGCTGGAGTCAAACAAAGCTAAGTCAAGCGTGATACCGAGTTCAGTAGATCTAACAGGGGATCCAAATAAATCAACCAAGGAGAGCTGCCATAAAAAGAGATATTCAAAGTTGTGTACATATTTATTTAGATTTCACATTTCAAGAACATCCTAATGTATAATAGTCAAGGTGTTACATTTTACCTGAAAAAATGCATGTCATTAATGTTAAATTGTATTAAACAATTTGAAATTTAATGCAAATCACCAATATGATTACAGTTCCATGATGTTCCATTCAGTCACTCAGCCAGTATTTATTGAGTACTTAACTAGATTCATTGAGCAAACATCTTGTGGGCACCTTCCCTGTGATAGTCATATTTGTAGATATTGAGGACACAAGAGTGATATGTCTCTGGTCCCAGAAATATAAAAATGAATGGCCTATTGTTTCTTTCCTTAAAGAGGTGTTGAAAAACCAGAGAGACAAACATACCTAACTAATTTGATACATTGTGATAACAGATAAGATAGGAAGTAATTAAAAACATTAGTGTTAAGAGAAAAAATATCAATTAATTTTGAGTACATGACAAGGAGCAGGGGAAATTTTTCAGATTAGGTACTGTTGCCAGTTCCTAGGAGGCGACATGCCATAAGTATTGTAAAAGCGAGTTCTCAGACCTGAGATAGGTAAGAAAGATTGTACTCAGTTTCAATACACTGTTTTTTATCTTCTTTCATGGTGTTATTTCACTTATAAATTTCTATATAAGTTTATAGTCCAAAACCACACCTTTTAATGCCCTTATTGAATTTTAATGCATTAAAAAACATGGTTGAATAAGCCATGCACTTGCTATTAGATACTTGGTTTCTTCTAATTTTTCATTAAATGATCATATATAATTTTGAAAAGTTAAAATATGTTCATAGAATTGACCTTCCAGTTTTAAAGATGTCATTAAAAGTTTGAGGTTTGATCTCCAAGGAAACTGAGACTATTTTAAATGCCACCAGAGACAAAAAAGTACTCTAGATTTCCTAGAGTTTATTCCATTTACTGGGCAACCATTCAATTTCAGCTTCACTAGGGCAGAGACCATTTCATTGGCTAATACAATATATACTGAGGATTTCACATACTGCCTGATATACATTAAACAGTAATTAATTGTCAAAGGAATGAATAAATGAATGAATGAATGTTGAGCGCCATTTTAATTTACCTTCATCTATTTTAGTAAGTGCATTTTAGCATTATATAGTTTGTTTGTATCTATATTTTGATTTATTATTCTATCATCACATAATATTCCCTGTGTACTGCATTAATGTAATAGATTACTGCCACACACATTTTAGTTCTTAACCAATAGCCATTCTACTCATTTTTTCCTGGCTAACACATGCTGGTTGTGTTTAGAAGAATTATGTGCTCTACCCCAAGGATTAATAATGACTACCTAAGCCTATAGATTTCATCTTTCTTTCCCAGACTTTTGTAACTAGCTGTGGCCATATCACTTATTCCTTGCCATTGAGTCTATGATAAAGTTTCCTGAAAAAACTTCTGGGAATTGTTTCTTTCATTATGCTGGAAAAAACAAAAAGAAAAAATAATAACTTAAGGAAAAATCCATTTTTATCAACATCTCCTATGATTATTGGCTTTGAATGGAGCCATGATGTCTGGAGGTGTTGAAGCCATCTGGAACCCATATTTCAATATGCCTATGATCAAAAAAGCAACAAGCTGCAGACATTAGAGTAAAAGAATACTCTTGGTAAAAATATTGAGCTGTACTAACGCTGTACTGACAACCTCCAAGCTTCATTTTATTTAAGATAATTACTGTTGTTATTGCTTAAGACACTCTAGGCAAGGTGTTCTATTACTTGTGTACAAAATTCTCCCTGGCACAATTTTACTATGAAACTTTATGAATGACATACTATACACCCACCCATACATCATAGTTTTAATGTAATCATGATATTCATCATTGATAAATCTTAAGATTTGAAATGAGCATTACATTCTGTTGTCATTCCTAATTTACAAATTGATTATATTTAGGTGTATTCTTTGCAGTGTATTTCAACATATAGAATGAAGAATAAGATAAATTGATTCATCTTGAAACTCAGAATTAAAGCCCTTAAGAAAATTTTGCACTATTTTCTGTATTCCTTTTTGATCATAGTTAGGATCCATGTCATCAATTATTTTAAATTTCTTTCCACTGTCATTTTTTACTGTTTTTACTATTATGCCAAAAGATTTTGATCATTAAAAATATTAATATGTTTGAAATGCTTGCATGGTAAGTTTGTCATCATTAATCTTAAAATATGTTAATCACTGATTAAATTAATATATGTTTCTAATTTAATTTTTCTAACAATTTGCCAAGTTCTATAAAACATTCCTTGAAAACTTAATTATCAGTTAGTCACTCAAAAAATAAATCAGAATGGATTTATTTAATTATTTATTATTTCTCTTTTTCTCTAACTGGAAACCAAGGAATTTCCCAAATGAATTATGTGTTTCTAATTGAATTAATACTTAAGTCTTGGTAATTCTGTTCTTTTTGTAGATGAATATTGTGGTAGACTTAATAGCCCCTGAAAACTATTCACATTCTAATCTGGAGTTGCTGAATGTTACCTTTAACAAGAACAACAAAAAGGACATTACAGATATGATTAAATTTAGAATTTTGAGATGAGATTACCCTGGATTGTCACATGGGCAATCCACACAATCACATTTGTCCTTTTAAGAGAGCCACAAAGGGAAATCAGCCAAACTAGAAGAAGAGAAGTCAGTGTGACCACAAAGATAGATTGAAGTGATTCATCTACAAGTCAAGGAATGCCAGCAGTTATCTGAAGCTACTTGAGGCAAAGAAAAGATTCATCACTAGGACTGTGGAGGGAGTTCAGTTTGCCGATACCTTGATTTAGGTCCAGCGATACTGATTTTGGACATCTGGTTTCCAGAACCATAAAGGAACTTTATTTGTTGCTTTAAGCCACTAAGTTTCTAGTAATTTGTTATAGTAGCCACAGGAAACTAATACAAATATATTTGCTGCTGTTTCCATCATTCTTCTGTAGAAACAGTACTTATACACTGAATTTGGCTAATTTTACGTTTTTTCTCTATTAGTTTTTTTTATTTTCCTAATATTCTTATGTATAGTCATCATCTGTAAAATGTGCTATTTTCATTCCTTTGTTTCATATTGTTGTATTTCTTATACATTTTCATTTCTTATACTTTTTCCAAATCCAAAATATTGCGTGAATTTCCATTGCAATATTGAACAGAAATAACGGTAGCTATATGCTAATCAATATCTTGTTTTGAAGAATAACAGGTTTCTATTTATTATCTAGAATGATGAATGATAACTTATTATATTAATGTATGTTTTTGCTTTATACACCTTTAGCAATAACATGGGTCCTTATAATATTTTATCATGCAATGATGTAAAATATTACTAAATGATAGTCAAATGTATAGCATAATACCTGTGAAATATGTACCTCTTATATGGCAGATAAGGTTAATACTTTCTTGAAAGTTATCATCACATGCCTAAATAGTATATTGAGCCCTTATTGTTTTTTTAAAGATCACTTTGATATTGATAGTTTATTCACTACTAGTCTAAGAAGGCTACAAAGTCAAGTCTTTGAGTTTATTCTCTTAAAAGCTTGAGAATAGGGGTAGCTATTGATAAAAGCTGAAGAGCAACAAATCCAGAAGGAAAAACTTCCAAGCACCAAGAAGTAAAATGCTACATAATGCTTTTCTGCTTTTGAAAGACAGGCTTGTAGAAGCGATGGTGCCAAATTGTCCAAGAATAGAGGACTTCAAAAGTAGAAAGTGGTAGATTTAGGGACAGAGGTCTTGCCTAAATTTTCTCAAGGTAAGTAAAAGAAATGAATTCAGAGGAAGATCGTTAAATGGTGGAGACCCATTCCCTGCTCCAATACATAGCATTTGAGGGTGACAGGCAATTTAATAGGGAAGAAAGTAGAGGCCAGATCACAAAAATTGAGATCTTGGGAACCGTTGCAAAATCCTCACACAAACTTGGCAAGGAAGCAATGAAACCACAGACCTTAAAGGAAATATGAATGTTTGAGCAGTGAGCCTATGAGCTATAATGAGGAATGTCTGCAACCCAGAAAACACTTCTCTGAATGTTTTTTAAACAAATTATGACCCTGTTCCTCCTTCATCAACTCTACAGGGCAGATTCACCCACAATGTGACTGAATTGATATGTTCAGTGCCAAGTTGATAGAGTTCAACTTATCAATTTATAGACTTACAGAATAGAAATAATAATAGGCTATAGTACAATATTTATTTTACTTGATTGTGAAGCAGAAAATGTGTATGAACTAAATGTCTTGCATTTTTTCACTATTACTTAATCACTCAGAGTAATAATGTATTGAATTCTCTTTAAACTTTATCAAAATTCATATATGACATTTAAATCTCCTTTTTCAGGACTATTTTGGATGTTTTCTAACAATTTATATATACATGTATACATACACACACATGTATTTGAAACTGCTCATGGAATGCAAAGAATATACTTTAAGTATTTGTAGCCATTTTATAGAGAATCTGTTGAAATTAAAAAAAAAATTATTTTAGCAACTTTTACAGCATTTCAGTATGTTTCCTGATTATTCTTTGACTTCATTTGCCCATAAAATGAATCTTTTCTCTTTCGTAATCTATGCAGCCTATGCTCACGTTAGGTTTCTTGATGTTTCTAGACACAGTTGGTTGACACTGAGTTTTTTGTCACTTACAACATTAACATTTCTTTCAAATAGGCTTCCAAGTCATTTTCACAAGTCCTATGGTTATATATTTGAATTTATGTTCCTAAGTGAAATAGTGTATTGAGAATTTTACTAAACTTCATCTTGATAGGATTACATTCATCTTGTTTAGTGATTCAAGATGTACAAATTTAGATGTACAAAATGAATGGCTTTGGGAGTCAGATTCTATCATTTTCAAATTTGATAAGCATGCAATCACCTAAATTATTATTTGAAATGTTTCTTAGAAGAAAGCAGGAAAAAAGTGTTCCTGGAATGTCTCTTGAAACTTCCCTTAATTTGTCTATCATTCTCTTAATCAAAGACCTTTGGTTTCAGTTGTTCAATCACTTATAAACCCAATTTATTTTATTATATCCAGCCACATTTCTCCTTCCTTAACATAATGTTATTATAAGTTAACTGCTCAACACATTGTTGGAGTCCAGACTCACTTTCTCTATTACATTTTTCTTGATATATTTGTTTAATAATCTAGGTAAATAAATTAATTAGAAATCAGAATTTGGAATTGTAATTGTATCAAAAGTAATTTTATTTGCTTTACTAACAATTTCCTTAAGATATTTCAATGCTATATTGCTTGAGATATGTACATTCCTTGTTAGTGTTTTTGTTAGTTCTTACTGTATATTATGCATTTTTTAGAATAATTTTATTCTTTAAATTAATTTTTCTATTACATATGTATTATCTGTAGATAATGCATGCATTTACCTTTAGAAATGCATACATTTCTGTTTCCACACAAGCCTTGTAAATCCTAGATTATTCATTTGTTTCTAATATATTTGTGTTTTCCTCTTATAAACAAAGTTATTTTGAATTTTGTTTTCTGAACCTAGTCTGTCACCACTTACGTTTCTATTTGGAAGTTAAGACCATTTACATTTAACCTTATGTAGGCATACTTAACATTTAACTGTATTATTCATACATACATACATAGATAATTTATATGTATGTATATATACGAGTGTATTCATGTGTATCTATATATACACACATATATATGTGTGTGTGCCTGTGTGTGTGTATAATCTTCAACAGTTTTGGAAATTGACCTTTCACTATTCT
The DNA here is from genome assembly GCF_001604975.1 of Cebus imitator. NCBI lineage: Eukaryota > Metazoa > Chordata > Mammalia > Primates > Cebidae > Cebus > Cebus imitator. Next base: position 5,933,625 of record NW_016107349.1, on the reverse strand, counting down.
TATTTATTCTTATTTTGTTTTTATAAATGTATTTGGTATTTAATGAGATCAAATTATTTATTTCCTTCCAGCTAGAATAATTACATAAGTCCAGAAGCTGATGGAACATACATAAAAATATAAATTGTATACATTTGCAGCATTTATTTTTTAATTTCTCAAAATTTTTTTGACATTACAGTTCTTAAAATATACTCTAAAGCATTCTCATAATATCCAATACTTTAGCAAATAGTTTTTCAGTAACTTTTGATAATTTATTTTAGCAAATAATTTTTCAGTAACTTTTGATAATTTATTTTATTTCTTCAATAATTTTTTTCTGGGTAACTCTTAATTTTCACTAAGGAAAATTAAGGAAGTAGCTTAATAGTGCTTCATTATTCTTATGTAAATTTTATAAAATCTTATTTGTAATTTTATTTACTGCAACAAGCTATTATATCTTGGTTACAAATGTTTTGAAAAAAAAATTTTACATGTCACACTATATTGTCTTATTTTTATTACTGTATTTGGCTTAACAAAACTAAACTTATGCTAACATTTAAACCAAATATATTCCCTAACCTTATATTGCTCTTTACATTCTAAATCTCTTGCTTCAAACTCTGCAATAGAGATTACCAGCTGACAAATTATTTTGGTCTCTAAATTTCAAATACATTTACTTTCTACCTTTAAAGTAAAAAATCATTTTGACCAAGTTATAGTGACATAAATTCAATTATCTTTATTCAGCTTCTTCCACATTCTTCTTTCAACAGGGTTTTGGTATTGAGATTTAAAATTATTTATCTTCACAATTCATCACTCTTTGCTTTCGGGCAGCTCATAAGATAATATCTTTGTTTTCAAAGTTTCAAAACTTTTTTGTCCATGTCTAGATATTATCCCTTGCTGATTGTGCCTTTCAATACTGTTGAATCGCAGGCTGATTTTTTTATTTAATATAAGAAATACATCTGTAATATTATCCTGAATATAAATACTGTTTACCTCTTTCTAAGTCAGTCCTGGAAATCAGAAACTATGTCTTATTGGTAATTTTATTTACTGCAACAAATTTAGTACCGTGTATATCTTTATCTGCATGAATAGATACAATTAACCTTTAATTAAACTATATCTAATCTATCAATCAATCATCCAGTTTGGCCAATGCAAAAGACTTTATAAAATGGCCACAGATTACTGTAATCTTAACCAAGTAGTAATTCTAATTGCAGCCACGATCTTGGATGTTGGCATAAATGAGATAAAATACTTTATATCTGTATTCATATTTACACAGAGACTTTTTATTTCTATCTATTTCAATAAATAGAAAACATGACAAGCAGCGTTTAGTTTTATTTAAAATTTTTCATCTCCTGTAAGGCAGTTCCTGTCTGCTGTGTCTCTGAGATCAATTTTCCCAATTTGCACCATGCTGAGCCACGGAGATCTTGATCGTCACAGCTAACATCATCACGTCCTGCTGGAATAACACACTGATGACCTCACGCCTACAGGATGTGAGAGGAAAAAGAAGTAAGCACCATAGATGCTTGTGTAAGACACTTGCATTATTGATAACTGGAGATAAATTTCATGCCGCCAAAAATACTGCTTGATACAGATTTTTTTTGAGAGGTTAGATGTAATTGATAGATTAGAAATAGCATAATTAAGGCCAGATAATAGGGAACTCTAGTCAGAACAACTGGAGAACACTATTCTTCAAGTTCTGGATTTTGAGTACATTGAACCTTAGGTTTTCTCCCCTGGGGATGAAATTACTGTTCGCTACATGTGGGCGGAAAACTTAAGTGGTTTTGGAAGAAGACTACATAAGAAATTGGCAAAATGTTCACAAAGCCTGATTTTTCTTATTTCCATAAAGCTAAAATACATTTCCCAGCCCCTTGCATTTTGGTGGGGCATGATCTTGGCGCTCTACAATAAAATGTGAGTGGATGTCGTATCTTTTTCTGGTACAGTTTAGTTAAGAGCATGTGTGAATGCTCTCATTATATTCCCTGATTTTTTACTATTCATAGGTGGCAAGGAAAACCAGAGGGCTAACGCATTGAAGAAAGAGCCTCTTTCAGCTACTGTCTATGAATGTGAGTGTCTGGGAGAAGCTAGATCCCTATCACCAGCACCAATACCACTCACACCACTTAAAAACCTTTGTGAACCGGAAACAATTTTTTGTTGCGTGAAGCTACAAAGATGTTGGCATTATTTTCTACAGAATTTAGCATACTACAACTAAGACAAACATGTTCAAACAAGGGAGAAGGAGCTTTATCAAAGACTTCAAGCTTGGAGAGGCAGGCACTGGGGATTTGACATTCTTCAAAACTTCCTAGTACCTTACTGTACTCAAATATGCTTCAATATTTAAAGACATTCGATTCAAACCTGAACAAATGGAAATCTCAGTCATTTCCTGGTTTCCATCCTTCATTCTATTCATTCTTTCAACCTTATTCATTACATTCTGACTTGGGCTGGGCTCTGTGCTGGGTGCTGGGAAAGAGAAACGAAGATGAGAAAATCCTTCTCTCCAACAACTTCCATCCTAGGAAGATGGCTTTGTAAGCTAATATTTGTATTACAGCACATCTGCTATGGCAAGCATGCATACGTGCTGATAAGCAGAGAGGTGGGCTCCTAAGGGTGAGGTACTCTTCCCAAAGAAGAGATTGTCTGTTGTAAATGTAAAGGATGCATAGAAAGTATGAAAATTAAAAGCCCTTGGTTCATTTCGCCGTTTCTTCAGAAAGCTCCATATGGATGTTTATCATACTGATTCTTTCATTCATTCATTCATTTATCCAACAAGCCTAAACCTTCCTTCAATTATAGAGATGCTTCTGTGTGCTAGTCACCATGTTAAGCATTGTATTAATTTTCAATTTTTGCTGTAACAAATTGCCATAAACTTAATGCCTTAAAACATTACATTTTTATTATCTTATGGTTTTGTAGGTTAAAAGCGTGACATGGCTTCACTGGACTAAAATGAAGATGTCAGCTGTGCTGTATTCCTTTTGGTAGGTTATAGGGGAGATCTATTTCCTTACATTTTCAAGTTTCTAGAGGCCACTGACATTCCTTAGCTCAAGGTCTCCTTTTGCTGTCTATAATCAAGCTAGCCATGGCAGATTGATTTCTTTTGATTTGGCATCACTCTGATTTCTTCTTGCTCCCTCTTACACTTTTAAGGACCCAAATGACGACCTTGAGCTCACTTGGATAATTCAAGATAATCTCCCCATCTCAGAGTCCTAATGTAATGACCTCAACAAAGCCCAAGTAAGCTAGCATATTCACAGGTTCTGGGGAATAGGACTTGGATATTTGCAGTGGGGTCGTTACTCTACAAACATCTCTCCTGTCCATTTCTACTCTTGAAATCAACAATAGTACCTGATTGTGATTGTCTCCCCAAATTCCAGTTAGCTGTTTCACTATCAAGTCAGCAAATAATCTAAATATTGTACTGCTTTTTATCCACTCTTTGAGCAAGAAGCTGTTTTGACTAGTTAATCTCTTTTGTAATTCTCATTTTAGATGAGGTAGGTGATGCTTCTCGGCCTTTTGGCTAAGATCAAGTGTAGATGAGGTAGGTGATATTCTGGAATTTTAATTAACATGCCCAAGATCACATGTGATAGGAGGAGAATATTGTTAAAATTCAAAGCTTATGACTGCCAGTCCATTCATTTCCCAGAGAAAGACAGTTGATCTCATATACTGTATAAATTGAGTCCATTTTAAGTTTTAAAAAACAAACAAAAAAAAGCCTGTTATTTAAAATCGGACTTATTTAAGGAAACGCGTATAAATCCTAATCACTTTTTTCTTTATTTCACTAATATGGTACCTTTAAACATTCAACGCAAAGACAATTGAACAAGCAACCCCACTCTTCAACTCAATGACAGCTGACTCACTTTCAAATGACTGATACTTGGTGAGGTATCTGTTCACTTCCACCATGGGAAGCCTCTACAAGGCATGTCTTTAAATCTTCTGTATTCTAAATAAATTGTCTTAAGATGGATTTGTTGTAATTTTGCTGCATTTCTTCAGCAGCCTTCAACAGCTAAATGGAAGGAGTTATTTTTGCCACTGTTCAAGTTTTGTTTTACTATTAATAATTTGTACATTTGTAGAGCAGCTATACAGAACTCATTTTCTTTAAAAATACTACTTATGGTAACAACCAACCAAATAAGAGTGATCTCTTGAGTCTGATTTCAGGGTGACAATGCCAATAGAGCATCTTCCAAATAGAACACAATCCATATGAGCCCAGCTAGATATGCAGATAATGTCCCCAAGAAGATGGTATGGTGTGTTTCAGTGAAGAAGGAGACAGGTTCAGTCACACAACTAATAATTAGCAGAGCCCACAACTGAACCTAAACTCATGTTCTTTCAGTGGTACCATGCTTCCTGCTAAAAGATCACAAACTTGGTCAAATATTAGGAATAAAACTTGCTGTGGTTTTAAGCCACCTCAAAATACATCTAAACCCTACTGGTTCAGTTTTACAGTGAAAAAAAAAAAAACGTGAAAAAATCAAATAGTTCAGCCCACTATCACGAAGTTAGTATTGTGATCTATGGGGTGGATATTTCTTAAAGATTCAGACACTTTCATCTCCATTAGAGAAACGCTGAAAAAGACATATGCTGAGAGTCTCCCGGTCATAAGTGCTTAATGCTAAAGGCAGTCAAGCAATACAGAAACAAGAAGCCTTAAAAGCTTTTGGAGTCTAAGGTTGTAACCTTTGGGTAAAATGGCAAGCTGTCAGTCAACCGAAACCCAGCACTTCCCCTCAAGTATCTGTCTTGCCCTTCCTTCCACATTAGTGCCTACTCGGAGCTCCTCTGGCCATTACATAAAGCTTTTCAGGAAACATCACTCCAGACAGATGTTTAACCCCAGGCTCTAGGGGGACTATGCTGCCCGTTGCTAGGTCTGTTGATTAATTTTACATGTACACACATCCTAATGTCGTCTGACATTGAGGCCCTCACAGTCAACCAGCCACGTTAAGTAGATAAAGTAGTACAGGCAAATCTGCACTAAAAGTTGTCTGCACACAAGATGCATTTTACCCCAAATCTCAAAGGATAACTGGTTCTTCTTCCGCTTTTTTCTTTTTTTGCATCAAGCATCAGAGGCAACCTGGTCAATATTAGCCCAAATCGTCCTTGATTCACTTGTTTGTAATACACTACCCCATTTTTTTAAATAGGCCTGTGTGAAATATGAGATATTTAAATGCAAATGTAAATTGAGGTTCAGTGATAGTAAGACAGCAGAGGGGCTTCAAACATGTTCATTACAATGAGTGACCATCATTACTTAGAAATTAAGCTGCATAGTCTGTGTTCACAGAGTATACTGTGTGAAATTTACCAAATTACAAACATTAAATGTGATATGGAATTATTTCTTCAAAATAGTCATAATTTTGAGAAAAACATTTGTAAATAATAATACATCATTTCTAAATATTAATATTACAGATTTTCTTTCTGGTATTGGCAGATAAACTATTACATAAAACTTTCACAACGAGAAAAACAAGAAGAGTTAGGGAAAACATTTTTTACAAAATTTGACAGAAGGCATTGCAGAAAAACCAAGAGAGCCAGAACTTCAGATTTAAGTTTCGAAGAAAAGGATCACACACCTGTAATCCCAGCACTTGGGAGGCCGAGGCAGGCAGATCACCTGAGGTCAGGAGTTTGAGACAGCCTGGCCAACATGACGAAACTCCATCTCAACAAAAAGTACAAAAATTAGCCTGGCGTGGTGGTGGGCACCTGTAATCCCAGCTACTCAGGAGGCCAAGGCAGGAGAATTGCTTGAACCCAGGAGGCGATTGCAGTGAGTGGAGATCATGCTGCTGCACTCCAGACTGGGTGACAGAGTGAGATTCCATCTCCAAAAAAAAAAAAAAGGAAAGGAAAGCTCACGTGCTCAGCAACCAGTGTGGATTTTCCCTTTGGGGCATTTGCTAACCCACAAGTGCGGGGGACTAGAGACTGAGAAGCTGAGGAAGCAATTACCAAAATTGTTAAGGGTTCCAGGGGTCAAAGCCTGGAAATCAGGGCTCAGTATGGAGAAGTCGCAGTAAATACTTCCAGTTTTAGTGGAGACCCTGAAGTGTTATATCCAAAGAGGAAAGGAAAATCAGCCCCAACCCCCAACAAATCAAACTGAACTATGACGATTTGCCCCATCCTAGCTTCTTTGAATAGGAAAAAGGAAACATCATCATGGCAGAGTCTAACAAAAAACACCTTGAAATTGGTAGCTAATTAATAAAAATCAGTTAAATTTTGCTCTTATTATGAACACTAAAATACTGTCCAGTAATAATTAAAGGAATAGCAATAACTACCTTTCCCTTTTGAGCCTCTCACACATGTCCAGGTTTTGTGATCTTGGCCATCTCTAAATCTCATACCTTTTCTGCAAGTCAATAATATTTATGACTGGCTACAAAACTGAGGTTCAGGTGCACAGATGTCATGTGACTTACGAATTCACACAGCTAAGTGGACAACAGAGTTAAGATTTAAACTCTGGACTGTTTGACTTCAACAGACACTTTCTGTGGGAGAGGTGGGTGTACATTTTCATGAAATATGCAAAGAGGGGATTACTTTAGAACAGAAAAGAGTGGAATCTATAAGGAACTATGGGATGATTTTTGATGAAAATGATCTCTTGGTGAAAGGCAGTCTTCTTAGATGCGTTTCCTTCTCTTTTCACTTCACATACTGTTTACTGAGTGTTTACTATTTGCCAGGCACTGTTGCATATTTGATAACTATAGCAATAAGCAAAATAGACAAGAATCCCTGGCCTGATTGCGAGATCCTATTGAAGTAGAAAGCTAATAAGTAAATAAAGATTGAGTTTAGGGAGAAATCCATGCTGAATTGGTATTTATAGACAAGCTTATGTATGGGGGAATAAAAAGAGAGGAAAGCTACGAGAGACACTGTGTATAGGGCAGGAAATGTATGGAATTCAGACAATGCCCATGCATGGAGTTGTGTTTGAAAAAGTGCTACACACCACTCTTCCACCTGAGCCCTTTGCCATTTGGGAAGATGAAATAGTCGGGAGCAGAGGACCCTTGATTATACAAGTCAAAAGATCTGTGATTTTAGGCCAGGCACGGTGGCTCACACCTGTAACCTCAGCACTTTGGGAGGCCGTGGTTGGATCACCTGAGGTCAGGAGTTCGAGACCAGCCTGGTCAACATGGTGAAACCTTGTATCTACTAAAAATACAAAAATTATCTAGGTGTACTGTTGGGTGCCTTTAATCCCAGCTACTTGGGAGTCTGAGGCAAGAGGATCGCTGAAACCCGGGAGGAGGAGGTTGCAGTGAGCCGAGATAGCATCATACTCCAGCCTGGGTGACAAGAGCGAGACTCCATCTCAGAAAAAAAAGATCTATGATTCTAGATGGTGAATTGAATGTGGACAAACCAAAACAATAATACTTGTGGCATCTTACGTTTCCTTCTCATTCTGTAAAATTACAACTTATTTGACAGTTAATGTGATACAATTAAACTTTATATTAGAAAGATGAGGGAGAAAAAAGATGAAAGTATACATGAAAAAAAAAGTGTTCAAATAATAGAAAGACACCAGCAGCAACATTCTTTAATTCTGCATAATGCTTTTGGGGAACAACCAAAGCTGTGACTTTTCATGCAGTTGTGTAGGCATCTGTGCCAAAGCATGGCAGAAACAAGGTCCTGAGTTAATTGCCTCATTAAATTGGCATCTATCTGCAACAGTGCCTCCTAGAGTCGTGTTAATGGCTTAAAAAATGCAAATGTGACATAAATTTAACAGAGCATTATTTCTGCAGGCATGAAAATCTCCATAGTGACTTTGGTGCTAGGACCAACCATCTGAGCCTGCTTATAAAAGAGATTTATTTATTCCAAATTATATTTTCTGTAAACTGAGCCTAGCTTTGCCAACCAAAACAATTTTCTCAACTGACTGGTCTTAAATGCCACCCACATTCCAGTTCTATGAATTCAAGAGATTTTTCTTTCAATTTCCAGGCTGGAATTTCATGGTGGTAACAACTTCATTTTATCATGAATATTGCAAATCACTCAAAATAATTGAATAGTTAAGCACAACAGAAGTCATTTCACAGGAGAAAGTACAGCAACAAAGTATTCGAATATTGCAGCTATGAAACCATTTTCCCCATTTACTAGTAGTTCCAACTCATACTTCCTAAGCATATAATCAGCATTACCACTTAAAACATTTCCTATATGTTATTCAGGAACTTAAATCATCTTGAAGTTTTCAGAGCCAAAGGACAAGCACAATTTGGTTAGAAGACAGAAAGGAAGTTTGAATCATTAAGTGCAGCTTTCACTGAGCATTGATAGAGAGATATAAAATGATTTTAATTTAAATCAACTCTAAAGTACTATAAATTATATAGTTAATTTATCTAGAGGAAATGACACCAGATATAAATTGAAGTTAAGAAATATCTAACAGATGCTACAATATCTCCATCAAAAATATAAATACATCAAATATTGAAATGAGACTTAAGAAATGTTTTTAGTAGTCAACAATACCAAGCCATAGCTTGAAAGAAACACTACTTCAAAAGCAATGGTGTTTTCATCAATTTAGTTTGATATAAAACACTTGTTTCTCTAGCGTTATTGGAGAATGAAGTTTTCTTCTTTTTGTAATTCATGTTTTTCAGATAGCTGAATGATATTTTTACTTCAATTCTGTTGGAATTTTTTTTTCTTTAAATTTATTTAACAGATTTTCAGCTGCCTGAACTGAAGGCTCTAAATCAGTGGCCTCCAATCTTTTCGGCACCAGGGACTGGTTTTGGGGAGTTCCATTTTTCCAGGGACTAATTGGAGGTGGGGGATGGTTTGGGGATGATTCAAGTGCATTACATGTATTGTGCACTTTATTTATATTATTATCAGCATTGTAATATATAATGAAATAGTTACACAACTCAACATGGTATAGAATCAGTGGGATCCCAGAGTTTGTTTTCCTGCAATTAGAAAGTCTTATGTGGAGGTGATGGAAGACAGGGACAGATGATCAGGCATTAGCTTCTCATAAGGAGTGTGCAGCATAGATCCCTTGCATGTGCAGTTCACAGTGGGTTTGTGCTCCAATGAAAATCTAATGCTACCACTGATCTAACAGGAGGCAGAGATCAGGCAGTGATAAAAGTGATGTAGAGTGGCCTTAAATACAGATGAAACTTTGCTGGCTTGCTCACCACACACCGCCTGCTATGAGGCCCAGTTACTAACAGGATGCAGACTCATATTGGTCTCTGGCCCAGGTGATGGAGATCCCTGTTCTAAATTGTAATTTAATTTTTACTTCATTTTCCCAAAATGATAATTAAAATTAAATAATTTTTTAAGGATTTTACAGGGATTTTTGGCCTCTACACTAAATGGTCACACACACACACACACGCACACACACACACACACACACACACACACACAGACGTGTGCTTTAATTTTTAAATTTTATTTCTCAGTGTCAAGTTATCCATCATCACTTCTCACTAGTCTCAAGGAAATGAACACCAGGGTATCTTCTTATTGCTTAATACTTATGATATGGTTTGGCTCTGTGTCCCCTCCCAAAACTCATTGCAAATTGTAATCCCCATGCATCACATTAGGGACTTGGTAGGAGGTGATTGGCTCATGGGGAAAGTTACTCCCATGTTGTTCTCCTGATAGTGAGTTCTCATGAGATCTGATGGTTTTATAACTGGCAGTTTCTCCTGCTCTTTCTCTTTCCTGCCACATTGTGAAGAAGGTATTTGCTTCTCCTTCACCTTCTACCATGATTATAAGTTTCCTGAGGCCTCCACAGCCATGCAGAACTGTGAGTCAATTAAACCTCTTCTCTTTCTAAATTACCCAGTCCCTGGTAGTATCTTTATAGCAGTGTGAAAACAGACTAATACATCTTGTTGACTCAGGATAACAAAAGAATTACTTCTAGTCAACTTAGATCTTATAAAAAAATTGCTGGAGACAAATTCCTTCAATAATTATATATGTTGCTTAGTTAATGTTAAAGCAGTATACTTTATTGAACATAGCCTTACAAAGTTAGAATTTTATCAAAATATAGTAACTTTGGATGTAGAATTTTCTATGTTAAATCCAAACATGTAAAAAACTATATGTAAATAATCCACTTTTTACTCCATTGCTGCTTTTAAAAAGAATTAATCAAATATCAATGTTATGGACTTAATTACATCCTTCTCAGATTCATATTTGAAGTTCTCACCCCCAATGTGACTGGTTTGGAGATGCAGCTTTTAAGGAGACAATTAAAGTTACATGAAGTCATAAGGATGGGGCCTTAACCCTATAGGATTAATGTCCTTATAAGAAGGGGAAGAGGCCACAGAGCTTTTTCCTAGTGTGCCTGGGGGAAGCCCACATGAAAAGGCAGCCCTTTGCATGTCACAAAAGAGGCTTGCAAAGACCCCTTTGAGGCCTCATCAGAAACCAACTCTGTTGGCATATTGACCATGTATTTCCAACTTCCAGAACTGTGAGAAAATAAATTTCTGTTGTCTAAGCCACCCAGTCTGTGGCATTTTGTTATGACAGCTCAAGGTAACTAATAAAATGAGTAATTAAATATTATTCCCTATTTCTGACTACCTTCTCTGTAATATCAGCAAATGAAAGAGTTAAAAATTAGAATGGAATAGACATTGTCATCAAAAATGTTCAGAGATCCCTTTAGTAAAAGAATATAAGAATTGTTCTGGTTCCTAACCCTAGAAAATATTTTCAATTACACTATATTGAAACCTGACTTTGTATCAAAGGATCTTGAGATTCTACAGTATAATGAAACCCACTCATTGGATTCAGTTTATTTTTAAAGTGTATTTTTCTATTTTGAACCACAGTCCTAGCTTGTGGTTGAAAAGAAATATGTGGGCAGTATCTTGGGAAAAAGGCCCAATTGTTTCCAAGAGTAAGGGCTTCCATTGGTTCAGCGCTTAACAACAACAGCTTGGAGTCAAGATCTGAACCTCTGTCGAAAATTCTTTCAGTCCTGTCTATATGAAAGGCATATTTTCCCAGTTTGGACTGCTTCCAGGTTACATGCAGACTGTAAAAGACTTCATAAAATGGATAACAAAAACCAAATCTTTGTCTAAGGTCTTTCCTCCAATTGATTTTTCTTTCCATTTGCATGTGGAAAAGAATTAAAGCATACCAGCCACAATTACCTAAAAAATGCTAAACATTGTATAAGGACCAAGATGAAGACCCCTCAAAAAAGCATATAAATTAGCCCGTGTACTCACTGGAGTTGTAAAACAAATTGTCTACCAATATGAAGACCATATGTAGTCATTAGCTATCCTCTGGTCCTGACATTTTTAGTGACTGAAAATTTGAAATTCCAACTGACATGAAGTTTTGTACTCTCCTCGAGTAGAATCAGGATCAATAGAGAGGCTCAGATGCTCAGTCAGACTTTTGACATTAAAGAATTTTGGATGTTTAAGCCCTCATGGATTTGCACACCCTCGGTGACAAGCCAGGAGCTTCTGTATCTCTTCCTATGATTCACCTGGATCCATGGTCCACATCTTCACCACCCAGCCCTCTTTTCCCAATTTTTCCTGCTGCCCTCATCCTTGCCTTGGTAACTATTTCAAGCTTCCAACCTTCTACTCCCTCACTAATTTCATTTTCTTAATCAGCTCTTAATATCTATCAGAACTCTTTTCATGGTAAATACAGGAAACAACAAAAGCTGGCTAAGTGATGATAAGTAAATTCATGCCTCACAGACCTGTGAACAGGGATGCTGCTGGCTTTCTGGAAAAGCTTTAGTAGAACTAGACGGAGACCTGACTCTCTTTTTGTCTTTTATTTGTATGCTTCGTTTTGTATCAGTTAGGAAAGATAGAAACAGTTGGATGTGATGTTTTGTTTTTTTTTTTTTCATTTTAAGGGGAAATAACTCATTTGGACAATCTTAAGGATTTTGGTTTAAAACAGATGTGACAGTTACAGTCACAGAACTACAATAAGCATTTATCTAGATTTCTAAAGAGTAATGTCATTTATTGAAACCTGCATTACAGAAAGTATGTCTAAGTTGGTTAAAGATGGGACTACAAGAGCCTGATAGTATACAAAAAGCAAATTTAACAGTTTAGACAGGAGGCAAAGGTAGTTATTAAAGACTAGTAGCTATGAAAAGGTGCTTACGTGGTGAATTACACAAGTGGCCCCCTTAGTGGGAAAGCTGACCTCATCAGAAGGTGATGGGGACAGATAGCATTATATGACTTGGTCTCAGTCTTTAAAACAGTAGTCACTAAGAGTCTTAAATATTATATAATTTAACCTAGACACTTTCATCCTAGCAATTTATAGTTAGGATATACTCAGACACTGTCTGTCCTAAGGCAACAACCAGATCAGAAAGCACAGATTTTATGGCCACATTTATCACAAGGGTGTAACCAGAATAAATTCTCAGCCGCGTGGCTCTGTATTTACTGGGTAATCGTGTTAATGGTTTGTTGCTGAGTTGGCCCCACTGTGGAGAAGACTTTACCAGAGAATTAACCTACCTGGGTAAGAAACATTTCTCCTCCTTTATACCTCTTTAGCCTTCTGTGTCACCTATGTGGGTAAAGAAAAATTCTAATAAACACTTATCAAGGTTATCAATGTCCCATAAGGATATTGACTATCCTAACATCATAAATAAAACCTAGTTTATTTAGCTTGTAGTATGTCCTCTTTTGTGTCTCACTTTTTTTGTTCTATGTTAGGTTTGTAAGATGTATCTGTATTGTGGAAATCCTTATTATCATTCTGGATCATTCTCGATGTTTCCTTCTCATTATTGAGTAGTATTCTGTTGTGTTTTAAAGTATCCATTCTTCTCTCAATGGGCATGTGAATAGATTCCGGCTTGGACTATTAATCATAGTTTTGCTATGAACATTGTAGCTTTTTCTTTTTCATGAACATATGTAACATTTCTTGGTATGGACTAAGAACTGGAATTGCAAGATCATAGAGTATTAAATTATTCTGTTTCAGTAGATACTAATAAATAGCTTTCCAAAGTAATTTTACTCTCACTGACAATTATGAGAGCTGTAATTGGCTTCATATTCTTGCCAACATTGGGTATTTTATTGTCTTTCACATTGTAGATATCTAATAGCTGAATATGGAATCACATTTCTCTAACATTTCTAAAGGTGTTAATGAAATTGAACACCTTTTTTATATCCTCCTCTGTGAAGTCTTAAGCTCAGTTGGTTTTCTTTTTTTTTTTTTTCCCCTATTGGGTTGTCTGTCTTTTTCTTTCTGATATGGAAGTCTCCTTTCAAGGTAGATAGATAGATAGATAGATAGATAGATAGATAGATAGATAGATAGATTTTTGCATTTGAATTCAATATTAGCTACATATATTACAAGTATCTCCTCTCACTCTGAGTCCTGATTTTTACTTTTAATAGTCTCTTTTGATGAACAACAGTTCTGAATTTTAGTATAACTCAATTTATCAATTTTACCATTTATTGTTTTCTATGTCTAGTCAAGAAATGTTTTGCCTATTCCAAATCACAAAGATGTTTTCTAAACTTTTCTCTAAAAGTTTTGTTATATAATCTTTCATGTATAGACCAACAATTCATTTGAAACTGGTTTTGCCTATGATTGAAATAAATGTTCAGAATCTTTTTTTTTTCAAATGTCTCTCCAATTGACACAGCACCATATGTTGTACAATTTACGATAATTTGGTACAACATATTGTACTAATGTAGACTTTGCTGTATTGGGAAATGTGTGTGAATTTGTTTGGTACTCTCCAGTTGCTTTTACAGGTCAGTTTATCCATTTGTTGCCAATAACACCCTGTTTTAATAATCATAGTGTTATGGGAACTTTTGAGATCTGTTAGTATAAGTCTTTCAACTTCATTCTTCTTTAGATTTGCCCTGGTTATTTGTGGTTAACTGCATTTCTTAAAATTAAAATTAAGCTTGTCAACTTCTGTAAAATAACCTGATGGAATTCTTTTTGAGAATTCATTTAATTGAAGTTTACTTTAGAGATAATTAACGTTCTTACAATATTAAGGCTGGCATCCACAAAAAGTGTACATTCCTCTATTTACTGAGATTTTTTAATTTCTGTAAACAGTTTTTTATATGTGCATGTGGTGGGAAGGGGGTTCTTTCAAAACTAGTGTTAAATTTATTACTAGATATTAAACATTTTTATGGTTGCTCATTAATTTTATTATCAAAGTATTTGGTGTTAGTATATAGGGTTATATTTGATTTTTAAAATATCTATTTGTATCCAACAAATGTGATAAACTTATTAGTTCTTTTTAAAAAGTTTATAGACTTCTTTGCATTATCTATCTGCACAATAGTATGATCTATAAATATTGGCAGGTATGATTTTTCTTCTAAAATTATTCTGTTTCTTCCTTTTCCTTGGCTTATAGAAACATGGACTAGAAGTGCCAATAGTGGACACTAATTTGTTTTTTCCAGTTTCTGGGGAAAGGTGTCAATATTTCAGCATCGTGCATAATATATGCGGTAAGATTTTGGAGTTATTCTTTCTCAGATTGATGAAACTTTATTTCCTAATTTTCTAATGTTTTCAAAAAAACATGAATATGTGTTAGATATTGTGAAATGACTTCACTTTTTGCACATTTATTAAAATTATCAACTTATGTTTCTTTTTTTCTGTTAATGTGATGACTTTTATTAATATTAATAATGCTAATATGATAAATAATATTAATAATTATTGTTTATATTTTAAACATATAGCTACATTTTAGTTCTTATAAAATATCTGTCAATAATATATCATTTTTTTTTCCTTGAAAGGGACATGATGTCAATATTTACAATCAAAATGATGTTAGCCTTATAAAAAAGACCCAGAAATTTCTCCCTTTCTTCTACTCCAGAATAAGTTTAGGTAAGATTCACGTTGTTCTTTGGAAATGCCATCTGGTTCTGAGGTTTTATTGTGAAAGATTCAAATTAGGCATTCTATTTCTAAACAAATACTGAAATAATCAAACTTCCTGTTTAATTTATCTCAGTCGTGTATGATTCGGTAGAGTTTTCTATTTCATCCAAATGATAAAATTTGCTGTTATGAAGTTGGTCATGCAATATATATATTCCTTTCATCATTTGACATTATAATTTCTCATGACCCTTTTTCATGCCTAATATTTCTAATTCATTGTTTTATTCTTTTCTTGATTATTCTTCCCAGTGGTTTATTTATTTCATTGTTATGTTCAATGAACAAACTTTTAGCTTTGTTTCTATATATATATACTGTATAGTTATCTTAGATTGCATTGATCTTTTATCTCTTTGGTACTTGTCTTTTTGTACATTCTTTGCTTTCATTTGACTTACTTATTCCAGAATTTTGGAATGAATATTTCAACCATTGATTTTCAGCCTTGATAATTTCTCTAATATATAAAATTAAGCCTATAAATTTCTCTCAAAACTTTACTTGAGCTGTATTCCACATTTAAAAATGTTTTTTATAGCTTCATTATCTTTCATTCTAAAATATTTCCAATTTGCATTTTCAGTTCTTCTTTGACCCTAGTATAATGAGAAATATCCTGCCTAATTTCTATGGAGTTTGGGATTTAGAGGTTACCTTTTCTTTTTTTTTTAAATAAATTCTAGCTTAATCCCCTTATGGTTAGAGACCATACACTGAATAATGTAATTCTTTTGAAATTCATTGAGTCTATCTTTATGGATCCATCTCCTTTGTATAGAGGAGTTGATATATTTTTATTTGGAGAATAAAAAACTGCCATTTTACTTAACAGAAGATGGGAGGCAGGGCAATAGAAGAATGAAATTCTAACTGTCCCACTTATTTCTAATAGAGTTCTTTAATTAATTACAGTCGTAATTGTCTTGTGTCCCAAGTCTGTCCTTTGTGCAATTAGCTCAGATTTCAGTGCCTTGAGGGCTCTCTCGGTAAATATTGTACTTACTGCTGGTGTTTTGGATTGTACATTTCTCTATTAATATTATCCCACCTGCTTGGAATTTTCCAGATTTTGTCAAATATTCTGGTCCACTGATTTCTGATTTTTCTGTTGTTCTTATTTCTTCTATAACTTTCTGCAACCCCAAAGGGAGTTTGGGAATAAGATGCAGTAAAACTCTGCTCAGTCTGCCATCTTAAACAAGCTCACAGATAATTTTTAACAATATTTTCTGTGGCTCACATTTAACATTTAACATGGCTTTTACAAATATAAACCAGTGTTAACGAATTGAGGACTCTGGTAAAAAATAAAAAGAAATTTTATAATTGAAAAAAAATCCGTTAAGATAAAATTGTTCCCTACATTCTATTAAAACCAATCATTTATTAGTTCAATTCAATCAAACTGTAGTCCAGTGAAAGGGGGGAGGAATTAATTTTTCGTTGTAAGTGAATTTTCCAGTTACCTATGACTACAATGAAGACTTTCAGTACCACACAGCCAGCCCGAGAGAGCCAATTTACAAGAGAAAGAAAAAAACAGAGGGCTATAGTTACAATCATTTGTGAATTAACAGGCTATGCAAGACTAATTATCAGAGGAATTTTTTATGAGCATTGAGTTGGAGTAGTGGGTAGAGTAGAGAGAAAGTGGGTGACCCAAAACAGGCAGCACACCTAGATATGACTTTTTGTGCTAAAGGCCTCATCAATCATCAATTTTGCTTTCATCTGCTGATATCTTCTGGTCCCTTCTGTGAGATAAAAGTTGACTTGTCAAAAGCTGACATTCTTCCTCTGAATAGTTTCACAATTGTTATGGCACTTTTGCTTCTCAAGTTTGAAAAAAGAGGAAAATTCCTAAGGGAGAGAAATGGGAAGTTCAGTGCATTACCCTGAAAAAAAGATTACAATAAATACTCTCCAGGACTGAAAGGTGAAGATTTAGGTCAGAAAGTAGAAAGTTATACTTTATTGTCAAAAGATTTTCTTTGAAATATTTGTCTTTAATATAACAGGGTTTATTTTTACTTGAGATGATCAGCTGGCCTGTGAAATACATAAATCTGCTCAACTTTGAGTATGTAGATTATTCTTTCACATCTTATGTGTGAGCACTTCAGTTTCTTGAAATTACTGAAAAAAAATTTTTTTAATTAATATATAATCCACCTGATGCTCATATCACGTAAAGAAAAGTGTAGAATATCTCTCATATAACACATATTTCTTGTGCTTTACATGGACAATTGCTAAGTCATTTGTAAGTAGTCAGAGGTACAAAATATATGAATTTCCATGATGATGATTGATATGGTTTGAATCTGTGTCCCCACCTAAATCTCGTGTTGAGATTAATTCCTGTGCTGGAAGTGGGGTCTGATGGAA
Organism: Cebus imitator; assembly: GCF_001604975.1. Classification (NCBI taxonomy): domain Eukaryota; kingdom Metazoa; phylum Chordata; class Mammalia; order Primates; family Cebidae; genus Cebus; species Cebus imitator. The sequence goes on along the minus strand of NW_016107349.1, from coordinate 5,916,078 downwards.
GGTGATTGGACCAGTGGGGCAATTTCTAATGGTTTAGCATCAGCATCCTAGCACTGTTCTTCACAAGATCTGGTTGTTTACAAATGTATAGCACTTTCTTCCCCTCTCTCTTCCTGCTGCTCCAGCCATGTGAAGTTCTGGCTCCCCCTTTTCCATCTGCCATGATTAGAAATTTCCTGAGGCCTCCCAAAAAGCAGAGGCTGCTGTGCTTTCTGACAGCCTGCAAAATCATGAGCCAGTTAAACTTCTTTTTTAAATAAATGACTAGTCTTAGGTACTTCTTTATAGCAATGTGAGTACAAACTAATACTAATACAATGATTTGTAACTAACTGAGTATGCATCAGGAGTATCCATTCCCCACTGTCTCAGTGTGTATGACCATACATAGCAAAATTTGACACAGAATCTCCTCTCTTCTACCCCACAAAGTGCTCAGAGGTTGTTTTGATCTTACAGTTTCTCAAAAATAAACTATAGATGAGCCGCACTCAGAGAAACTGGGTCACAGAGCAAATTCTCATGGCATTGGCCTATTGGGTAGGAGACAGGCTGAAGGGGGCTGTGGGGGAGGTCGGCACAGTGTTTTGACAAATGAGAGATTGACAATGAATGCCTTAGAAAATTTATTCCACAAAGCTGTTCATCAGTAAAACAATGGTTTTTGCAGCAGATTTTTTTTCCCTATTGCCAGATTCTTTTACAAAGCGTTCTTTCTCTGAGACCATCTTCCTTCTAGAAGAATTCTTATATTCATGTACTTTTCCTTTAGATAACTCCCTCAGACTCCATTTCTTTCCAGCTATAAGTCATTTGCTTTATGACACACACACAGACACACACACACACACACACACACACACAGAGGCATTCTTCTCGTTTCTGTCACAATAGCACTGGAAACCCAATCAGTAACCTGAATAAAAATCCATTAAAACCACAATTCAAATCATGAGTGACAGAAAAATATTTAAAAAGGTTTTCCCTCTCATAAAGGGCAATGATGGCTAAATAATTGTGCAGTTGATACTTATTGGTGGGGAAGAGAGATTTGTATTCTACTCCCAGGAAGAGAGCTTCCCAGCCCAACCAACCACTCCCACATGCTACCCCAAAATGGGCTGAATTAAATATTTCTGATAAAGCTAACAAAGAAAATGGAAAGCTTAAATTTTTGTATCAATTATAATTTGGCACTTATATTCTTTTAGTACTACGCATTCATGTATATTGAAACTTTTGCTAAGAAACTATCAAAAGCTTTCATTTCAGTCTCTGAGTCTACATTTTTGACGTCTATGGCTTAACACTTTGTCAATAAATGACTTTTAGTTCCCTTGAATTTCTTCTGTCGTAGAATCAATGTTTAACGAAGACTTTGTAGAAAGGTTGAAAAAGGCTTGAGGTTTTTAGTAACAAAAACTATTTTTTAACATGTCATACTAGCCAAATAATTTGTCCTAAAAGCATTTATTATCTGTTCCAGGGTTCACAGATAAACACACATTATAATTGTATTGAATTCAGCATATTTTTAAACATTGAGAAGGCATAATTTTTCTATTTATTACCCAAATACAATCTGTGCATTTAAAAAAGAAAAAGAAAAAAAAATAACACTTCAAAGACAAGCTGTAGAAGTAATTTAGTCTGTCTGTATTTAAAATGAGCCAAAAGGAAAAACTACTCAAATACAATTGGCTAATTGCTTTGCAATTTGGCTTCATTTCCTTGACACTAATGGAGAAATTCTAACACCTACACAGCTAATGAGTTTGGAAGTTATGAGCTTTTTCTGAGTATAGATATTAACTTTGGGGAAAAAAAGTTTATTTCCTATTTGGAGAATAGCAAAGACTGAAATCTATGTCTATATTTGAGACTGTTAATGTATCAGGGTGTGTGACCTAAGGATATTATAGTTTGAAGTGAAACACAGGTATGCAAAAAAATATTGTTAATCTACCGTGTTTAATGTTGTGATAGATGTTTCATCAGAGCCATTGCATAATCATCTACACAGCAACAATGATGAATGACAATAGCAATAATTATTAGTACCAATTATGAAATATTCTTTATATCCAGGTTTCTTGCCAAGTGCTTTGTGATGTATTATTCCTTGAGTTATCACTGAAAATTATAGGTACAATTGTCCTTATTCTAGTCAAAAATCAATTATAATAATCCCTGAGGCAAATATTTTTTCATGGTAAGTAGAAGATCCAGGATTCACTATCACATTTGCCTCAATCCAAAGCCCTTGTTTCTAAATCCCTCACTATACATCCACTTACTTAGCCATTGGGGAAGATGCAAGATAGCTGAGTCTGAAAAGTAAAATGAAGTTAATCAGACAAGGAAGGCAAGTAAGGAAGTTAACTTACTCAGGAACGATGTAATTTACACACCAAATGATGGGAGGAAGTTATGTTTTTATGAAAACCAAAGCAATCTTTTGTTGCTATTACACATTGCATCAAGCAAGTTGCAGATATAAGGCTGAAGAGATAGGCTCTGGCCAAATTGCTAGGGGCTCAAATGCCCAACCAGGAAGCTGGGGTTGCCTCAAGTCATAGAAAATCATAAAACCTCAAGCAGAAAAATGGCATGGCTGGATTTGCATGTTTAATGTGTGTTCCGGCAGACCAGGTGGGAGGACATCTCACTGAGCGATTCTCAGGATAGCTAACAGAAAAAATGGAGCAAATCTATGAGAAAAGAAGGACTTCGCATCAAAACAATAAAATGGAAGAGTTACCAATGTTTTCACACATCAGCTCTGAAGATAGGTAAGGATTAAACAGCGGAACTTTGAAAATCCACAGTGTAGGAGGCCACCATTGTACTGACTTAGATCTCAGCCGTGGCTGCCTTGAGTGAGGCAGGACTATGATTTGGTCTCTGGTCTGACTGAGGTCATCTCACTGCTTCAGACAATGAGACAGAGCCTGGGCATGCTGGGCCTGCTTCACTCTTGGGCATCTGGACTTGGTTTCATTTGGCATGTTCAGTCTATATATAGCTTAACAAAGTACTCGTTCTAAGTCGTAATGACTCCAACTTCAGGACTTGGGAATCTTCTTTTTTCTTCCAATGTGGTTTGGCGGTGTCCCCACCCAAATCTCATCTTGAATTTTAACTCCCACGGGTCATGAGGGGAACCCAGTGGGAGGTGATTGAATTATGGGGGCAGGTCTTTCCTACACTGTTCTCATGATAGTGAATGAATCACATAAGATCTGATAGTTTTAAAAATGGGAGTTTCCCTGCATAAGCTCTCTTTTTGCCTGCTGCCCTTGATGTAAGACATGACTTGTTACTCCTTGACTTCCACCATGACTGTGAGTCCTCCACATCTGTGTGGAACTGTAAGTCCATTAAACCTCTTTTTTTTTCCCCCATTTTTGAGTATGTCTTTATCAGTAGCATGAAAGTGGACTAACATACCTTCCTACTCCCTATTATAATTAACACCTTTTCAAACTTCATATATTAGCTCCAGCACATATATTCAAGGATGGCATTCTTCCCCACTTCCCCAATCAGATGAGAGATCCCACACCTACTCTCATAGCCCCACAGTTCCCTATTCCATTCTTCCAAAGTACTAATCACAAGTTCTAATGATATTTTTAAGAGATTAGTTGATTAATGCATACCTCTTCCACTATACTGCAGCTCTCTGAAGGAAGGGCAATGTATGTAGGGTTATTAAATGTGTCTCACAAACCTAGTACATTTCCTGGAACCCAGTGTGGACTTAATATATATTCATTAAAAGACAGAATGATTTTCCCATTGGTGCCGTCTCATTTGACATCATAAAATGAGAATTTTATCTTACAAGCTGTGACCTCATTGATCTCCCTCATGGTTATATATTAAAAAAAAATCACCTTGAAGATTTAATTTAAACATTGTAGCAAACATCCTTTTGGGGATTTTCATAGTTTGGTCATTCGTTCACTCATTCATTCCACAAACAATAATTGAGCACAATGACTTCCTCTCCAGGGCTCTGTTAGTTCTGTCCACTCTCCAATCTCAGCTTTCTATGTTTTTTTTTTCAACAAACTAATCCTACCAGCTGAAAATAAGTTGCCAGTATTCTAGTCCTTTGTGGCTTTTACTAAAAATTGCCTGCAAAATGAGACATGGCCCTTTTGCGATTTTCATTAGAGAGCAAATTGCTTGTGATACCTTTGGCAGAAATTAAATAGATGAATAGAAGCAGTGCTATCTTATTACTCAGTTGAATTTTTGAGAAAGGAGTGGGGTTTGTCAGACCCAAAGTTTCACTGTTGCTTTAAAAAAAATGGCATTATTGAACTCTCAAGTTACTGCATGAGGTCACCTAGCTGAGAGTCTAGTGACGGTATTTACAAAGAATTTACCTGTAATGATTGCACCTGCCTTGTTGTTTCAAGTGGTTGTAAGGAAGTGTGTTCTTCCTGTTATTTCAAAGAAAACAAAAATATTTTAGAGGTATAGTATTTGAACACCTTTCTTTTTTCTTCAGTTCAAAATCGTAGAAAAGAACAATAGTTTGTGGTGTGTGTTGAAATGAAATGCTACAGTTGAAAGTTGTTTTTGCAGTTTCCCCAATGTGTCATGCTGATGCTAACCTTTTCACAAGGAAATGCTTTGAGGAACTTTGATTATTAAAACTGTGCATTCTGAGCTGAAAGCAGAATTTTGGAGGGATTATGGGCAAAATTGTGTATATGTATATGTTTTTCTGAACAGTGTTTGGTGAGTATAATCAATCATATTGAAGTTCATCACTTATTTAAAATGTTACATATTGTAACATGGGATATTAGTATTTAGGATTGCTCACATGGTTTATGCATCTATATTGTTTTTCTTTATAATTGGCTGTCTTCAAGAAAGGATTGAAGTAGGCTTTGCCTACTCTTTACCAATAACTAGTGTATACATTGTACTTTATACAAAGATGTACTTTACACTATAATCTATAAAGAGATGAACCGTTAGGACAGGAGTTTCTTGTTTAACAGCAGAATAACAGCAAGGTGTGTTCAAAAGAATGTCTTTAGCTCAAATTGTTTCACACTTTGATTTCATCACCTGATGTTCATGTTAGATCCAGTTGTCTGGGTCTTGAGAATGGCTCAAAGAAGGGGTGCTCTGCTGTTTTTCACTTAAATGTGGGTGATTCTCATTATATACTTGATCCTGATACAAATCATGGTCATCTCCTGACTATAAAATTTAGACTTTAGCATATGTTGTTGTTCTACACGTCTTAGCACTAGAGAGTCAATCAAAATTAAATTCTACTTTCTACTAAGTCAGGTATGAAAACATATTTAGATGAACCAAATAATAGATTTAAAAAAACAATTTAACTGGTTGAATGTCAAATCTCATAATTTCAAAAATCTAGAAATTTGAAATTGTCTATTTGATTGACTTAATGAGATTCTTATTCAAGTTTTTGGTCCCATAGAAAGACAATTAATGCTTCCATGAGGCACAGATTAGAATATCAAAATTACAAGATTCAAAAGAAAATACTAGAAATATGAAAATACTTAACAGAAAACAGAAGAAGTGCCTTTGATTGCTCATTAGTAGACTCCACATAACTGAGAAAAAAATCAGTGAGGTTAAAAATAGGCTGTTAGAGAATTCCCAAAATATATGCAAAGGGAAAAGAAATACAAAAGATACAAAACATGCAAAAATTGTGGTAAAACAAAACAAAAACAAACTAAAAATAAATTGCAGTATAATTTTAAAAGGCATCATATACATATTATTTGAAGGAAAAGAAAGAGAATGGAGGAATAAGAGTTGAAGTAATAATGACCAAGAACTCTCCAAAATTAATGACAGACACTAAACCACAAATCCAGGAAATTCAGAAAACAAAAAGCAGGAAAACTAAAGAAAGTAATGCATACACACACACACACACACACACACACACACACCCCTCCAAAATATATAAAATTCAAACTGCAAACACTAACAATAGAAAGAACAACTTGTAAGTAGTCAGATCTAAAAACAAAACAAAAAACTTTTCTAGAGAGGAACAATTTTAAGGATAAAAGCTTATCAACAATCACAAAGCAAAAGGCTAAAGTGAAATATTTAAAACACTGAAAGAAACTAATACCAAACTAAAATTCTACAACCAGCAAAATTATCCTTGAAGAGTGAAGAAGAAATAAAGAATTTTATTGCCAGCAGAACTTCCTGCATGAAATGTTAAAAGATGTTAATCAAACAGAAGGAAATGATATATCAGAAATGTGTATCTACAAAAATATAGGAATAAATAAATGAAGATAAAATAAAATATTTTGTTTTATGTATTCTTAAATGACCAAAAAAAACCTACTTGTTTAAAGTAATAATATTATTTAGTGATTCAACCGTATAAAGAAATGAATGATGACAATATCATAAGGAATGGAAAAAAGAATCAAAAATACTTATTAAAAAATAAGAAAAATATGAAGTTTGATTTTAGATCACAGGTGCAGTTAAAACTGCAAGTCAATAATAGAAATTTAGCTGGGAAATTTCCAGGTATTTGAAAATTATATAATATACTTCTAAATACCACATGGGTCAAAGAAAAAGTCTCAAGAGAACATTTATGTAGTTTAAAAGAAAATTAAAATGCAACTATTAAACTTTTGGAGAATACAGTGAAAATAGTGCTTCAAAATTCATGGTATTAAATTCATGTCTTGGAATAGAGGAATGATCTACAATCAACAACCTAAGCCTTTCTACTTTAAGATACCATAGAAATAAGGACAACATAAGCTTAAAACAAGCAGAATAAAAGAAATAATAAAGATTAGCACAGATATAATGAAAATTGAAAGCAAAAATAAAAAAAAAATAGATACAGTCAAACCAAAGCTTCATTCTTTGCAAAGTTCGGTAAGGTTGATAAAACTATAGCCAAAGTTTGGTAAGGCTGATAGAACTATAGCCAAGCTAAACAAGATAAAAAAGAGAAGACACAAATTATCAATATCAGAAATAAAAGAGGCATTACACTAAACCCATGGATACCAAAAGAATAAAAAATGATTATGATGAACAATGTCATGCTAACATCTTTGATGACTAAGTTTAAGTAACTAAATCTCTTTATAGACAAACTATCAAAATTTATACAAACGAAAATGAAAATTGTCCTATATTTGTTAAAGAAATTGAATCAATAATTCAAATCTTTTCAAAAAGAAAGCATGAGACACAGATGATTTCAGTTAATGAATTCTACCAAACATGTAGGAACTAAATAATGCCACTTCTCCACAACAGAAGCAGAAGGGCCACTTCCTAACTTATTACATAATGTCAACATTTTCCTACCACCAAAAGTAGATAAAGATATTAAGAGAAAACTACTGACCAATATCTTTTAAGAACAGAGGCAAGATTTCTCAAATAATAACAAATTGAAGTTAGTGTATATAAACAATAAGAGACTACAACCACGAGATTTATTTCAAGTACACAAGGCTAATTCACTTTCAAAAAAATCAGTTAATATAACTGACCCAGAAAAATTATGTGCTTATACCAATTGAACCTAAAAAATTATGTGACAGAATCCATACCCATTCAGCATGAAGACACACATCGAAGTAGGGATAGAGAGGATCTTCCTTAATTTGATTTTTTAAAATTACAAAACCTCCTACCACTAACATCATACTTTGTGGTGTCTGGAAAATTTTTTCTTAAGATCAGAAACAGACAAGGATGTGCTTCCTCATCACTTTTCAATTTTGTATTGGAAATATTAATACTGAAGGATAAGAAAAATAAATGTTAAGCAGATTGGAGAAAAAGAAATAAAACTATCTTTAAACACAGGTGACATGAGGAAATCAAAGTATCTATAAACAACAGCAACTTAGAATTTATAGGCAAGTGGCTGTGTGCAGTGGCTCATGCCTGAAATCCCAGCAGTTTGGGAGGCTGAGGCAGGTGTTTCACCTGAGGTCAGGAGCTCGAGACCAGCCTGGCCAGCATGGCAAAACTCCCTCCCTACTAAAAATACAAAATCCAGCTACTCAGAAAGAAGCTGAGGCATGAGAATTGTTTGAATCCACAGGCAGAGGTTGCATTGAGAATTAATAGGTAAGGATAGAAATTCACATGATGCAAGATTATTACAAAAAAGTCAATTGCATGTTTACATACAAGCAAACAGCAATTGGGATTTATAATTTTTTTAAAAAGACATTTATAAACCCCCCCCCACCTGAAATGAAACAATGAAGTATTCACATACAACTATAACCATACATATATATTTGGGATCTATAGGCCAGAAAACACAGGACATTGATGAAAGAAATCAAAGATTTGTGTAAACATATGGAGAGATGCCCCATTTTTACAAATTGAAATATTCAATATTGTTAAGATGACAGTTCCTCCAAACTCTCTCAAGTGATGTAATTAAATCTCCAAGAAAATCCTAGCACACTATTTTGTAGATATTGACAAGCTGATTTTAAAGTTTTCTTAGGGATCTGAAAATGATAATCCAAAACATATGGCACTTATACAGAGTGCTTTGAATTAAAACAAACAAACAAAAAGGCCTCAGAAATAAGCCTCAGAACCATGGTCTCTCTAGCTTCAGCCCCACTTATGCCTTCCTTTGCTGAAGCCTCAGGAAGCCCTTTCTCTCAAGTTCCCTTATATATACGATTAAAAAATATTCCTCCAGAAGGCACAAAATTGTCTTACAACACACTTCCTAGAAATTTCAACAGTAAACTAGGAAAGATTAACCACTAGAGAAGAAACTAGATCAAAAGTCGTCACCATGCTCAGACATTTTTTATCTAGTCTTTCAGGGGAAGCTCCAAGAGATTACCAGGGACACTTTATCTGCATAATATGACAACTATTGTTCATGGTGAACATCTGCCCATCACCTTCTCATAACTTGCCACCACCTCCCTCAGATCTGAAAAGAATTTTGTCTGTTTTTTAGGCTCATTCATTTCTCTAAACATCATTGCCTATACTCTAAATTGCCTGCACTCTTATCTCCCTCTCCGCTATAATGAGAGTGTTATTTAAGCTGTAGCCATCTGGCCCTTCCTTGATACTCATATTTTCTATGGCTTCCATAATTCTGCACATGAATACATTTATGTGCCTTTTCTTTTGTTTATCTATTGTTAGTTTATTTCAGCAGTGAATCCTCAGAGGTCAGAGGAGAAGCTTTTCCTTTGCCTCTACAGGAAAACTTAAAGGGCAAAAGATCTAGAATAACCAACACAATCCTGCAGGAACAGAGGAAAAATGTTGAGAATTCACCCTAATTTATTTAAGACTGACTATAAAGCTACAATGATTAAGATAACATAACATTGGCCACTCCCCACCAAAAAAACACATGGAACAAAACAGACAGCCTAGAAATAGGCCCAAACATATATTTGAATGAATTTGTAACTGCCCAATGGGTTCATCTTGCCTGCTGCCTAGACAGAGCCAATTTATCAAGATAGAGGAATTACAATAGAGAAAATGTAATTCATGCAAAGCTGGCTGTGCAGGAGACGCGAGTTTTATCATTACTCAAATCAGTCTCCCTGAGCATTCAGGGAACAGAGGTTTTAAGGACAACTTGGTGGGTGGGGGAAGCCAGTGAACCAGGAGTGCTGATTGGTTAGGCAAGAGATAAAATCATAGGGAATTGAAGCTGTCTTCTTGGGCTGAGACAGTTTCTGGCTGGGGCCACAGATAAAATGAGACAGTTTATCTGGGTGGTGCCACTGATCCATCAAGGGCAGGGTCTGCAAAATTATCTCAAGAACTGATCTTAAGAGCAGTGTAGGGAGAGTCAGAATCTTGTAGCCTCCAGCTGCATGACTTCTAAAACATAATTTCTAATATTGTGGTTAATTTGTTAGTCCTACAAAGGCAGTCTAGTCCCCAGGCAATAAGGTTTGTTTAGGGAAAAGGCTATTATTGTTTTTGTTTTAAACTATAAACTAAGTCCTTCGAGAGTTAGTTCAGCCTACACCCAGGAATGAGCAAGAACAGCTTGGAGGTTAGAAGCAAATGAAGTTGGTTAGGTCTGGTTATCTTTCACTGTCTTGGTTACAATTTTGCAATGGCATTTTCAATTTTTTCAAGATTCAAAGTCAACTCAATGAAGCAAATGTTGGCATTTTAAAGAAATAGTGCTGAAACAATTGGATACTTAAAACAAAAAGAACCTTGCACATATTCTACAGCATTCACAAAAATTTATTTGAAATTGATCAAGTACCTAACTTTAAAATGAAAAACTATAATACTTCTAAAAGAAAAAAAAAAAAAAGAGAAAATCTATGGGATCTTAGATTGGTTGATGAGTTTTAAAATACAGCACCAAAAGCCCAATACATGAAAGAAAAAAAAAAAAGTAAGACTTTGTTAGAATTAAAAATGTCTGCTCTTTGAGAAATGTTAAGAGAGTTAAAGGTCAAGCCATAGAATGGGAGAAAATGCTTGTGAAACATATATCCGGTAAAAAAAGAAAAGAAAACAAAAATGCATCCAAAATATACAAAGGGATGCTTAAAACTCAATAATAAAACACAACTCAATTAAAAAGTAAGCAAAAGTTGTGAACAGATACCACCATATATATGGCAAATAAGTACACGTTAAGATGCTCAACATCATTTGTCATTAGGTATATAAAAATTAAAATAACAATGAGATAACACTGTACATGTATTAAGAGGGCTAAAAACCAAAATATACTAATATTAAAGACTGGTTAGGATGAGGAGCAATAGGAACTCTCATTCATTAATGGAAAAAATGCAGAATGGTACAACCACTCTGGAGGTTAACTTAGCAGTGTCTAACAAAGCTAAACATATGTTTACCTTGTAATCCAGCAACTGGGTTCTTAGATATTTACCCAAATAATCTGAGAACTTTTAACCACAGAAAACTTTCACGTAAATGTTTATAGAATTTTTAAAAATTATCACGAAACACTGAAAGCTATCAAGATGTTCTTCAATAAGGAAATGAATAAACTCTGGCATATCCGTACAAGTAAATACTATTCAGAGATAAGAAAGAATGGGCTATCAAGCTGTACAAAGACATAGATGATTCTTAAATGTGTATTGCTAAATGAAATAAGCCAGCCAGCATGAAAGGACTGCTGCATACTGCGTGATTACATTAGATTCTGGAAAAAGCAAACTGATAAAGAGGGTAAAGATATCATTTGAGACAAGCCTGGGCAAGATGGTGAGACCCTGTCTCTACGAAAATTTAAAAATTAGCTTAAGCATGGTGGTGCATGCCTGTAGTCCCAGTTACGTGGGAGGCTAAGACAGGAGGATCATTTGAGCCCAGGAAATCAAGGTGGCAGTGAGCCATATATGTGGCGCTCCTGCACTCCAGCCTAGAAAACAAAATGAAAAACTACAAAATAAAGATATAAGTCATTTCTAGGGGTTCATAGACACAGATCTGAGTAGGTGAAGCATAGGGGATTTCCTAGAGTGGTGAAACTATTCTTTATGTTACTGTAATGGGGGATAGATGATACTATGCAGTTACCAAAACCCATAAAAATCAGGAGCACAAAAACTTAACCTTAATGTATGCAAATTAAAAAAAAATATTTAGGAGGTTAGGAGATCCCAGACTGAAGGTAAACTGTGACTACACAACCATCAGATCATCAACAAGGTCAACAAAAACAAGCAACAAGGAAAGGACACTCTATTCAATAAATGGTGCTGGAATAACTGGTTAGCTATGCAGAAAATTGAAACTGGATCCATACCTTTCACCAGACACAAAAATTAACTGAGTATGGATTAAAGATTCAAATGTAGGGTCTCAAACTACAAAAATTCTAGGAAATATCCTTTTCAACACTGGCCTTGGCAAAGAAAATTTGACTAAGTCCCCAAAAGCAATTGCAACAAAAACAAAAATTTACAAGTGGGACCTAATTAAAGAGCTTCTGCACAGCAAAACAAACTACCAATAAACAGATAACCTACAGAATGTGAGGAAATATTTGCAAACTATGCATCCAACAAATGTCTAATATCCACAATCTGTAAAGGACTTAAACCAACAAGAAAAAACAGATAACATTAAGAAATGGGCAAAGGACATGTACAGACACTTCTTTAAAGAAGACATACAAGTGGCCAGCAAACATATGAACAATGCTTGTCATCACTAGTCATCAGGGAAATGCAAACCACAATGCTATACCATCTTACACCAATCAGAATGGCTATTACGATGCAGCCAAAAAAAAAAAAAAAAAAAAAAGATGCTGGCAAGGCTAGAGAAAAAGGAACACTTATACACTGTTGGTGAGAATCAAAATTAGTTCAGCCACTATGGAAAGCAATTTGGAAATTTTTTCATAGAACTTAAAACAGTGCTACCATTTAACTCAGCAATCCCACAGAATGTAAAAAAATATTTGTAAACCATATATCTGTAAGGGTCTGGTATCCAGAATATATTAAGAACACTTACTAGCCAAAACTAAAAAGACAAATCCAATATAAAAATGGTCAAAGATCAAAGATTTTGATTAGATATTTATCCTAAAGAGATACACAAATGGCCAATAAACAATAAAATTTGTTTAACATCATCAGTTATTTGGAAAACCACAATAAGACACTACTTAATATTCACTAGAATGACCAAGTTTAAAAAAGGAAACCAATGTTGCCAAGTGTTGATTAGGATGTAAAAAAAATTGGGACCCTTATAACTTGCTGGTGGAAATGTAAAATGGAACAGCCCTATAAAAGAAAATAGCCAGTTCTTCAAAAAGTTAAAAGTTGAGATACCATATACTCCAGCAATTCTACTGCAAGTCACGTAGCTAAGAGGCTGAAAACATATTCACCTAAAAATTTGTACTCAAGTGTTCATAGCATTATTTGCAATAGCCCTCAAATCAAAACAATCCAAATGTCCATCAACTGATGAGTAGAAAAATAAAATCTGATATGTTTGTACAATTGAATGTAATTTGGCCATAAAAAAAGAATGAAGTACAGATGCATGCTAGAAGCCAGAAACAAAAGACCACATATTGTATAACTCTACTTACATGAATTGCTCATAATAGACAAATCCATAGAGATAGAAAATACATCAGTGGTTTTCAGGGACTTAATGAATGAAAGAATGTGTTTGGAATTTCATTTTGGCATGATAAAAACATTCTGGAATTAGATACAGATAATAGATGCACAACCTGGTGAATATGTTAAAATCTATTGAATTGTACTCTTTATAAATCGCGAATTTTATAGTATGTTAATTATGCAATTTTAAAAAGAAAAAACAGTAGAGGATTATTCTGACCTACATTTCTCAGCAGTACCTGACTAATGTGTAAAGTTATGATAGTAATGAGAAATAAGGGAAGACTGAGAAAGCATCTCTGTGGAGAGGTTGATAGATAAGGAAACATGGTAGCTAAATGTAACGTGGGTTCTAATGAGATCCAGGAACAGGACAAAAAGAAAAATAAAACCTCACAATTAAAAACTGAAGAATACGGATTTAGGTTAATAATAATGTAGCAACATTAACCCGTTATCAATATACAAATGGACCACAGTCATGTAACATGTTAGTAATAGTGGAAACAAATGAGGTAGGTGGGATTCGCTGTACTATTTAGATTGATGCAAAAATAATTGCAGTTTTTGCCATCTCCATTTTTCTGTAAGACTACATCTGCTCTAAAATAAAAATTTTATTAAAAGAAAATCAGTTAAAAAGTCAAGGGAATGGAAGCACAAATAACTTGCCTGAGATCTTAGTCAATAAGTGGCAAAGCTGTTATTTGAACTTAGGCAGTCTGGATTTAGTCTGAAGGCTGACTTGCCTTATTTCAAGATATATTTAACGAATATAGAGCCCCAGCAGGGGATGGAAGGGTGGAAAGAGGGGATGCAGTCAGTTATTCCCTCCTGTCATCTCTCCCTACAGGGTCACCTCAGGCTACCTGCATTCCTGCTCTGTCAACCAAAGGGCCCAGCTCCTGTCTGGAGGCTTTTCTATGCAGTTTCTTCAGGTTCCAGTGTTTCTCTCCCTAGCCCTCTGGCCTAACTAGGGTCCAAGTATTGTGATATCCTTTGTGGTTTCCTTACTCTTTATTTGTATCTTGCAAAAGGTAGTCCACACATTACATTTTTCCCACAATTCTCAATTTAAATAGACCATCTTTTTCTGCCCAGCTCCTTTCCTGATACCACCATTATATCAACTCTGAACTTGTAAAAATATTCCATGAATTAACATTGTAAAATATGGGCAGTTTCCCTTCAGCGCCCTCTCACTTACCCATCTACTCCTCCACATATGGTTAATTCTTTTCTAAGAAAAAACAGTATGCACTCAATTCTGTAGCCTCATTGCAGAATGTGGTATATCACATAGCAAGTTTTTAATACATACCTGTTTGAATGAATGAATGAATGTTTTCTCCCCCTCTTCAGCCCTGTTTTTCCATAATAAAACAAAGTACCTCTGTTAACAGACAACGAAGTTTGACGGCTCAAGTATTAACCCAGTTTGGTTCTATCTTTGTATTTCTACGTCTATACAGCTGTATCCTGAAAAATCGTGATAAGCAAAATCATAAACAATGTAACTTTATTTAGATTTTATGGGTTATTAATAGTTGTAATTGTAAAAAATAGAAGCCTAAAAATAAAATGGAAACCAGAAGCTTTATGAAGTTATTCTGCAAACAAAAAGAAAGACAGAAGAACAGATAAAATGAAAGGACAGGTAAAAAACAAAAAAGCAAAACAAAACGAATCCTTAGACAATAAGAAAATCTATGCAAACCATGAGACAGGTAAGATTTGCTCTCTCTCCCTTGATAACAGGCCTGGACCCAACAAAACACCAGTTGGTCCCTCAGTTTAATTCTTATTAATCTGCTTTCTCATTTGCACTTTGATACTTGGAATATCCGTAACAGTTTAAAGATGGAAACGAGTATGCAGATCATTGGTTAATCTCAAAGGGGGTGCTGTAAAAGCAAATTATTTGTGGAGTATTATAGAAATAGAGTATCAGATTAGACCAATAATAGAAACAAAAGAGATTATGGGCAGATTTGGGGCTGAGGTATATCCAGAATTTGTTCAGTCATTAAAATATTATAAGGCATCATTTACTAGTCCTTAGTTTATATTTGATAAATGTTCTTGCAATCTTACTACAGGTAAATATTTCACTTTCATAAATAAAAAAGAAACCAAATCCAAAGATGTAAGTAATGTATGGTAGGCCTGGTTAAAGTAGATATCATTGAAATAACACTTCCTCATAAATCTTAAATGATTATAAACTCAGAAAAAGGAACAGTATATCTTCTGTTCAAGTAGCCATTTTAATTCAGAAAGCCAGTGATATTTTCTAGAGAGGAAAGTTCTAGAAAGATCTCTAGTGAAGTTCTCTTTGATATGCAATAAGTCTATTCTAAAACCATATTTAAGATACAGAATATCTTAAGCTAATATTTAGAGCCACTGCATCTGCCTATATCTGTCAAACTGTCTGCCTGTCTCTCTATCGACTTATCTAGCTACCTACCAAATCTACCTATGGATAGAGAGGCTAAAGAGTCAATGCATTCTGATCACTTAAAAGTGGAGTAAAGTTGGAAAAAAGAGTAGAAAATTCTGAAGGTGGCTCCTCAGTGATGTAACTCTATAAATGAGTCTGTATTATATTAACAGAATTAAATTAACTCATTTTATTCTCATTTCCATAACTATTACAGACTTTATCAGTAGCTTCTTACAGAAAGTTAAGCTGTCAATGGAATATGTATGTGTGCACATATATAAATTTTTTGAAAACATATATTTATAGACATATATTCTTGTGTATGTATATATATATATATATATATATACAAGAAGGTTTCCCAAAGTGAAAATTATTCCTTATTCAGAATTAAGCAAAATACGTATATATATATGTGTATATATATATATATGATGTATTTTAAAAAATAAAAGGTAACCAAACAACAGTAATCATATCAAATAAATCACATTAAAGTAGACTCTCTAAAGAACAAATTTATTCTTTCCTAGTGTAAAAGATTTTTTAAAAATGTTTGTGCTTTCCACATAATCTAAAATATGTCAGAACCATAGCTCAAAAAGGGCACAGAAACAGTCGTTTTCAGTCGTATCAATTTCCACAGCAGTTTGAAAAGGGCATTGCGCATATTTTGATGTAATCTGCCTTCACCAACATGCAGGATAAGTTTACAGATCACTTGGTACTGTATTGTTTTTTTCTGTTTTTCAAAAACATGTAATTTTTGGTAATATTCACTTTACATACTTTCTCAAAAATTTATGAATAGAACAGTCAAAAATAAAAGATTCCCTTTAATTCTCATTTCTCTAACTACTAAAGACCAGATTAGCAGCTTTTACCTATATATGGAAAATTAGGCTGCAAATGAAATGTTAAAATGTCTCCACCTAGCTGAGTTAACTTGAGCCTGCCAATATATGCACAGCTTCCTTTGTCCATAGTATGGGGAAGCCACCATCAGAACCTCCCGTTTTTATTTTCAATGCTTTTTTTTTCATTTTTAATCCAACAAAATGAACTGACAATTTAGCCTAACCACCTCCATTACCTTCAGAGAATGGCTAATGTTCTAGGAAAGGGACTTGACAATCTCCCTGACAGCATTTATTTTTCAATCCATTAATTTCGCCTTCAGAATACGCTAGTTATCTGTTAGTATTCCAGGCCAGCAGCCGCTGCATGGGAAAAAGAACTCCAGATAAGCAAGCTATTGTGCATTCTGCTGTGCACTTTCTCTTCCCATCGGAGTCCAGGGGGAACGCTGACCGGAGAGCCACTTTACTTGGTAGGTGGCTTCATTAGAGACATCTAAAGCAAATCAGAATTACCCTGTACTGATGGTAGCTTCAGCCAGCCTCTGGCTCATGAAAATTGCTGAAAATTTTCCAAGGCAAGCTGAGCAAATTCATTTTCATGAAAATCAGCCTTGAATACAGGATTGATCCAGGTGACCTTTGAAGTCCTTGTTAAGCCTGAAATTCTGGGATTCTGGGACCCACTTAAAGTTTTACTATAGAAAGTGTATATTATAGTTACATGTCCTGTCTCCTACTCATTAGGAATCTGTGATAGTAGCAATGAGAAGAGAAGGGTAAATCCAGAGTTTTGAGGTGAAGTGAAAGAAAGTCATTAAGGCAGACACTCTTGGTTTTCTAATTCAACTAATATCACAAAATTTTTTCACTAGCCATCTTCCAACTAGTGTTGCGTATTTCACAAATATCCAACCAAAGTGATGTTGTCTTTCAGAACATATATCTCTCTGAGTAAAAGGGTAAGGCTTCTTTATGAGAGAATTAATTCTCTTTTTTCCTACCTGAACCACAACCACCATCTTCAAACCATGTGGGGAAGAGCTACCTGATTGAGACAGAAAAATAGAAATAAGCAGAGTCAATGAGAACTCCCTCTGAATATCGTGGTCTGTAAAACAAACAAGCCTGTGTGTTTTTATGCCACTATTGTTGTGTTTTCTGCCTTTTTTACCCAAAAGCTCTGAAACCAATACATTCATTAAGGAATAATATGTGAATAAAGTGCCTAGTCAAAATAACATGCTTCAATAACAGCAAGGAGATGGCACATCTGCAAAAGGTGAAATTAGGAAATGACCTTTAAGCAATCATGTGACAGTCTGATGGTAAAGCCAGACAGGAGAAATGAGGAAAGTAAATGATAAGTTCCCATGAATGTGGTTAGTGAATTTGGGGAACCCCAAGTGCCACACCTCTCCATCTGTTTTCTACGGCCAAAATGCTTCTTTAAGACTTAAAGTCAAAGTCGGGTTAACCATCTCTAACAATCTAGGCTAAGGATCTAGAGACAGAATTTCAAAATCTTACATTCCATGTCAAGGTCATAAATTCATTACATCAAACACAAAAAGCACTCATGTCTTTAGATCAGAAAAGGCATGAAAATTAAAGTTATGCTTCATTTTGAGAAATAAAGGATGAATTCATCACCAAGAGAAAATTACGAGCTCTATCATTAAAATTTTAATCTCTTTTTAGAGTAATAAAGATTAGGAAGAGGTAATTGGTAAATTTTCCTTAGAATTAAGGTAATTATCTCAGAAATTTTAAATTTATATTACTTTTTGCCTTTTCTGATCAGAAAAGGTTGTGGTGAGATAAAGCATAATGAGAATTCTAAACTTAAAGAAGGCCAAAGTCTAAGTCACGATCATATCACTTAGTTATATTACTTTGGGTATAATTCTCTAATCTTCAGTTTGCCCATTGGTAAAAGGAAACAATATTCCCCCCTAACACTATAAGAATGAAATCTACTAATTCGTTTTAATAAATATTTGTTAATTTCCAACTATGTATCAGGCATTTTGCTAGGCGTTGGGATCACAGAGTTATAGAACTGGACATAATCTTATTCTTAGAGAATCTCTCCTAGAATAAATATGTAACCAAACTCAAATACATTGTGATGTCAAATATTTTGAGGAAACCCTTTGGGGATTGAAGTGAGCAACCTAATCCACAGGACAAAGAGATTACAAAAATGAAATGACATTGTAAAGTGTAAAATATTATTTAATCCATATGTAATATTATTGCTTTGAGCTATCCTCGTTGGTTTAACAACTATAATAAAAATGTATTATGTGCATATATGTCTGTCTGGGTATGGATTGCTATGTCTGTCACCCAGATGTCAGACTAAGCTCCCAACCAAAATGATCATCTTAAATCCCTCTTCAATACCCAATGGAAAGCCCAACCTGTCCAAGATATTTGTGATTTTTCTGATAGGCTTATATTTTCGCTGTCACTTCTGTGACCAGCTTCTATTTCCAACAGTGGTCTTTTTGTATACCATACTGAAATAGACATAAAACTCAGTTAAGTCTCTCTTCTCCTCAGGTTTTCCCACTAACATCAACAACAATAAAACACTCACATAACCACCTATGTCATTGGTAGACACCACTGAGAATCCAGGATAATGAGAGAGGTCACATTTACACCAGACAGCAACTATTTAAAAATTTTCCATTAAATGTACCTCTTCTTTAATGTACTGAAAGTCTTACAAGTTCAGCCCCTGTGCTGAAGATCTGTGAACTCACACAGCTCTCATCTTCTGCCATGTTAACTCCTCCCTTCCTTCCCCTTTCTTTTCGAAAATCTATCCTATTCTTTCAACTGCTCTCAGGAGCATAAAGCAGTTTCTTCTCATTTGTTCATACAAGCGACATTAGCAACCACTCTCCTAACAGAATACGAATTTTGACCCCTGTACTTCTCAAGATATTTCAATAACCAAGTTCATTGCCCACGTTAATACTCAGAAGCATGTATTTTTTGTGGAAATTTTCTGAGATAAAAAAAAAATCTAGACCCACAGATTCAGAGTCCCTGCCCAAAGGTCACAGAGTCAGTAAGTGGCAGGACTGGAGTTCAAACCTGTCACCTGATGCAAAAATCTCCATTTGATTCTCTTTATCCCTAAAACAAATGGACCTTCCTTTATGTATTTCATCCAGGCTTAGTTTTTTGAAAGAAATTTGAATATACCCCAAAGTTTTGAGAAAACACTTCCTTCTCCAACATGTAAAATGAGCTTTAATTAAGGCAGAACGCCACCGAAAAAATATTTTCCAATTATGTTGATATAATTGTTTCCACAGCTTGATGTCTCCTGGTATCAGCTTTAGCAGGCAGTGGAGACATGGTGATATTGGGCTATTACCACTGCAGGTCTGCTCTTAAATTAGACGTGGCATTTGGAAAACAAGCTCTACTTCAACATTCTTAAATAAATATAGATGAAAACTTTTGTCTCTATTTAGACTTCCCACTGAGCTTCATTAATTCATGGCTGTCTGGCCCTTTTGGTCCCCCCTGGAAGGCTGTAGCTGTAATGATGAGATACAAACCCAACTGAATATTCAACTTCACAACCTGGCAAGATGCCTGGAGCAAGGCAGTGACAGCTCGCTATTCACGTTTCTATGTAAATTTTGACACTTACTAACCGAAAGAGTAGATCATCTGATCATTGCCCCAAGAGCAACTGTAGAGAAAGCAGAGATTCTGATGAAGATTAGACTTTTTCTTAGGGTGCAAGTCAAGGTCAGAGAGCTATATTTAACTCTTGCCAAATCTACTAAAGAGGAAAAATACTGTAGTACTCCTTAAAGATTTTTGTTTGAATTACGGTTTGAGGCTGCATTTTAAGCTGTCACATTTTATTTTTCCTTATTATTCACTATTATTAAGAACTTGGAGACCACTTGGCTAAAAGTCTTCTTTAATAAGCTCCATTGATATCACATATGAGATCCAGCTTACACTTCTGTCGTCCTAAATGGGCTAGGCACTATTTTGAACCTTGCATATATATTAACTCCTTTGATTCTCTATTGAGATAAGTATAGTTATTAATCCTGAGGTTCAGAGAGGTTAAAGATCTTGAACAGCATCAAATAGCTAAAAAATGATATATACATATAATGAAATAACTTAGTACATAACTTATTATATTATCTATTATGTATACAATGTAGTTATTCATACAATAGACAATATGGAAGAAAACATACACTAAGGGGAAGACCCCCAGTTCTGAGAACCAGAATATAGGAGAAGGAAAACAGAGTCCATACAAAAAGTGAAACGTATACATATCTGGTGGCCAAAAGACAAAGAATACCTTTAAAAAGTCCAGACATGAAAAATGTTGATTTGTATCCATTTTTGCTGTATAATATTTAATATTAACCCTCTTGTTCTTCTTAAAGAAGTCTCCGGTAAAATACACATTTGTCACGGAATTCTTGATGCAGCATTTTGTTTTGACTAAATGAAGTACCGGATTCTCATAAAATTTCAGAAAATTAGCACAGGATAAATACATGGCTGCCCTTGTGAGAACACCGAAAAGATATGTGTTACACATATTCCAGCATTCTCACTTCATAAATTCAACTTTGTTGAACTGGAGAACTTATCAACGAGGTTAGAGAAAGACATTCGACTCCCAAACTAATGTCCTAGCTCTTAAAATTCCAGAATGTATTATTTGCATTTACCAATTCCTTAGGCATTAAAAGTAATGGCAAAAACTGCAATTACTTATGCACCAATCTAGTAGAATTTTGACACCATTTTTGTCCTCTAGGTTCAGATCCTTGGCCATGAGTTTCACCAGCAGACTTCTTCAAGGCCAGGAGTCCCCATCCAGCTCATAAACTTCTAAAAGGTAAGTCTGTCATTACTTATTTTACTGAATCGTATTACTCCAGACATCGAACTTTCTTCTTCATGGACCAGACTTCTTCTCTCAAAAACCTACACCATCAAAATGTATGTAGCACATTCGGCAGGTATTACAAATTCTGTTAGGAGAAGTGAGAGAAGCATGGGTCTGGTAATAGATCAGAAATGGAAAATGAGAAAAGTAGAGAGGTATGGAATGGAGAACTAGCGTGGTTGAAATCTATGAGGAAGAAAAGATAGGTGAATGACTCATGCCAAAAGTTGCAAAAGTTTTTTAGTCCTTACTATATGAAAGTGTGCCCTGGCCACCACCTTCTGGAAAGTCATGAGCCGTAGTGGGAATATTTGGGGTCTTTAAAATAGAAAAAAATAATCATCCGGATTTCGTTAAAAACAATTGTCTCAGAGTCCTTCTAACATTTTAACGCTTATTAAGAGTCATAGAAAAACTTATTTAAAACTTAAATTCATGACCCCCACATCAGATATTCTGATTCCAGTGACCTAGAATGAGGCCCAAGAATTTTCATGCTTAATAAACTCCTTAGGTGATTCATATACAAATTGACAGAGGGTGAGACTAAGAAACTTTAGCCTAAATTCAAAAAAAGAAGAAAACAGCCCTCACCCACCCAAAATAGGCCAAAGACCGTAACAGAAGTCTCACCGAAACAGACACACTGATGGCAAAGAATTATATGAAAAGATATTCCACATCACAGGTCAACAGGGAAATAAACCTTAAAACAACACTGAGATACCGTTACACACCTGTATGAATAACGAAAACCAAGAACACTCACAACAACAAAAGCTGGCAAGGATGTGGAGCAACAGAAACTCATTTATTGCTGGTGGAAATACAAAATGGCACAGCCACTTTGGAAGATAATTTGCCAGTTTCTTACAAATCTACACCTACTCTTACAGTACTGTCTACCCAGCAATTGAGCTTCTTGGTATTTACATAAAGGAGCTGAAAATACAGGTCCCCATAAAAACCTGCACGAGTATGTTTATAGCAGCTTTATTCACAAGTGCTAAACTTTGGAAGTAACCAAAAGATTATTCAGCAGGTGAATGCAGAAACTGTGGTATATCCTGACAACCTAATACTACTTAGTGCTAAAAAGAAATGAGCCCTCACGCCATGAAAAGACATGGAGGAAACTTAGAGGCATACTACTCATGAAGAAATCCAATCTGAAAAGGCTACACATACTGTGTGATTCTAACTGTATGACATTCTGGAAAAGGAAAAAACTATTGAGACAGTAAAAGAGTGGATGCCAGGGCTTAGGGAGGAAGGGAGGATGAATAGGTGTAGATGGGACTTTTAGATAGTGAAAATACTCTGTAAGATACAATCATGGCAGAAAAAGTCACTGTGCATTTGTTGAAACCCATAGAGTGTATACAACCAAGACTGAACCCTAATGTAAACCTTGGAGTCCGGGTAATAATAATGTGTCCATTATATAAATATACAATTGTACCACTCTGATGGGTGATGTTGATAACAGTTAAAGCTATGCATGTGTGAGTGCAGGGGTTTTGTGGGAAATCTGTGTACCTTCTTAATTTTGCTCTCAACCTAAAAGTGCTCTAAGGAAATATCATCTTTAAAAACAGAAAGAAAGAAAAAAACCCACTTGCCTAAAGAGTATCTTCTGAGGGTTTGGAGGCAGTGAAGATAGCAAGATCTGTAACAGATCATATTTTATGTCTGAGTACAGAGCTCAGGATTTCAGAACTATTTGAAAGTTTTGATCATAGCAGCCTAGCAGCCTTTAACAGGTCAAAACTGTGAATAAGATAAAGAAATCAGCTAATGGTGTAACCAGTACCTGGGCAATGCTTGAGTGAAATGCTCACGTATTGTGTATTAATAAGATGCTAAATTACATAGAAAATTACCCAGGTGATGGTCTGAAAATAGGTGCTATTATACCTGCTGCCTGTTCTCAGGATCCTCACAAACAATAAAAAGGCAAGTTTACAAATCAGGTTTTCATCACCAACCTTCTAAAGACATTATTCTTTGTACACATAGTCTATAGATTACCTATAACTCTTTGATCACAATTCAAATTTATTTCTAACCCAACACAGATCATGCAGATGTTCAAGATGAAATGAAATTGAATTTAGTCATATCCTCTATTGAGGTGAACAAACTATTTTCCTCTTTACTCTCCTGGCATTTCTAATGATGTCTTGTTTTTATCAGGCTCCCATTACTGTCTTTCATTGAAAGGCAAATCCATATAGAAGAAAATTATATCGTTCTTTGCTGAAAATGCCATATCCACTAGAAATCCCTTATTTATCAGCCTCCTTGTTTTCATATTGTTCTTATTAAACGTGATACCTATTTTCTGAGTGATTTAATTTTAAAACATCTTAAATATATATGTATGTATTTGTGTACTTATATGTGTATATGTGTACATATGTGTATAGTTGTATGTGTACACATATGCATATACACACATGTACATATATATGCAGAATTTATGCACAAACATGCACAGATTTGTGTGAATATTCATCCATAAATATTTCTGTCTCTCCGCATATTAACATATGTATTCAAACAAATACATCCATCCATCGTTATTTATAATACATCTCGTTTTTATATTTATTTTTTGATACAGTAAAAGCACAGAGAACATTTTCTATTTTTATGTAAAATCATCCTGCAAAATAAAATAATTTTCAAGAAAAAAATCTACTGAGCATTATAAAATACATTCACAAAATAGTATTACAATAGAAGAATTCATTTGGGACTCTTATTTAAAAAAAAAAATAAAAACATCTTTTTGACCTGCTATTACCATAAAAAGGGAAGGAGGGACTGTAAAAAGATATAGTGTTACCATGGAAATGTTATAATCGAATGTAAGAGTAAAGGCCTATCTTAAAGTTATCTTCAAAAATAAATGTAGGCAAACAAAGTATTGTCAATGAAGATATAAAGTATTTTTCTCAAGGACAGATTCATTATTAGTAAAGAAACCAAATTAATACTGATTTTTAACCAAAGTGTATGTTTTCTTTTTATATTTTCAAGAAAAACAGTGACCTTAATAAATCTGTATCCCACTAGAGTATCTGGACAGAAATAGTAATATAGACCTTCATTATAAACACCCATTTATTTTACTGGCATGCATGAGGCAAGGTGGCCTACTGAATTCCTCAGGCACAACTTTTGGGTCTTTTTTGGTTGTTAGTGGCAGCTGCCAAAGAAGTTTTGCAATAAGTAAGGTTACCTACTCACCCCACAACCTCACTTCAAAGCAATAATGAAAGTATGTTCCAGACAAATATTGTCACACATGCAGATATTTATTTATTAAACATGCATTAAACAAGCAAGCACAAAAAATAGCTCACGTGGCCTACCTTGAAGTCTCAAGCTCCTCCATATTTTTCACAGAGTTTATTCAAGCCAGGATTCCAGATGGAAGACTACTCCACATGGCTGACATCAGCAACCAGAATCCTGTAGCTCACAGCTAGGTTCTCCGGGGATTTGTCCTCAAGCACATTATCCCCATGGATAAAAAGTAAGACTTCATAGATGTTTATAATGAGAGCTCCATGAAAGTATGAGAAAACTCTTTGATACATATTTATTCAGTCTCTATATCTTGAATACTTTTACAATAAAAGCCTATTTCTGACATTCATCAGATTGATTCACAAGCAACTAAATCCACAAATGAAAATTCTTTTCTGACATAGAGCATGCATAGAGATAAAGAAAGAACGTACAGTTCTCTGGCAATAGTATCATCTTTCTGATGTCAGGTTTGCTGCCCTAAGATGTGGATTCTGGATTAGGGTATGGGATCCCAGAGTTAAAATATTTTTAAGTAACTGGCGTGTGTTCAAACTTAAAATCAGGGATGTATGTCTTCTGATACGAGTGCTGTGGACTAAATGTCTCCCCTTAAAATCCATATGTTGAAACCATAATCTCCATAATGTGATAGTATTTTTAGGTAGGGTCTTAGGGAAGTTATTGGCTCATGAGAATGGAGCACTCATTATTTGATTTTTTTTTATGTAAGAAGAAACAGGCCATTTAGGTTGATTCCATGTCTTCCCTATTGTGAAATAGTGCTATGATGAACATATGCATGCATGTGTCTTTATGGTAGAACCATTTATATTCCTTTGTGAATACCCAGTGATATCCAATAATGGGATTTCCGGGTTGAGTGATAATTCTGTTTTAAGTTCCTTGGGAAATCACCAAACTGTTTCCAAAATGGCTTTACTAGTTTACCTTCCTCTCAGCAGTGTATAAGCATTCCCTTTTCCCTGCAACCTTGTCAGTATCTGTTATTTTTTTAACAGATGCTATTGAGGTTGGTAAGATGGTGTTACATGGTATGTTATTGTGGTTTTGACTGGTGTGAGATGGTATTTCATTGTGGTTTTATTTTACATTTCTTTAGTGTTTAGTGATGTTAAGTATTTTTTCATAGTCTTCCTAGCCACATGCATGTCTTCATTTGTAAAGTGTCTATTCCTTTGCCCACTTTTTGATGGGTTGTTTGATTTTTGCTTATTAATTTGTTTAAGTTCCTTAAACTTATAGAAACAGACCTTTGTTGGATATATGATTTATAAATATTTTCTCACATTCTGTTGGTTGTCTGTTTACTCTGGTGATAGCTTTTCTTGCTGTGCAGAAGCTCTTTAGCTTAATGTGGTACATATATACAACAAAATATTATGCAGTCATAAAAAATAATGTGATCACGTCTTTTGAAGCAAAGGGATGGAGCTGGAGGCTACTATCCTAAGTGAACTACTGCAGAAACAGAAAACCAAATGTTAATTGTGATGATCTTCAACAAGTACCTTAAGTTGTACAACTCATAGGTTTCTCATTTATAAAAGTAGAATGTTAATACCTCTCTTCCCTTCTTCACAGGATTATGTATCAATGGAGGTGAAACATGATAAGTTTCTGTGAACTATAATTTATGGTATACATGTCATTCTTTTTATCATAATCATTCTTGTTACAATATATTTTTCCTTAAAAACATAACTATTTCTAAGGTCAAATATTTAATAGCCTTTTAATTACAATTAATTAATATACATCATCTGCTATCCATAGGAAATTTATTGCTTTTGAAGGCCAATAAACCAATTGAGATTGTGTGTATGAGAGAGTGTGTAAACTTACATATTCTAGAGCATTTTAAAATTTAAAAATACTTTGTGATTTTGGTGTTTTGTGATTATATTGATTAATATACCCATAATAGAATATATTGATTCTAGTATTCCTGATTCAAACAAAAATAAGAAAAAAAATACTAATGGAAGGTATCTTTTGTTAGTGGTACATTATAGTTTTCCAAAAGATATCATTTAATAAAAGATACTTTTTGTCATAAAAAATAATGTTTTTTCTTCCTTTTCTTACTGTAAAACCACTATCTATTTCTTTATAGTGGTTCTTTGGTTATCGTTTCCTTAAAAAAGAACCCCACAAAAATGACAAAATAGAGTAGACTTTTTGTATACAGCTATAGTAATGTTAATATATAAATTCTCTAAATTGAGCCTAATTCCCACAAATTCCAATCAACAGGTCCAGACTTCTTTGTGTTCCTCTTTCCCTAAATCCTTCAGCTTATTTTCCCTGTACCCTACTCCCTCATCTGTAGTTAGTTGAAAACAAAGGTTAATTTAGAAATGTCAACTTCATATTATTTATCTACCAAAGTCAAACACTGAATGAAACACACTTGTACAAACAATAGTGGCCTTTCCTTGTGTAGTATAGGATGTGGTCAATCATTTGGCAATTCAGTTTTGGCACACTATGAACTATTTATTTGTTAAGCTCAGTACTCTGGGCTGCAAAAGCTTGAGGATAATTTTTTTTTTTCCTTTTACTGGAAACTGTTAAATTTACAGGGCCTAATGTTTATTTCACAGTCAAACTTGTACTATTGTATTGATAAATATTTAATGATATTGAGCTCAGTGGTTATTGCCTTGTACATTTCATTGAAATGATGTTTTATTACAACTCTAAAAGTAAAAGTGTGGTTCACTGAGAAAGGAAAGAAAAGGGAGAAAAATCTTTCCAACTGGAGATGACATGGAACTCAATTTCAATTTGGAGCAAAAAGAGGAAGAGGAAAAGCAAGCAACCAAATCTTTTTTGAGGTCTCTACAGATTGTGGTTTAACAAAGTTTCCATTCAGAAAAAAACATCTGGAAAACTCTATGAAAATTTCAGAATTGTTTAAGTTAAAAGACTCTTACAATGCCACAGTTTCAAAATTATTTTGAGAGAGAAATACAGACAGATGTTTGTTTAAATTCTAAAATTTCTGCAGAAGACATTGCCTTAGTTGATTCAGTGGGAGACAGATGAGAGTCAGGGGGAAAGCAATATCAAATAAGAAATGATTTCTATAATAGAGAAAGTGGGTATTTGGGAAAATGAACAAAGTTAAATAGAAAGCAATCTCTAAATGAAGAAGACACTTGGTTGCATTTATAAATGAGATTGCGCTTCTACATAAAAAAATACATGCCACAGTAAAATAAAAACAGATTTTCCTTTTGCACCTGGTAGCTTTACAGTTCAATACAGTAGTTTTTATATTTTCATAGTTGAGGACTCCTTTTGAATGACAAAGAATTTTTCAGAGCCTCACTATACAGATAATGTACTGTCAGTATTTAAGAAAATGACTACAAGTTATTGTAAATTAACTGATACTTTAAAACATTAATAACACAACAAAACATCATCACAGCAGTATAAGGAACAAAAAAATGAGGGTGGTACCTATACAAAAGGCAGGTTAAGAGGTAGACACCTAAATAGCTGGTCAGAATGGAATGACACTCTAAAGAGGGCATTAATATCCACTGAAAAAAGCAAAAATAGTTTGCCAATCAACTATTAGGCCTGACTTGTTAAATTCTCATCAAATTGTAAATTCTACTTCTGCTTGCAGTAGATGGTGCCCTCAAGTGAAAATTTTGTAACCCTTTTCAAGGGCCCTAGGCCCCACTTGTACTAAACAGATATTGACCAATTCAAAAATATAGGCTTGAAGAGGTGCTAGATTCTAAACTCCTCAAGAATGCCCATTTCTCCACCCAGCAGAGCATATACATGTTAAATATGGTCGATATTTTCAGCAACAAGTACGTTGTATGCATATGGTTTATACCTTTTGCAATAACTCTAACTCACTTCTGATGGACCTGTAGGTCTACCTGTCAAGAACAGTTAGATCAATGAATAAACTCTTGGGGTTGTTTGGCACGCAGAGATTCAACCACCCTTTTTGGTCTTGATGTCAAAACTTTACTTGGTTTGATTTTTTGTAGTCTCACTTATGTCCTAATATTTAGCCTCAAACTCTCAATAGCTCTGTGCTGATGCGTTGCAACAAATTATCACTCTCATTGCTAGTTCAAATGGACCTTAACTCTGCTCTCAAGGAGCCTTGACTAAATCAATCACTTTGATCCTTCATACATATAGCTATTTACCTAGCAGACAAAAATTCTAGTCCCATGATAGTGCCCAGTCTACATAGGGTATCAAGTTTAGTTCCCAAATTGGATATCAGCTACTAAAATCACTCTAGGGATCACAGATTGAATTTCTTTCCCTCAGTTCCTTGTCTTCAATCCCAATTCAGTTTTAATCCAAATTGCACTCTTTGTTTCTCCTCAAAATCACAGGGATTTCTTTTCTTTTTTTAATAAGTTTATTTAAAGAAAAGTGAATATTGTAGTCACGTGAGTAGAATATGTTACTTTAAATGCAAGCAACATAGTTAACAAGACAGTCATCACATTAGAAAAGACAGGTCTCTGGCATGTGAGCTTCAGCAGACTTAGTCTTTTGCTAAGAACACTCTTCTTTTTGCTATTGCTGTAGAAGCATTGATGGTCCAGCTGCTAGACACTAACAACTGGGCAGAGATATGCAGCCACAATAGTGAATTCAGAGGATGATATGAAGATGATAAAATGGTATGGAGATCATCAGTCCCAAGCCCTTACAGTTTGCGTGGCTATGTTTTATTGTCCCTCGGCAACAGGAAGGTTGTCATTCAAAATACTCACTGGCCGTACTTTCATAGGAGAGTTCCAACATGTGAAATACTTTTTCCTCCAATCACTAGAAAGCAGATTTAGGAAGACCGAATAATTCTAAATATGTACACATCAAAATTGATATTAAAAAACCTGGCAGTGCAAAAAGGAGATAAAGACAAACACACGATCATGGTTGGAGATTTTAGCACTTTCTCAGTAATTGAGAAAATACTCATACAAAAGCATGTATATAGAAGCAAAAATTACACCGAAGGTTAGAATAACACTGTCAATCAAATAGAACTACTTGATAGTGACAAAATATTACATCCAATAACCTCCAAATACACATAATTTTCAAATTGTACATAGAACATTGACTAGGATAGATCATATGCTGCCTCATAAAATATTTAATATATATCAAAAGATTAAAATTTAATCAATATTAAAAATGTATTAGTAAATTAAATGTAGCAACTTAAAAGATAATACATTACAACCAAGTAGGGTTTACCTTACCTGATTTAGCATTTAAAAATCAATCAAAATAATCCACCAGATTAATAGAACAAGAAAAATACATTACGGATTTAATAATCACATTTGCAAAACCCAACAAGTCTTCTCCATAAACATTTTTTGCAAATTAGGAATAGAAAGAATCCTCCTCAAAGAGATAAAGCACATCTACAAAAATCTTACATCATATTAAAACCAAATTTGATTCTACTGAGTTCATAAACAAGGCAAGGCTATCTCAGTATCTCTATTCAATATGACAATGGGGATCCCAGCCATTGCAATAGACAAGAAAAAGAAATAAAATATAATCAGCTTGGAAAGGACAAAATTAAGCTGTCTACTAGAAAACAACAAACATGTGGAAAGATCAAACCCTAAGAATTTTTTTTTAATTAACTAAATAATAGATTCATTTTATTATTATTCAAAATTCCATTTTTTTTTTCTATATACTACCTGGAAACTATTGAAAAAACAAATTAAAAACTCCATATTTTTAGAAACATAAATGCCTAGAAATACATTCATGAAAATGTGGATAACCTCTATTTTGAGAATCTTTCAGCATTGCATAGAGAAATAAAACCAAAATATATGGAAGGATGCAATATGTTCCTGAATTAGAAGACTTAATATTTTTTAAAAATTCATTATCTCCAAATTCATTTACATATTCTCAAAAAGTTGACTTCGTAGAAATTGAGAATTAGTTTCTCAACTCAGGATGATAATGCTCCCTGGGGATGTTTGAGAACATTTAGGGTGGGGTGATTTCATAGCGACAGATTTATCTGCCAGAAATCAGAAAGATATTTCTACAAAATGAAGATTCTCCCTATCTTTTTGAGATGTACTGTTCTTGGTGATTTAACTATAGAGGTATAAAATGTTAGCTCTAGAAAATATTCAAACTGAGACCAAATTTCTCACTTTACGGTCCAATTTCTCATCAAACTTAAAAACTTAAATCTAAAATGTTAATCTTACTTGCTTGAGGTCATCAGATAATTTTTGACAGAGTAGAGAATAAAATCCAAATCTCTTGACTTCCAGTCTAGGACTCTTTCTACTTTAATATATTTTAGTGCTTAAGCAAAATTAGAGTTTAAAACCCCATGGAATCTTTGAAGTCACACATTTCATCTTCTCCAATGTTGCTTTTAATTTCTAAAGAGAAAAGCTGGCTTTTAAAGAACATGATATCATTATACAAAGAAAGACTACTCAATATTTTAGCGAAATATCACTTCGAAGTGTAGTTGCTTAAAACAGCAAACACTTTATCATCTCTGACGGTTCTGTGGTTTCATTGAGCTCAGCTGGATGGTTCTACAGGTCTCTGGGATGATAAGATAGCTGGATGTCTTTTCTTCGGCATGTGTTTTCAAAACGTTTCTTCTCCACATGATCCTTCCATGTGGCTTTTCCATGAGAGCAGTCAAACTTTTATATGATGGCTCAGGCTGTTGGGAAACTATTCTTTATGGGTCTTTAACATTTATGTTCATCTTGTGAGCAGAGGTACTGTTCCATTTCTTGGTTGATAAAGCAATAAGCAACTGGAACACTGATTTGGGAAAATCACCAAGATGTTTAATGCTTCAGGTTTCTTATCTGCAAATGTAAAGTTAATAATACTGCTTACTTGCTATAGTAATTGTGAAAATAATTGAGATAATTAATACAGTTTAGGTAAAATACCTAGCACAGTATTAGGTATTATATTTATACTATTATTGACAAATATTCTAAAATTTTATCCTATGTTCTCACTTTTACCTCTGTTCAGTTTTTGCCAAAACTACATTTTGCTTTTTTTAAAACTTCATGCTACTTTGCTTTGTGTGAAGCAATCACAAAGCACCTTCTACTGTCAATGTTAAATGATAATTGATTTCTACACAGCCACTAAATTGACACTTTGAGAATTTTTTATTTTTCACGAATAAGATGATCTCTCATAATTTATCAATTGAGAGCTTCCCATGTTAGTTGTGATGAATTTTCCTCAACTATTCAGTGGTAAATATTTCTGCTATTTTTGTATTCTGATTATTATAATTCCTTTCTAAACCACTAACCTGGGTTTTATGTAACCTTGGGCTGTTTTTACACCATGATATTATAAGCCAAGCTTATGAAATAAATTTCATGTTCAGTTAACAGAATAAATAGCAGTTCCAAATATTTAATATTTCACTATTTTGTCTACTTTGGGTTTGCAAACATTGACTGTATGTAAGATATAAGTTTAGTCTGATGCAAACATCAGTTATACAACTATTCAGAAATGTATCTATAACATAGTAGATTTTCAATAAATATGTGTTGAATCTCTGATCAAACTCCTCACCAGAATACAAATCTTCCTCCTTCACAGAACCCCAGGTGCACTCCTCTCACTAAAGATGTACCATTAAAAGAAAGCCACCCAGTTAGACAGAAGGTCCTCTCCAACATCTAATGCTTATGTGATTGGTCTCATGAATGTAATAGGGTTAGTCCTGGGAATGGCACAGTGTCACTTCCACTGCCATCCTTTGTGAACCAATCACCAGTCTAGCACATATTAAGGAGAAGGGAAAATAAACTCCACCTTTTTATGGAGGAGACTGATAAAGAACATATGGCTGTCTTTAATTCATTATATTCTGGCCCTGGTCACAAATTACTTATATTCCTCCTATGAGCAAAATGTACTCAACCCATTCCAAGACTTCCAAAGTCTCACCCAATTATATTATCAGGCTTGAAGACAGAGGGATCACATCAGCTAACAAGGGTCAGGTGGGGACAAGACCCCCTCAGGAGAGGCTCCTCTCAATCCAAAGACCTATAACCTAAAAAGTAAAGGGACAAATTACTCCCATTATTTCTTCTAACACAGAGTTACCATTAGAAGCCAGGGAAAGAAGATCTACTATAAACTCATTCATTCAAAAAGGGAGAAAATGGAAGGCACATTGCAGGTAATGTGCCATAAGCATTCTGAAACAAAGACCAATACTTACGACCAGTTCCTTGACTGGAGCCCAGTCTGCTTCCCATACCGGGTTGTTTATGGCTCTCGTATCTGATCTCAGTGGTGCTTCCTTTTCCATGAGACACGGCATGAGTTTGCAATGAATAGATTTCACCATGAGAGATTGAAGGTCTAAACGCTTTTTTTCATTTTAGTTCAAGGTAATGATGATTCCACTGATGAAACTCAAAAAAAAAAAATCTTATTGGTTTTCTATAAAATTTCACTGAGCTTCATTCCATTATCCCAAAGCCACACCCAGGTTTCTATGCAATAAAGGCTAAGCAGGGAGGTGTGGTAAAACCACAGCTTTTTTGTCTTGTAGAAAGGGTCTACGGGGCACTGCTTTTAATCTTTCTGAGATCTTAATGAGGCCTTAATGAAGTGTGTTATAACCATGTCCTTGATATCATGATCTTGATGCCGTGTCATGCTAATAGCAGTCTGGGTTTGATCTTTGCCCTGAGTTCCCAGCCTGCCTTACAGGCTTCAGACTTGCCAGGCCCCACAATCACATGAACCAATGTCTTACAAAATAAATCTGTCTATCTAACTACCCATCTATCTATCTCCATTCTTACGTAATATGTAGATACATACATATTATATTATTACATTATAGATAACATTATCCTATTGTATAAATACATGTGTGATATGGATATATGTGTGTACGTACATGTATATATAATATATATTTTTGTTTCTGTTCTCCAGGCAACCCTGGCTGGTATAGGGGATCTGTATCTGGCCTATAGGGAAATGACATTTAACTTAGGGGCCTTAAAAGTGGATTAACTCTGTGATCCAAAATCTTGCATCATGTTTCTGTATATGTGCCAGTATGGCCTTCAAAGTGCTTTCATGCACTGATACCAAGTCTCTTTAAAACTTAAGAAATAAAAGTAGATTATAAACTTCTTACAAAAGAACATTTGAGTCTGATATTTTTATAAAACCTAACATCCAAAATTCCATCATGTATCTAGCAAGGTGAACAAACAGAAATAAAACAAAACAAGGGCCAGGCACAGTGGCTCACACGGGTAATCCCAACACTTTGGGAGGCAGAAGTGGCAGATCACAAGGTCAGGAGTTTGAGACCAGCCTGGCCAGGATGGTGAAACCCCATCTCTACTAAAAATACAAAAAATTAGCCAGGCATGGTGGCACACACCTGTAGTCCCAGCTACTTGGGAGGCTGAGGCAGGAGAGTTGCTTGAACCCAGCAGGTGAAGGTTGCTGTGAGCCGAGATTAGGCCATTGCACTCCAGCCTGGGTAACAGAGAAAGAGTCAGTCTCAAAAAGAAAAAAAAAAGAAAAAGGAAAAAAACAAAACAAAAAGCACAATATGTGTAATACACACACACACACGCACACACACACACACACACACACACACACACACACACACAAAGAGAAAGAGATAAATGGGATGCAGTACTGACAATATCATACCTGCGTAAAAGAGCCTGTTAGTTTGGGCAAATATAGTCAAAAGCTTAACCTAATTAGAATGCAGATTTGTGTGGCTTTTTGGTGAAATACACTGAAGGGAATGGATGGTACGGCTAGAGCTTCGGGCCTTTTGCATTAAGCTCCAGCTGGGCCCAACAGACACTGTCCAAAAGATGACCTCCAAATAATTAAATGATTTCCATATGTCTGCTCATGTATAGTCCTCCAATGTGAGGTTTGCCATCTCTTTCCAGGCCCAATGCTTCTAACTGTTCAGTGCTTACAGGGGATTCACAATTGGAAACCATCAAATATTCCACTATTGAATGATTTAAAAAATATAAAACTATAGTACTTGTTCTTCTCATTTTATCTGCAAAATGGAACCCTTTCTAAGCATAATACTTTTAAGTTAGAGAGCTCTCATTGGGTTTTTGGAAACAGTTTGAAGAAAAAAGTTTGAAAAATGACATTTCATTGAAAATTAAAGGAAAATAAAAGATGCTCTGTATTTCTCATAAAGAAACAGGTATTCACTGACTTTTATAGCGAAATGTATTTTCTATTGACAGCATATTCAACATTAAATTTGAACATCTTATTTTAAATTTCTTCAAATAAGAAAATATGATTAGGTTTTCAATCAGTATTTATTGATTATGTGACCAGATAAATTTTAATAAAATATAATGGAGCTTTTGGAACATAGAGTTTTAAAATGCCATTTTTAAGAAGTTGCAAACCCGAGCTTTTATATTTCAGATATGGACTTCAACTTGATTATCCGCACCCTGTCTATTTCACGCAGGGACGTCTCTTTAAATATATATTTGCTTTTGGTTTTTAGAACTGTAAACTGTCTTTTTTCCCTTATAACAGTGGCTGGCCAACAAAAGCCTAGGAGCAAATCTAGCCTGTTACCCAATTTATAAATGAAGCTTTCTTGGTGCATAGCCTCACTCATTCATTTTGTTAATCGTCCATGGGTGCTTTTGCTCTTCAATGCAGAGTTCAGAGTGTGACAGAGATGGTATGGCCTGCAAGCCGAAAGTATTTACTATCTAGTCCTTTAAAGAAAAAGTTTCTTTTTCCTGTAAATAAAGTAGCTGCTTTATATTGATACTAAAATAAAAAGAGCATCACCTCACTTGACTCATTCATTTATTCAATCTCTGTACAATTTTGAACAGAGCGCTTACTGTGTTTCAAGAATGTGTTATACATTATGTTTATAAAGATGAACAAGATATCGTAACTAACTCTAAGATCAAATGTTCCATGGAGAGACAGTCACAGAATTAAACAATTATCATGCAGTGCAGTGAATGCTAAGAGAAGCAGGTTTAAGTTTTCCATGAGAGAAAAAGATGAAGCAACTAACTGTGGAGATACAGGGAAGTGATGATATTTGATCAGTGTCTTAATGTAAGATCACACATTCACAAGCCTGGATGAGAATGATATTCAGACAGAAAGTAATGCGTATATGCCAAGCCCCAGAAGAGTGAAACATCCTGTTATATATAGTGAATATCAAGCATAGAATTAGAACTATGGCCCATGAGGAGGTAACATTAAATGGAACTGGATAGGCAGACCGGGATTCTGTTCAACACTAAGGCAGTCATTGAAAGGTCATGAGGAATCACAGAAGCACTTTAGGAAGGAAAGTTACATGGTCACATTTACATTTCAGAGTAACTCAGGTGAACATTTAATGATTGACGGAAGTGAGGAATAGAGAAGCGTTATGAAAGCAGAAGCCAAGGCAGGATGTTAGTCAAGATTATTTCAGCAGAAAGTTGTAGACCTCTAACATTGATTGATTTAGGCAATTTTATATGTGTATAAGTATATATACACACATATACATATATATATATATATATATANACACACACACACACATATATATATATATATATACATATATATTTGACCAGGCTTTTTGATTTGGAGCCCATCAACAAACCCAGTTCTATATTTACCCAGTTCACTGCCCTTGAAAAAGCCAAAAGTATTTACTACCTAGTTCTTTACGGAAAAAGTTTTATTGTCTTTTTTTAAAGGAATAGTTCTTCCCAATAGTTCCCAATAGTTCTGTCCAAATTAACCTAATTATTTTGCCTGGTTTTGTTCTCGTGCCATCCCTAAGCCAACCACTATGCACTGACTTATAAGGAGACAGAAATCATTTTGCTATAGATGAGTTTGAAGGGATAAGCATTAACATATGTTAACTCTTAAATTTGTCCCCACGTGTTATATAAGGTTAGCCTTAGTTCTCTGTTTATTCATTTGTGAAGCATTTTTTTTTTTATTGTTACTCAGTGACAGGCATTTAATGGATGGAAATGTAATAAGGAAGGAGCTGCCCCTTCCCCACTCCCATCCCAGCATATCTTTCTGTGCAGTAAGTGAGAGAAAAAAATCCAGTAAGCGAATAAAGAGATATGCAAGCTTGGGATTACAAGAGCATGAAGAGAGAACCAAATCGGGGAGGCTGGGGCTGTCAAGAAGGCCGTCCAGAATTAGCATTGTTGTAGTTGAGACTCCAAGAGGAGTAGGATCCAGGCTGGATAGGGAATGAAGTATATTGCAAATAGACAAAGGGAAATATACAAGGCCCTGGCACTAAGGCTGACTTAAGAGGGATAGGCATGAGGAGAGATAGAATCCAGATTGTAAGCTACAACCAGACCATGAAGACAGGATGCACAACAAAATTAAAATTTATTTTGAAGGAAACTGGGGTCAACTGAATAACATTAAGTGGAGAGTGTCATAATCCAATTTACATTTTAGAGGAAACGCTCTGACTACTATGTGGACATTGGTTAGTATTTGTTAGTGTCTGTTATTCCAAGTGACTAGTAGCCATGTACTGAATGAGAATGCTTAATTTCAATTCAAAGAATGGGTGGATTCATAGCAGGCACAGTGCAGCTGTTCTTCTGCTTAGATGCTATATAACCACTCTGAACCTCAGCTGGTTTCCTCTGTACAAGGGGAATAATAATATTTTATACTTTATAGGACTGTTATGAAAACAATTGAGACAATGCAGTGCAAAAACCTTATAATAAAGCCAAGCACATAGGAATTGCTCAATAAATTGCCACTATTCTCATTATCACTATTATGATGAGTGGTTTTTCAAGAGTGCTCATAGGCGTTCTATTATGTGAAGTTATACAGACACTGAGACTATATTTGAGACGAAGGGGGAAGTCGAATGAGCGAGAGCAAAAAGCAAGAGCCAGAGTGAGAGAGAGATGTTTATCTTTCTCAGAGGATGGATGGTAGGTGGGCGGAGGGAGGTGGTTGGGAATTTTATTTAAATTGATATGCAGAACTCTTTACAAACTGTATCATAAATAAACATTATTTTTACAGTTAGCAAAATGCAGCAACCTCTGGGGTGAAATGAAGCAGCTGCTTAACCAAGCACAGCTTCTCTGCAGGGGGAAAAGAGTACTTTAGTCAACTAAAACCATAGGTACTGGTGTTAATCAAAACATCTTTCAGGTAAAGATCATAATGTGTGTTTTTACAGCATTAATTAAGAAAGCAAACTATTATCTAGAGGCAAATTAAAATGAGAAAGCTGTTC
Organism: Cebus imitator; assembly: GCF_001604975.1. Lineage (NCBI taxonomy): Eukaryota > Metazoa > Chordata > Mammalia > Primates > Cebidae > Cebus > Cebus imitator. The sequence goes on along the minus strand of NW_016107349.1, from coordinate 5,877,944 downwards.
GATTAAAACTTCTATGGAACAAGCATTACCCATAACTAGTCTCAAAGAATCAAGGAGGAAATAAGGGATAAGAGAAAAGCAAATCATATATAACCACAGGGACCTAAGTGTGCAGAGTTTTATGATTTTCACTAATGAGAGAATAGCCACTTGGTTTTATAAAGCAAATGGGGAAAGCATATTGATAATTCAAGCTGTTTCTCACTCCTCAAAGAATCGAACAAATATTACTTAGGTGTGACAAGACTTCTTTAGGAGAGAAGTGTCTGTGGTTGAAAGATTATAGAAACCTTTTCCTTTCTGCTGTGTTTTGAACGTCATCTCCAATACTCATGTTGCAACTTCATCCCCAAAGTGCCAGCATTGAGAGGTGGTACCTTTAAGAGGCGATTGAGTCATGAGCGCTCTGCGTTTATGAATGGATTAATCTACATGTGGGTTAATTAATGGATTATCATGGGAGAGGAAATGGTGGCTTTATAAGAAGAGGAAGAGGGATGTGAAAGAGCAGGTTAGCCCACTCAGCCCCTTTCTTGCAATACCCTGCATCACCCTAGGACCCTTCAGAGGGTCCCCACCGGCAAGAAGTTTCTCACTAGACAGGGCTCCTCAACCTGGGACTTCTCAGATTCCATACAAATAAGAAAAACTTTTTTTTTTAAATAAATTATTCTGTTCCGGGTATATTTCATATTCCACAGAAAATTGACTAAGACAGTTCTTTTCTAAACCTTCTTTTGCATTCCTGTTCGTCTGTCCCATAGCTTATTACCTTGTGAATAGGTAATAAGACATGCCACTTTAAAGGAGATGCCCAGAGACCAATATAGGCACCGGCTAGCCTCATCTTTAAGAGAGCAGAGGTGATATGTAGAATGATTCAAAATGTGTCACAAAGCCCCCAGATATGCCCACCAGCACATCTGAAAGTTTCCTATTATGGTAGGTTATACATCAGCTGTCCAGAATTTTATTATTTATTTATTTAATAAATTAAACTGCAATTTTTCATGGAAGAAAATACAATAATAAACTTTACAGGGCAACCAAATTATATTCCTTTCCTTTATTTCAAAAAGACTGAGCATGGTAATGGGAAAAAAAGTAATGGGAAAAATTAAAATTGAGGAAAAACCTAGAAATAAGAAACTCAGTATTTGGTAAAAGTCACTTTTACCTCCTTGCCTATAGGTAGAGATGTCTAATTGAGCTCTGAAGAAAACACGAATGAGAGAGATGAGAGCAGGTAACCATACAGCTTGTTTCTTGCCTGTGCCTGTTAAGGCATTTCATATAAGCAATTGAAACTGAGACTTGGAAGGAAAGTCTTCAATTCCAACATCCCAAAGGAACTCTCAATCTGCTCATTAATGCCTGATTTACTCATGCTTTCTGATCTCTTGTCTTGCTGAAGAAATTTGTCTTTGCTCCTTTCAGATTATTCTTGACCCCCCAACAAAGAAAACCTTAGATTGTCATTAATACCAGTAATATTTCTTTTACTAACTCCCACATATTTTAACTGAGGTTCTCCTTGATTTTAATTCTTCTCTATTTTTCTATTTTGATTGATGTTTTCTCCAGGGTCCACATCATAATAGAAGTCAAAGGTGAATGTTATTCTCGCAAGGAATAACTTAAATTTGCATTCCTCTCATCTTTTTAAACAAACACATTTGGCCAATTCATTTGCAGACCAATTTCTGTCATCCTCCTGTTTCATGAAGCACACTACATTTTACATGAAAATAAATTAAATAAGCAAAGAATCTAGGAATATTTGCTAACTCTGCTTGGTACTTTTCAGCAGGTTAGTAAAAGAACAAAGACTTCCTGTTTCTTGGGTACTTGTCTTAACTAATTCGCAAAACTCCAAGAATACATAATGCAGATGAAAACAATAAGAAGAAGGGTCAATGTGTCCACGATTCTTTTTCTGGATTCTGACACTTGGGCTGGGCAGAATCCACCTGCACTACCATGTGTTTGTATAGCAGAAAACTGAAAAGTTCTTCTCCTTGACCTCCTGGGCTTTTTACATTGAAAGGGATTGAGCAGAAGGCAACAGCTGGCTTGCAGATGTGCATAACTTTTCCACATTTAACCAGCCTGGGCAGTTGTAGAGACATCTTTGAATGTGTACCCAATTCCATGTGGTCAATCAACAGCCTCTGGTCTGTTTTGATGGCTTGGGCATGTATGTCTTCCCCATCCTTACAGGCTGTTGCAAATAGACTGAGAAGGATTTTAGCTATGGAGGTAAAGTGAGAATGAGACTGAGTGAGTATGTGACATCAGGTTGGAAGGAAAATGGGAAGTGTCATGGTCCCAGATTATAGGCTTAGAGTACAGTTTTGCAAACATATGCCTATGAAGGAAAGTAATAGCACTGAAATAAGATGAGGCAAGACCAGGCTGTTGTGTCCAGAAATTGCATGAATGAAGACTTATGTTACACATGAGGCAAAACTGCACACCAAACAATCACCAGAGGATGAACAGTCTTTTTAATGCACGCACATATCTTAATCCATATTGCACATATCTTATTTCATATTACCTTACAATATACAAGGCAATAAAAACCAACCCACCAACCCACATAGTATTTATCTTTTCTGGAATCCTATTGCCCAATCTAGACAAGAAAATGCCCAACAGACTGAAAGCTGAAAGAGTATTAAAAGCGGGTCACTTTCAGTTTGTATGCACTTTAAAATTTAGACATAAGTTACTAGAAAGTGATAGTTTTTACCTTTTCAAACTAATTAAACTAAAATATAGTCAGAAGGCAGTTGGAGCACCAGTAAAGCATAGTGCTGGATAGTGCTTTTATTTCATGTTCTACGATCTGTGTTTACTTCAGTCTCTGATCAGCCGTCTGTCAGTCACATCACCCCAGTATTGGCAGGGGATTTGTTCAGCCCCACAATTACTTAGTGAGACCAGCAGGCTGTTCCCCAGTGCTTAGAAAAGAATGGTTTTGAGCTACTATCTAATTGTGAAACTGATTAGTTACACAGTCCTCATGGGTGACTTATAATCCCCATTTTAATACTTTGGGTTTGAAAATAGAAACTTCATAATAAGATTAAAAAGCTATTTTCCTTTGTCCACTTAATTTATATTAATGGCTTGCTAAAATTGTTAACTATTTGTAAGAAAACTTTAAAAATATCATAGCTTACCATTTAGCCCAGAAAAATCTTAAATGAGGATTGCTTGAAATTTTGGAAATAAATATATTGGTTTAAGAAATCAATAGTATGCATATATTTGAAACCATAAAAAGCAATTATGCAAAAAGCCCACCTCTTATATAGCATGATATAAAATTGGAAGTAAATGCAAATAATTCAGGAAAATAGATGCCACCATGGCTTATGCAATAGCTCTGCTACATAACCATAAATATAAAGAAATCAAATACATTGCACATATGTGTTTACAATTTAATGTGATAATAGTGCCTACGAGACATCTTTACATAATCTAATAATTTATTTTTGTCTAATTAGATACCTGCAGCTCTTTGAAAGGTCCACTAAAGTAAATAAGCCTCCTTTAGTTTAACCTACATTTCCCATTCTCCCCCCGGGTCCTTGGCCATGCCTCAGGATCCAAAAAATCTTGAAAACAACACAAACAGAAATGGAATCACACAGCATGATGTGACCTTCCTTATGCCTGGCTAGCTCCCACTTGAATAAGGGGGAGGAATGCATAGCAATGTCAGCCTTCATGCATAGCTTCTGATTTGGTCCATGAATTATAGATGTACTTCTGAGGGGCCATCTCCCTGATGGTTTCTGAGGCAAAAACAGTTGGTAAATATCTAACGCTCTTGACCCAGTATGTTAATCAGGCAGTAAGGTAGACATCAGCGGCCTCTCTATGCTAAGTTTAATTAATGGCATGTAAACTGTATAGCCCCCATCTCCTTCCCTCAAACACTACATAATGGTATACAGGCTCCCATAAGGGCCCAAAAGTTTGTGTTTTCTAGTCATGAAGTTTTGCTCACTGTTATAAGGTCAGCCCATTCATTTCTCAACAGTCCCGGTTCCCAACTGCTATTTAAGCTGTTAGTTCATTGAGTTCATCTGTCATGGACCTGCTTTAACATGCTTGCCAAAGGCTCTGAGAACTGTTCCCACTCTGCTATTTCTTTGTGCTAATGAATCACTTTGAACTAGTGAGATATATCCCCACCATTGAAGAGAATGCCTTATGTGGATTCAGTATAACAAAACCAGGCTGAATACTTGCACCTGCTAACTCTATTACATGGCCTGTTTCTTTGTGGGATCACATGGGTATCTACATTTGGAGGAGACGTCTTCTTGTTTTGTCAATACACAATGAGATATGACACAAGGCCTGTGTCTAAAAACGCCAAAGCATACCCACAAAATAAACAGTGAGAAGAACGTAGATATTTTAAAGGCATTCAGAGTTCTGAATGCATACAGCAAACTTAACTTTTGAAGTTAAATACTCTCTTCAATATGATTAAAATTCTGATTTTTATGATCACAAGCCATTTAACATTCAATTTCTCTACAGTTCATCATCTAAATGGGGTTAACTGGTCCAAATGAGGTATGAGATCTCCATTGGCATTTCATTTACAAACTCAAAAACAGGATTTTTGTTTTTTACAGGAAACACCATAGTGTCATATTTCTGCATTAATCATGGAATCTAGTTTCATTTAAAACCCCAAACAGAAGGTGAGCATTTTCAGAAAAAGTGAATTGTATACCTCTCCAAAATATGTTACATGAAGACCCACAGAAAATGCTATTTGTAGTAGGAGCATGTTCAAGTTAAGGACAGTACTGAAGCCATAGCCAGAATTTTGCCTAGCTTATAGGCAAACCTCAGTCACTTTGGCTCAAAGATAAAAGAACGACCCTGACCATTATTATATATTCTTGTGTCTAGAAGACATGTTCTTTTGATTCTTAGAATAAAGATCTGGAATAAAGTTTCTGTCTGTCAACTTCCATAGTAGCTTACCCTTTTACAGCTTCCTTTATGAATAACTGCCCCCAAAGGAAGAAGAGGCAGAGGAAGAATGACCTGGAGCTGTGTACACCCTGTCTGGGTAGCTTTTGACTGTTCTCAATAAAAGGCCCTGTTTGAACCTTGTAAAGCCAGATAGTGCTGAGAGATAGATGCAGGGATGACACACTCATGAGCTCCATGCAGTGAATGAATAGCATTGCGGCCACTTGTGATCATTCACTCATTCATTCACCAAACATTTTCAACACTTTCTCTGTGCCAGGTGTTGCAAAAAAGACACTGCAAACACAACAATAAATAAGACAGGTACAGTCTTCAAGAGGCTCTAATATCTAGTAGCACCCATCTACTCAATCCTAAGGAAGAAGACATTCACTTCCAGCTTATACACTGAGCATTATATAACTTTTCTATTATTTACAAGAAGATTGAGAACTGGAAATTCACACCAGCTGTCATTTACTCTGTACTTATTAAAGTAGTGTTATGTTAGGTGCTTTATAGTATGTAAAGATGGTTATGGCTCCCCAGGTGCATAATATGGTAAGAGAAAAAAGAGGGGGACTCATGTACAGAGGGCGATGAGGAGAAAGTCCATCCCCTTCAGAGTGGCGAACAGGGATTAGATGGAACCCTTGTTCAGCTGTGTAGAGGGAGTTATGGTGAGACCACGCATTAGGTCCTTTGTGAAGAAAAAAGCAACTAAAGGAAAATGCACATTAAGGACTAATAGATTAAGGGAAGTTACAGAACATGATCAAATATGGAGCAAATCCAGAAAGAGTCTTACCATCCTATTCTGTAACTTCTCTTATCTTTCATGAAACTCCTCTTTAAACTCCCTCCTCCAGCCTCAGAGTTAAATCAACAATACCTGATTGCAGTTTACTCTAGTTTCTCTTGAGAATGTTCTCTTCAAGTTTAAAAATTATCATCGTCATTCAAGGTTTTTCCAAAGCCCACCTACTCCATTCAGCCTTCCCCAATGACTGAGGCAATATTACTATCTTTCTGTCTGGAATACATGTGACCCCCTTTGCTTCCTGAAACAATCATATACATATAATTATATATACTAAAGGCTTATTGGCTTGCGTTTTGTCTCTCCAGATGTTAAGCTACTTGAAGGAAGTCTTCCCGTTGTTCTATCTTCCACGATGAACAAGGCATATAACAAGGACTAAACACTTATTGCTTTGACCAGACAACATGTCTTAGAGCTGTACAATTTCCTTTCAGATCCTCATCAATGACTTTCACTGGCTTATACTCTTAGGAGTCTTAATTAAATCTCTTCTTTCCTAGTGTTTATTAACTACTCCTATGTACATATGCCAACTTGTCCAAAAAAGAAATGAAACTACATAACCTTTATTTCTAGGGATGTGATTCAAGGTAGTTCCAAGCTGAACACATGCCTCAGTTCTGAGTGCCAGACATAAGCTTGCTTGCTTTCTCCTGTAAGTTACCTGCACATTCTCTTATTCTTTGAAATAACTGAAATGGTGCAGTTCATCTGTAGAAGCCTTCTCCATTAAAGAAAATAAATGTATCACAAGCAATTTTTCATTTCTGCAGTGTAACTATTTGAAATTTCAAGAACAATTCTACTGTTCAGCATCCCTAATGACCCCAACTACAAAATCCATACTTTAAAATACTAGTAACAAATCGCTGAACTATCAGAGTGGGCATGAATTTTAAAGAAACTATTCTATGCAATTGCCATTCTATGCAAACTGCCCATTAAATTCCTTTGAAAGCAGAAAAAAAAATACAAATTTTTCTCTTACCATCAAAATGCATTTGCAAATCGGCACTTGAAAATGTTTAAATAATTATTTGATAGTGTGAATTTAGAGCGAATCCAACACTTTTTTTTCCCTGACAGATTGACAGTGCATTATAAATTCCAACAATTTATATTTTAAGGCCCTAGCTTCCTATGTCTGCCAACCATGTCCAGGCTTGAGGAATTATAGTCGTTTAATCAGGGTTGAGCATTTCCATGCTCAACCTTCAAGCAGTGATGCGGTGCCATGTTTTCACCAGTGATAGATGAATCCACTTACTCTACCGCCTCCTGCGTGACAGTACTTTAGAAGTCCTACTAAAGTTCACATTTCTCAATATATCAAAGTTTAGCAGCACAATGACCTTCTAATATTTGTTTTCAACTGTTTACAACCAACAGTTTATTACTTTCCCAAAATGAAGAGGAAGAGAGCCAGTAGATGCTCACTCTAGCAGAGCAGGTGCCACAGCATATTCCAAGTCTGGAAATTGATTGCAGGGAATTCTGTAAAGAAAAGTCTAGGACAGTGTTAGCCTCTTAAGCCACGGGTGCTAGGAAAGGCCGAAAGTTAGAATTACAACCATCTTATCTGTCTTTTACTGTATTGCTGAAAAGAAGTATGAATCTTTTCCATGGCATTTTCTCTACGTATAGTTAGTCACTTCTGATGGATGGGATTATACATGAGTCCAGGAAGATTTTTTTGCCACTCAAGCTAGAACTATAAAAATAATACTAAGTGGTTTTTTTGTGTGTGTTTGTTTGTTTGTTTTTAACTCAATATCCTAATTTGTCTTCAGATTCTCACCGTTTTTTCTTTTCTTTTTTTTTTTTTTTGAGACAGGATCTCACTCTGTCACCCAGGCTGGACTGCAGTGGCCTCAAAACTTATTGCATGCAGCCTGGAAATCCTAGGCCCAAGTGATCCTCCCTTCTCATCCTCCCAGTTATGGAGACTGCCGGCTTGTACCACCACACCCAGCTAATTTAATTTTTTTGTATTTTTTTTTTTTAGTAGTGATGATGTTTCACTGTGTTGCTCAGATTGGTCTTGAACACAGAGCTCAAGCATTCTTCTTGCCTCAGCCTCTCAAAGTGCTGGGATTACAGATGTGAGCCACCACACCTGGCTTCAATATTCTAATGTAGAAAAAGAAGCCCAAATAGGTATATCTACATAAATTAACAGTCACTAGCATTCATGTGCCAGACACTATGCCCTACTCACTCAATTTATCAAGGAAGTAGCTGGTGTTATCACCTTCATTTCACAGATGAGGAGGCTGAAATAGGAAGCATCTGAGCTTGCCTATCCTTTGTGCTGTCAGAAGTCAGTGATGTGACTCAGCTGCTGGGTAGCAGAACCTGTCTCCTGACCACTACCTCACAGTGAGTATTTTTCACCAAGATTTAGCAGGAGAGGCTCCTAAGTCAGCCACAGAATTCTTTCCTACTCCAGATTTCCCTCTGAGCCCAATAGCCTCCCAAGAATGTATGTTTTTACTTTCGAGAAATGTGATCCCAAACAGGACCTAGCCCGACATCTGTCTTGTAACATCAAGTACGTGAAAGGAAAATGAGGGCAAGCAGACGAAGAAATCCCTCAGAAGACACTTCATGTAGAAGAACTGGCTTTTTGCCCATTTATTTGTTTTAAGGAAACAAGAATTAATTGTGTCTGCCCAGTATAGCATGAAGGTTTCATCACCCGTGGTAACTCCAATTGATCGAAGGTGGTTACGTGAGGGGATATGTTGGAACAAATTGTGAGAGAATGTTAGGGCTTTGCTGCAAGTGTGGTTACCTATGAATGATGACTACTATGGGTGCTGAAGGTGTGAAGGAAGGCTCAAGTGCTAGGTATTTGCTGTCTGTATCTTAAGCCTTGACATATAATTACCATGTGTCCTTGGGAAGAAGGGAGGCCTCAAAATCATCCCTGGATAATTTCTTTGCTTTTTTTTTTTACCTCTTTCCATCATTTATTCTTTTCTTTTTCCCTTTCTGATACCTACTGTACATTTAATTAAGCTTAGCAGAAAGGATAGAAAACAGGCCACAGATATTATCTCCACACCTAACCAAGACTCTTATTTAAATCACTGGCAATGCAATTCTCACTCGCCCTAGATCTTTGATTTGCATATTTTGGTGGGTAAAAGAATCACCTGAGGACATGGTTTCAAATATAGGTTCTGGGTTTTACTCCTAAGAGATTCATATTAGAAACAGATATATTTGATCTGTATCTTAACTGAGATACATTTGAGAAGCTTCAACAGAGATACATTTTGAAATTGATCTGCATTTAAAAGGCACTCTGAGTATCTCTGAGGCAGGAGACTTTGGGCCATAATTTGAGCAACACTACCCTAAACCCAGATAAATTGCCCTTTTTACCCAGGAGCTGAGAGGGGATTTAATACCAGCCACAGAGACAGTCTTCCTGTCTACCTCCAGGGGAACTAGTACTCTTACAACAAAAACACTGGGAAATGATTTAGGAGGAGCAGCATAACTTTAGGTTTCAATATGAAATTGGAACAGGTGTACTCGTAGGCTCAGCATTCACTCTCTTATTCCAGTTTTCTCCTGCTTTTTGGTTTATTCCCTTTATTATTCATGCACAAGATGTTCCCCCTCTTTCCACTCCCACAGAATCATGCATTATTTTGAGGATGAAATTGTCTTGCTCATCTTTGTATTCCTTATAGTAAGCACACATAATAAGTATTCAACAATATTTTTCAAAGAACTATAATAAAACACCAAGCCCAAGGACCACTGATTTAATTGCCTTCTTGAGCAAGTCCATTCATGGCTCTAGATGTCTTTTATTATGGTTATTCATGATATTGATGAAAGTCACAGCAACTACCATTAACCGAGCACTTTTACCCGCTGCAGACTATTGTGTTGTGCTGAGTTTTACCTTCGTTCTTCATTTCACTTAGTCTTCATAATCATCCTTTGAAGCCATCAACAGAGGCAACAAAAGGAAAGTGGGTAAACCTTTGATATGCAAGGTCTCTTCTCCTTATTCAGAGAACAATGGCCACTGAACCTACATCCAATCAAACCAAGTCTGCTGGAGCTGCAGAAGTGCAAATCCTTGGCCCCTAGACATTAATCATTTCCATACATGAATGAGAAGCTTGTGTGGACAGGTAGTTTTATTTATAAGCCAACACATACTCACTCCCCCTCCCTCCACACATACACATAAGCTTCAGCCTTTTTAAGACACAAGGGTGTCTTTCAGTTTACCCACTTTTTTAGACCTGTGTGGATATAAGGATTACAGGTTTCCTGCCTGTCCAGGAAGAGTGATCGCTTTGCTCTTCAAGAACTTAACTCCCAGGCTTAATTATTATGCGAGTGTGCAAGTGTATTAAGCATGTAGGCCAAAAGCAATTTAAAGCCCATGCTGCATTGACTTTCAAATTATTTCATTTCTAATTCAGATGCATGTTTTGTTAAGGCATTTATCACTGTTATATAATCAACCGTATTGTTTCAGGACTACAGTCCCTCAAAACCTCTATCCCCACGAGGTCCATATCAGAAGCAATAAACGACACCCCATACCCTCCTGCATTGAGTTAAGCTTGGAGGCTCCTCCCTAAGTGCCTCACTTCATTTATCAACGTAGCTCCCACTGGTGGAAAATGTATCCAGCACCGCGTATCTCATCAGCAAGGCCGTTGTTCTTCCTTACCAAGCTGTTGTGTGGACCCAGTTTCACACCCACGCTCAGAATTTCTTGAAACCAGTCAAATGACTTTCATCAGTAAATCAGATATTACTTCCTTGAATATGTTGGATTTTTAGAATAATTAATGAATACGAAGATTCTGTAGTCTTGGAACGGAAAGAAGAATAAATTTAAAAAAATCGTAAAGTCATATCTAATGTCAGTAACCTATCCTTTGTAAATGTAAATCTAGCACTGTCTATACTGACAACTTCTAAAAGACCAAATGTCTTTCCCCATCAGACCTCTTAACCTCAATGAGGATTATTCCCACCATACATGCCACATATTAAACCCGTATTTGGGAGGAGGAGGGAGTTTCTGGGATACTGAGAAAGACAATATTTTTGCTCCTCCTTTTTCTTTGAGAAAAAGAAAATATTTTTACTTATTTTATCATTTTGCAGCTAAAGAACGGAGTCAGAGATGGAGCAGAGGGAATATTTGGAAAATAACTAAAATTAGCAGGTATCCCGAAGGAAAATATCATGGATTTCTGACAAAAGTTGTGTGTCTGTGGGACTCGAGAAAACATATTGATCCCTTACTATTAAACATCAAACAGTAGTCCCTGAATATCAGGGTTTTCTTGAGGATTGACTATAAAAATAACATAACAGTGTTTGAAACAGTAGCACATTCATTATTATGGGTACCATTTTAAAAAGTTTAATGCTGAAATAAGCCACTCGATCTCTGAAAATTTTAACCTGCTTTCATCAAATCATTTAAGCAAAGCCAACCTTAAAATAAAATGTAAATTTGGCTTAAGAGCAGGCTTTCCAACTATGGGGTATATGTGTGTGTGTGTCGGTGTGTGTTTGTGTATACTAGTATAATCAATGAACATTAATTCTAGATTTCAATAATTTTACTAAAGAGAATGATGTTTGCTTTTGTTATCTGACAAGGGAAGTGGTGGCATAAACACTTCCTTACATTGCATCTTCTCATCAGTCTCTTTCTCATCCTGGCATATGGGGACTGTACACTCACAGTCAGTAGCAGAATAAAAAATCTGGGCTTTTGGTCCTGATTTGATAGGACCACCTTCTTTCTCATTTTGAAACCTCCTACTGCTGCCAGAGAAATCAGCATCCCTATTTTCACTATATAATGTTCAAGGTAGCTGAAGCACTTCATCAATAAGCATGCTGAGGTTTAAGCCAACCAATAAAATTAGAGGAAAAAAAGGCATTACAGTAGGATATATGACTTAGGGCCAACATGAAAAACAACGAAGAGAACTCTACATGTCACTAATGGAAACTTGGCCAGTTCTTACCTACTAATAAATAACGTGGTGTCAAGCTGAGAGCCAAATATTTGGGTGAGGATTTGGAGATTCCAGAAATCCTGAAATTCATTAAGATGTAAATATGAGGATCCTGAAAATTTCAAGGATAGATTGGGGAAATGAACGCACTAGCAAAATGACCTCACTCTCCAGCAAGTAGACGCAGGTGAGGCAGGGAATTGGAATGGGATCAGGCCCCTGGAAGACATGAAGGGAGCTGAATCAGAGTGCGTGGGTTCTAAGGATGAAAAATTTGTATTTTTGTGTACTTTTGGTTTTTGATCCTTATACCTATCTACTTGTATCGAGAGGAATAGAATAAGTTAAGTTGATGTGAGAATAAAGAAAAGTGATTTTCAAGGGCTTTGGAGGGGGTTGTGGGGCACAATGGGGCAATCGTTTCTGGCCACTTCTGAGACAGCAAATGAGAAAAGAAGCCTCAGGAGTGTTAATAGCGCCTAGAGTGCTGTGTGTGGAGGACGAGTGGGCTCAAGCTCAAGATTTGCTTTTGTGTTTCATCTGAAACCAATCAGTAAGCGAAAAAACAGAAAGCTCTCTTGGCATCTATTCCACCATTGATATGAGGAGAAGGAAAGAGGATTTATACAGAGAGACCCCCATTAACACTAATGAAAAGTAGGCGGGTAAATCCCATGTGGATGAGGAGCAAACACTGCCCTTTGTGTGGGGGTAATTAAGAGCTAAAGAGAGCTTACAGTTGCTCACCACTGCACACATGCTCCTGGTGAAAGCTCCTTCACAGCAGTGGCTTTCTTGAGTTTCAATGGTTGCGGCCCAACAGTTGTTAACCATCTCTCCCCCTAGTTCCCTTATAAAGGAGTGAAAGGGAATGATGTATTGGAAATGACAGTATTTGACATTACTGGCAGAGGGGCTTTCAAAAAGAAAGTACAAGCAAAGAAAGGGAGACATTTAAAAGGAATCTAAAATTAAGCAGAAAAGAATAATCAGTGGCTCCAAAGAAATAACCCTATACTCATAACATCCTTGCCAGCACCCCATCCTTGGAACTGTGGCAGGAAGAGGAGCCATGTGTGAACCAAGAATATGGAATACTAGCAAACACCATGTCTAAGGTCAAAAGCCATAAACAAGGCAAGAAAATGCTCCAGTGCTGGCAAGAATGGAGAAGAAAAGTTGAGAGCTATGACATCATCCCATCTTTACTCTGCAGACCAACCTTGGCAGTGCAGTTCTGTACATTCATTCTGAGTTCCAGAAATACCTGAAGGCAGAAAAAAAAAATTGTCTTTTTCTAGGGCAATGTTCAAGTCTCAAAACCAACTCTTGAACTTAACAGGTTGTACCCATATGAACAAAGAAGAAAATGAAATTTTACAGATATGAAATGCCTGTGAAGTCTTTCATTTCTTAATTTTTCTGATGCAACATAGGGAACCCTGGTGGATGTACAGACTAGAAAAACATATTTAATTCAGCATAAGCTCAATAAGTACTCAGTATTTTTGTGTTTGATTACTCAAGGTCCTTGCACATATCCTATCATACATACGATATGATCTCAGCCCAATGAGTGACTAAAGAAATATGTCAGATTGAAAGATAAGTTGATTCACGATCGAACTGCCTCCTTATCTTGAGAGGAATCATCTGTTTTGACTGTTCATAGTTTTGATCTAAACAACAAAATTACAGAGAAACATTGAGAAACAGTGATCCAGGAAGGTGAGGTGTATAAGAAAAGTATTATATAAAATCCAACTGAAAAAAATATAAGAGAATGTTTCTAGGGTAGCTAATATTCAAAAAAAAAAAAAAAAAAAAAAGAAAGCAAGAAAGCACAGCAGCTTTTGCATAGTGAAAGGTTACCATGAAGAACAGAAACTTTTCGGTGGATGAGGCACATTCATTATTAGCAGTTACTAACAGTTTCAGCTGCTTGAACAGAAAGACTCAGTATAGTCGAGTATGAAGAGCTAAGCAGCTCAGAGCTGATATGGCAGCTGCATGTTATTTGGGATCCAGGGTTTTCTATTTGTTCTCTGACACTTCTGAAAATGTCTCCATCTCCTGGTCCTAAATAGCTACTTCCATTCCCACTGTCACTGCTACACTCCAGTCAGCAGAACAGAAGAAAGAAAAAGGAAATAAAATATATTCCTTATCTTTAAGAGTGGGATCTAAAAGTTTCAAGCACTTCAATTCGCACCTATTGGTCAAAGCTTACTCACATGGCCCTGATTAGCTGCAAGGGATAATGGGAAATGTAGATTTTAGCCTCCATTTCTATGGAAAATAGGAGATTAGATAATAGCAAAAAAAAAAAAAAGGGCTATTTTAAGAAGGGATTTCTAGCAATTAGATATATAACTATAATGTTGATATACATGTGTTACATGTAAAATGTGTATTATATTCACAACGGTTATAACAGCATTATTCATAATAACTAAAAAGTAGAAACAACTCAAATGCTCAACTGATTATGACCCAATTGATGAATAGTAAATAAAATGTGGTATATTCATAAAGTGTTATATGGCAATAAAAAGGAATGAAGTACTGATACATACTAAAATATGATGAAATTGAAAAATCTGCTAAAGATGCCAGTTACAGGCTGAATGCAGTGGCTCACACCTGTAATTCCAGCACCTTGGGAGACCGAGGTCGGCACATTACCTAAGGTCGGGAATTTGAGACCAGCCTGATCAACATGGAGAAACCCCGTCTCTACTAAAAATACAAAAAAATTAGCTGGGCATGGTGGTGCATGCCTGTAATCCCAGCTACTGCCCTGGAGGCCGAGGCAGGAGACTTACTTAAACCCGGGAGGCAGAGGTCGCGGTGAGCTGAGATTGTGCCATTGCACTCCAGTCTGGTCAACAAGAGCAAAACTCCATCTCAAAAAAAAAAAAAAGAAGAAGATGACAGTTACAAAAGACCATATATTTTATGATTGACTTTAACTTAATGTCCAAAGAAGGTAAATCTATAAACACACGAAGTACATTAGTGTTTGCTTTGTGTGGTAGAGGACTTGGTGACAAACTGTATAAAAGTGTTCTCAAATGGATTCTGGTAATAGCCGTATTTCTGAATATATTAAAAAGTACTGAATTGTACATTTAATGGATGGATATAATGATATGTAAATTATATTTCAATAAAGCTGTTTTTAAAAAGTAAAAACAATCCTAATATTTTATAGCAAAGGTCTTGTGTAGGTTATATCTGACTCCAGTATGCAGCCCGATACAAATGATAAACGTTTTTAATTAATAAACTTACATGTGTGAACCAGCCATTTTTAAGAAATATGAGAGATTTGTCCTAAATGTGAAAAATCTGAATTCATTTGCGACATATTAACACCTACGCTGAAAGTGGGGTGTGTGTGTGTGTGTGTGTGTGTGTGTGTGTGTGTGAGAGAGAGAATGTGTATAAGTGGGAGGAAGGGTATATGCAGAAATGTGTACTATGCCCAGCATCCATTTCCTCTAGCCACTCAATAATAACATTTAATATTTTTGAGTGCATATACCAAGAACTATACTAAAAATATTAAATATTTATATTTAATATTATCTCATTTAATCTTTATAGAAATCTCATGAAACTACAAATGTGAAGACTAAAAAAGTTATGCATCCAGCACAAAGTTACTTCCTAACTAACTTAGTAGGTTACACAGCTGGGGTTTGAACTCAGCTTCACCGAGTTCAAATCTTGATCAACTTGCAATAATCACATGCAACTTCTATTATGCAAGGTGTGCAGTGAGAGTTCAAGAAACTCCTTTTGTGCGTATTACCAGTTTCAGAATATGGACTGATGTTGGAAATGTGTGAAGATGATTGATTCATTGAGCTCTTTCATTGGCCCAAAGACTTTCTTTGTTTAGTTTTGTGTGTGCATAAAACAGAGACAGGGTTTTACTCTGCTCAGATTGGAGTACAGAGGCATGATCACAGCTCTGTGCAGCCTCAATCTCTCCAGGCTCAGATGAACTATACACCTCAACCTCCTGAATAGCTGAGACTACAGGCACGTGCCATCACACTCAGCTAATTGTGTTGTGGTTGTTTGATTTTAGAGAGACAGAGTGTTGCCATATCTCCCAGGATGGTCTGGAACTCCTGGGCTCAAGCCATCTGCCGCTTTCAGCACCCTAAAAAGCTGGGATAACAAGTGTGAGCCACTGTGCCTGGCCATTTCGTTTAATTTTTAGTGATAAACATAATTTTTTAAAGCAGTGTTAGGTTTACAGCAAAATTGAATAATTAGTACAGAATATTTCCACATACCTCATCTCCCTAAAGCACACTCAGCCATGCCTGTAGTGAACCAGAGTGTCACATGTGTTACAGTTGTTGAACTAATGTGGACACATCGTTATCATCCAAACTCCATAGTTGACATTAGTGTTCATTCTTTGTGTTATATATTCTGTGTGTATTGAAAAATGTGTAATGACATGAATCTACCACTATAATATCATGCAGAATAGCTTCACCGCCCTGAACAATCAATCCTCTGTGCTCTGCCAATTCATCCTTTCTCCACTCCCAAAACCCTGGTGACCATGGATCCTTTTAGTTTTGCTTTTTCCAGAATGGCATAATTGAAATTATATAGGATATAGCTCTTTCAGATTTACTACTTTCACTTTGCAATATGCATTTAAGGATCTTCTATGTATTTTTGTGGCATTGTAGATTATTTTTAGTACTGAATAATACTCCATTATATAGATATACCATGGTTTGTCCATTTCCCTGTTGAAGGACATCATCATTGCTTCCATATTTTGACATTATAAAGAAAGTTACTGTAAACATGCAAGTTCAAGTTCATGTTTTTGAGAGAATATACATTTTCAACTGATTTGAGTAAATGCCAAGGAACGTAATTGCTGGATTATATAGTAAGAATATGTTTAGTTTTGTAAAATCTGCCTAACTCTAAAGTGGCTCTACCATCTTCTACTCCCACCAGCAATGAATGAATACTTTTGTGCACCACATCCTCAAAAGCATTTAGTGTCATAGTTTTGGATTTTTGCCATTCAAATAGGTGTTTTGTGAGTTCTTATTGTTGTTTTAGTTTGACATTTCCTGATGATGTATGATATTGGGCATCTTTTAACATGCATATTTGTGATCTGTACATATTCATTGATGAGGTGTTTGTTCAAAACTTTTGCTCATTTTTGGTAGGTTGTTGGTTTTCCCCAAAGATTTTTTTTTAATGTTTAAATTATAAGTATGATTTGTTAGACTCTCCTTTAACCCATGAGATCTTATAGATAAAACACTAGACTTGAAAATACTAATTACGTTTTTTTTTTTTTTTTTAAGAATTAGAACAATTGAGATAGCAATTGCATCTTGCTTCTATGCAAGATACCTTGCCTGTATGTATTGACAAGATGGTATCAAGGGATTATAATTTACTTTTCTTTGGGATACCATTCCAGACTTAACAGAATACCGGTAGCAGATTTTAAGGCAGACCTAATTATCATAGACCTACCTATTCAAGGTAATCTAGTCATAAGGAATTTACTGAGTTTAAGCTGTGACCACCAAGATAATATAGTATCCCTGGAATTTCAATAGTAGTCAGGATCTTTTTCTAGACTCAAGATGTTAAGGGCAAACACACCGCCTTTCCTTGGCTACAGAAATTTTATTTTAAAGCCTGTGAAATTATCTGCTCTACTCCAAAGATATCCTCTAGGTCTTGTCTTTGTACTCCTTTTCTGAACATTCACAGTAATCAGTTTAAAGCAGTCCATTTTGCTCTATTTGAATTTTATTAAAAGGCTTTGGAGAATTTACCTCAGCAACACTGACCTAGAAACTCTTTGTCGTATTTTGCCATTTGTAATTGTTTCTAGTCTATACTCTATGATGCCGTGGAAGTTCAGCTGTGAATCAAGCTCAGCCCAAAGTTCTAGGACATGATACCACTTCTGGTTCCACCAGACTCCATTCCTGATTGAGAATCGGCCAGTGAGAATCAGAGTCAGGGACAACACTCTGTTATTAACTTTTGACAATCAGAGTCAGTTTTTGGAGAGTAAGTTACCTTTTCATGAAACTCAAATTAAAGTGGAGCAACCATCAGTAATGCCAACTTGACAGTCAGAGTTTGGGTATGGTCTGATGAAAAACACTCACTACTTTTAGAATACTTTCAATATTTAAATACCAGTACTGTGACTGACTTGGTTAAAAATGATCAAAGGGGTTGTGTGTGTATGTGTGTGGTGTATATAAATATTTTATAAATATAAAAAGATAAATGTGTATAACTTTTATGTTTATGAAAATACATTTATTGTTTCCCATAGGTTCACCTTTCCTACAGAAAACTCAAACGCTTGAATAGCTAACAAGGTTTACTGTACTCTCGTTATCAATATGATCCATGTGTCTATACCTATATTAAAGTATGATAACATCCAACTATGGAAACACTTTGGCCATCCCCATCAGTGCAATGTGGAGTCCCACACGGAAGCCTTCTGGCAGTTCGCCCCCTGGTGGTAACACAAAATTGAACCATCTCTCCTCTGTAGTTCCACCTCCTAATATCTGTCAGATACTACTCACGTTTCAAAGCCCAACACCCATAAAGGTAGCTATAAAAAGCTTGGCTGTCCAAAATTTCAGAAAACATGGTCCTAACGTAAAGTAAAGTATGTCAAATGGAACATAATAATACTTGCTCTTATCCTCCTTTGATTCAAGTGAGTTCAGCACAGGAATGCATAAGTAATCTTCCTTCAATATTGTTTTTTGATGTTCTTATCTTTTCTCTTCCCTGATTTTAAGTAACCCCTTCTGTCTTTACAAACTGGATGAAACCTTTAATACATTTATTATTTCCGTAGCTACGGTTTTTCAAGCACCGCTGCCATGGATAAAAATGCATAGCACAGAGAGCAGTTTATTCAAAATAATACCTTGATGGAGATGAGAAGCCTGAATTGTATGACACAGCTTGTGTGAAGAGTTTGATGTGTTACCTTTAGGCCTTTCAGATATTTCATAATCAGATGCCCTTCTAATACTGATCACCCTCCCTTGAATTTCTCCTCATTTGTCCTGTGAAAATTGGTTTCCTAAATGCTTCTGTTATTCAACTCTCTTGTCATAAACTTCTGTTGTTAATTATTAGAGTAAATATTAAAAATGATTACAGATATTCATGATCCTGTCATTGGCAAACCTTTGGCCAACTTTCCTTATCATGATTTCTTTCACATTTCAACAGAGATTAATTTTGCTTCTGTTACACCAGCTCATTTAAGGTCTATTTCTTGAATCAATATCAATCATTTAAATGTGGTGTGGTCCTGTGGGATTCAAATGAGTCCAAATGATAATTGAGCTGCTCTGTTCCCAGAATTTGGTACCCACGGTTTTGTCTTTCTTTATCAGAGGAGGGACATAAGCAAAATCAGTAATAAAGAGCCATGACTATACAGGCAGGCAGTTATAGGCCAATAGTGGTAAAGTAATACTATATTTTCACAAACGTTTTCCGATAACTACATGCTGGCTTATCAAGTTAGGCAATAATTCTCGGTAACAGGAAACATGCTTGTACTCAAACCTTTATTAAATAAGAATCTGGTTTTCCTTCTCCTTTTATATTTAAACAAATTATACTATTTTATCTATTTAAACATTTCTTCTGTTCCTGGCTCTCTTATAGGGATCCTTAATCATTTACTAAGAAACACACAATAGTAATTTCTTCTTTATATTGAAATTACCTGGAAAATATTTCACATTAAAAAAATTATAATCATTGATAAGGAAACATATCCACAAAAACCATTTTGTGCATGTAGCCTATTGAATCATGACCACATGGCAATTTTCTTTGAATCATATGATCCATGTCTTTGTGCAAATGAAAAAAAGGAATACACAGACTATTGCTTTGTGTTGCTTTGGTAAATACCTCTGTTCCCTCAAGATCAGCAGCAACAATCAGTTAGTGAAGTTACAGTGGTGACAGGAATTATAAGCTGTCCCATAGCAAAATAATATGAACATATTTCTAGAAACTAGCATTTCTCCAAAATCTGTATTTGCTGAAGTTGTGACATTTAATGGGCAATTGCCCAAGTTTTTCCAGTGAGGTTCTAATTAACTCAGGTTCCCCCAGTGATTCTATTATTACAGATAGAAGTAATATTTCATGTAGTAATATCCAGCTCTGCAGCCAGAGGTTGAGAAATGTAGACTATGCATCAAAATTTTAGTTCAATGTTCATGTGCCATTAAGTTGCTAAGGCAGGTGATGAAAAGACATCAGATTCTCTGCCTGGTCAGCTACTAATATGTGCTAGTGCATGGCATTTCTTCTCTTGCTCCATGGGGAAATAAACACACTGATTTGAATAAACTGGAATTTTTGGAGCTATACGAGACCTCAGAAATAGCAAAACTAATTTAACTTAACCTTCTTATTAGGAGGCAGTCTTACATAATGGATATTGGAAAGATGTAATGAGATCTATACATAAAGTGCTTAGAACAATGTGGGCACAGGGTAAGGCCTCTGGGCAGATAGCTGTTTGATAGATGAGGAAGCAGACAAGAATAGGTGGGTAGTTTCCAAAAGTCAGATAAGTTAGTTAACAAAATCGTCAAAGGTAGAACTCATTTTTGCTGCCTTCTAATCTAATGTTCTTTTCACCATACCACAGAAAGATGCGTAAAAATCCTCCACTTAGTTACATTTATAGTAGAGTAGTGAAAATATTTCTTGAAAAAGCTTTTGCTATAGACTTGTGTAAATTTTATTAGCACAATACATTTAGAAGGAATATAACTAATTTAATGAGTCATTTGACCGTTAGATTATAAATTAAATCTTACAAACTTCAAATTCCATAATTAGGAATGCTCACGTTTCAGCTGTACCATATATTTTTTAAGAAAATGATTTATCTTTGTTTCTAAGGGAAATGGCATTCCATTGATTATAATTGTTTAAAATATTTTTACATATTTAAACTAAATTGTCACCCATTATTTCAGAATACCTGATGCACACTTATTTAACACATTCCAGACTGCTGTTGACTCTACTAGGCACACTAGGCATCATAAGAGCTGGGAGGATTTTTCTTGATAAATAAGAGCAGTTTGATATCTAATGAGCAGATGATCAGTTGGATAGAAGAGTAAGATACAACCTATTATTACCCTTGACACTGTTTGCTGTTATAACCAAACCTCTAGTTTTAGCCATCTCCATAATCACTGTTGGATGTACAAGAATGAGTGTCTTCTTCATTAACTAACCTCAGGAGTTTACAGTTTTCCACTGTTTGTTAAGTATTGTGCTAGTATTTATTGGCCATGTTTTATCTGCCTGAACAATAACCTCCAAAAAACACTGCCTTCATGTGAAGCGGCCCAGGAAAGATCAGGAACAAGGTGTCAGCCCTTCCCTCTGAGCAGAGGGTCAGTTCCAGGACCCTATGTCTGCACCCATCTCTTGACCAACTATACCTTGAATCTCTGATTTTAATGTTCTTTCTGCACCTCTTACACATAGTCAGAATGTCCCCCAAAATTTCAACTTTCCAGGCAGCCTCAATGGATTGTCTCTCTAGAACTGATTCTCCTCTGAAAGCTGTGGGTTGTTGCTCTTCCGTCACACAGAAAAATAAAGATCTCAGAATTCCAGAGAAGATTTCAGACTGGTCCATCATGGGGATATTTATGTCACATGATTCCAGCTGACAGAAACTATACTCTGATGTGCATGGCAAGAAAAGATGGAGTGCTCAAAAGGCACAATGGATATATCCATCCTCATTTCGTCCCTGAGCAGTATAACTAAATACCATCTGTAGAAAATGATGGAACTGCTTCAAAACGCATTAAATTTATACTTACTTTATTTTGGCTAGGGGGCCAAATAATTTAATCTATATTATTTGTTGACCATTGTGTATATGATTTTGAAATGTTAATTTGTTTGTGTGAATATATATTGACATCGCCGCATAGGAGAATAAAAATATGCACTAAACATATGTTGTGCACATACACACTAATCATATGTTGTGCACACATCCCCCCACAGGCACAGTGTCACATGAAGCATTGGTATCATTTATATAACTTTCACGTTTTATGATTTTTGAACTGTGACTATTGTCTACATATACTAGCTTATAATTTCTCTATAAACGAGACAGTGTTTTACACCCCTTTGATTTCTCCACTGAAATGAGCAGTGTTTGGGAGATCGATGTTGGGTGACTGATCAAGTTCAGCAAGCAGGTGAATAAAGCTAAAAATAGCCTTTGGAACTTGACACTCATAACCGTATTTCCGAATTTTTGTTGTGCTTGTAGTTTTGTGGTATATTCAAGAGGGGTCAGTGAATGATTTTCAAACTTGCCTTTTCAATCCAAATGAATCTCTTACTTTTCGTTTAAATTAGAGACATGTTGCTGTCTCAATGAGCACCATGATAAAAGCAGGAGGATAAAATATATTTAAGAGAAAAGAAAATTGAGATCAGGTACATTCACTGAGTACAGCATTCACTTCCACAAACCATATTTTTCAAGTTCAGTGCAGGAGTCCTCAGGCTATTGATAGTACAATGAAATACTCTACCCTAGAGGAGTAGCACTATATTGTACACATGTGTAATACCCTCAAAGAGCTTCAGCCAAGTGACATTTCTAATATAAGCCATGGGCAACATCTAGCAATTTGTGTGGAATTGCTTTGTGGCCAGAATTTCGGGAAAATCAAATGAGTTAACATTTTGTGACCATAGAAATTTCATTAGTTATGCTTTTCTGCTGTTTCTCTACTCCATTTTTCAATAGAATGCAACTCAGGGCTGAACCGAAGTGGCCAACAGTCACTAAAGACTTAGAAATGTGTTAGAAACTCTCAGGAAAGACATGGATCTGGAAACATTTGATACTATTTTAGTGTGTTTAGAGGCATCTTCTCTTTCTTTCTCCTTTCAATTTGTTATTTGCCATTAAAAAAAACACAACATTTTGCTGTGAAACAACAATTCCAATCTCAGAAAAGAGAAGAGTTCTAAGAGGATCAAGCTAATTTAACTTGCATGCAAGAGTAGTTCTTCAAAATTTTCATTTGCATGTAGATAGCATTGTGGTGAGTTTGGGGACATCTCTCATTTCAAAATGCAACTATGGGCACTTGCTGCAGTGGCATCTTCTAAATGACATGGTCACACCCAAATTGTAGGAACTAGAGGTCACTTGCTCTTACAGGATGCTTTTAAAATCAAAAAGACACTGGCCATTTAGCTTTAATCTATAATTTCACTTTCACAGAAGAGTGGAGATTGAAGAGTTAGAAAATCTAATAAGAATAAAATAACATCATAAGTTTATTTTTGGCATTAACTGAAAACAGATTTTTGGTTTATTTAAGCCTTTAAATGTCATCCCAGAGGCCCACTGAGAAGGTTTTTATGTTTATGTGAAGCATTAAAAAGTTAAAATTTAAAAATAATAAAAGTCTGATTATTCTGAGAAAGACCCAAATGTTTTTATTGACAAAACTAAATGAAATGCAAAAAGTAAACACCACGAGGAATAGAAAATAAATTGGATTAGATGATCTTGCTAGGTTTTTAGGAATCTAGACTTCTATGGTATCACACTAAAAAGATTAAGCAATGTGCATCAGAGAACCTTAGCCCAGCATTTGTTTCTTAAATAACAGAACACAAAAATTTGTTTATATTTCTACAGCCCTACAAAAGTTGCAAATGGGGACAAAAGTGCAACAGAATAATGAATTGTATTTTCAGCAGTTTAGGAATTATTTTCAACATATGCATAAGGATAAGATTTATAGTTGTACTTGCTTTTTGCACACTTGTTGCCTGCAATCATAAAAACTGTTTAGGGAATATTAACGCTTATTTAATAGTTGAAAAAACAAAGCATGTATTTAGCTAGTTTCAGTGAATGTATGGGATGACTGATCAAAGATGTTTTGAAGCACAAACAACTGAATATATACAATTAAAATACAGTCTTCAAAATGCAGTCAATTTTCAGTTACGTACATTAAGATAATATATACTTTATAAAAATCTTAGCTTTCTTTTCTTATTACTTATCCAGTCTGTGGTTTTAATATAAGCCGAAGCCAAATATAATTAAGAAGTTAAATCAAATGAAAAATATTTTCAAAACCAATTTTTAAAAAGTCTGTTATGGATATTAACAATTTGTGAATATCGCTACTGATACTCCTCTTCATTAGCACACACAAAAAATTGGGAGTTAAATTTACAGTGTTGTCTCAGATACATAAAAACTTTGCATGCTATTTCTTCAAATGTTCTGTGGCAACCACATGTCAACGGAAGACATCCTGCCTTTGATATTTGCACCAAATTGTCTTCAGTCCTTTGAGCTATATCCTTGGAATAGCCACATGTCCTCCACAGAACACCAATGCACCCACAGGTTTCTTCCCTTTTTCTTTGCTCTGTTCCACACTAAACCACACATGCAATCACCCCCACACTTTGTTTCTCCTCAAAAGCCAGACATCTGTGCATTTCACAGCCTTGTTTAAGATTTAGGGCCTTGTAAGGTATATAATCACGAAACCCAAACAAATTCAAATTAAACAACATCTACTGCTATTCTTAAATGCCTTTGGCCACCTGTCCAAATTGCTTGGCCTCTTCTCTTGTTTAAAACTTCCATACAACCCAGCCCCCTCACTTTATTATGCCTAGCTACTTAGTTTTCTATTAATTACACCTCTGGGTCTATTTTTTACCTTTCTAATATGCTTTGAATAAAACTCGCTTTTTAAGTTTTCTGTTTTTTCAGTTTAACAGTATTGAAAAAGTAGTAAAAGATTGGAGGTTTAACCTTTCCTTTCTTCTACCTACCAATCTCTTTGTACAGATATACAAAATTATCTGCCAAGAAAATAAATTTGTCACTGTCCTGCCTTCCTTTAAAGTTGGGAAATATGACAGGCAGGGTTAAATAAAGATTAATTGTATTTTATTAAACACATATTCAAGGGCAGTTGAAAGGCATTTAGAATGTGTAGGATTAGTTGATAACTATGAAGATGACCAAAATAAGTTGAATGACAGTTAAAAGAGCAGAACAAAATATTCTGAAACATACCCTTCCATCCCCTTGATCCATAATTATTTTATTGCAAAGGGTCCTACAAGTGCTTAAAATATTCCCCATGCTAACTATCTTGAGTCCTGTTATTCAGACGTTAAATTTCAGTGTAGCTGTCACTTCTTGCAGATGATGCAAATGAATCTCAAACTTGGGGCTTAGCCCAGGGGGGTTCTTGGCTTTGCTGAGGAAAGAATTCAAGAGCAAGGTGACAATGAAAGAAGTGAGTTCATTAGAGCAACAGAGTACAGCAAAATGGCTGCTCCATGGACATATTAGGGCTAGCCTGTACGCAGAATGACCCAGAATAGCATTAATTATGGGGAGGATCTGATAAGCTAATTATAGGGAGGATTTTTCACAAACTTTCTGGGAAAGGGGTGGGGAGTTCCTGGAACCTATAATGTAACCTCCAGATTGTGACCATGTCATTTGTAAACTGTCATGGTGCTGGCGGGAGTGTCTCTTAGCATGCTAATCCATTATAATTCATGTATAATTAGCAATAAAGGCAACAAGAGTCTGCTTCCATCACCTTTTGTTCCTAGCTGGTTTTGGCTCATTTCTTTGTTACATCATGTTTTGTTCAGCAGGGTTGTAACTGGAGATTGGAAAGCAAGTTCTGCTGATCTCCTACCTCATAGGGAACTATTTCTTCATTTTCAAGTCTGAGTTATTCTCCCTCTGGAGTTCCATATACTGTGTGCATTTCCCTCTTGTTATTGTTTTCAACACATTTTAAATTCCCTATTTAATTACAATTTGTCCCACTCCTTTAAAATGAGATGCTGTCTGGTATGTAATAGATATGCAAAATAGTTGCTGTATAAATGAGTAAATAAAGATGTAGAACAAAAATGTCAGAATGATAGAATAAGGCAGACAATATATAAAATAACCAAGAATAAAACTCATGGCCAGGTGTTGTGGCTCACAGTTGTGATCCCAGCACTTTGGGAAGCCGAGATGGACAGATTGCTTGAGGTCAGGAGTTTAAGACCAGCCTGGCCAACATGGTGAAACCCCATCTCTACCAAAAATACAAATATTAGCTGGGTGTGGTGGTAGGCCCCTGTGATCCCAGATACTTGGGAGGTTGAGACAGGAGAATCGCTTGAACGCAGGAGGCAGGGGTTGCAGTGAGCCAAGATTGCACCATTGCACTCCAGCCTGGGCAGCAAGAGTGTGACTTTGTTTAAAAAAAAAAAAAAAAACCTATTCACATTAACCATTATTCATTATCTATCATAGGACTTTGTATTAGTCCATTTTCACACTACTGATAAAGACAAACTCGAGACTAGGCAATTTATAAAAGAAAGAGGTTTTTTGGGCTTAGAGTTCCACATGGATGGAGAGGCCTTACAATCATGGCAGAAGGTAAAAGGAATGTCTTACATGACAAAAGGCAAGAGAGAGAATGAGAGCCAAGCAAAATGGGTTTCCCCTTCTCAAACATCAGATCCCATGAGACTCATTCACTATCATGAGAACAGTGCGGGAAAGGCCCACCCCCACAATTCAATCACCTCTCACTGGATTCCTCCCATGACACATGGGAACTGTAGGAGTTACAACTCAAGATGAGATTTAGGTGTGGACACAGCGAAACCATATCAGCCTTTAAGTCAACATTGTCCATTTCCTTAGTCTCTCTTGTCCTGTCTTTCAAAACATATGACACTCCACTGTTCAAACTCCTTCAACAATTGAGTTGAAAAGTAGACAGAGAATGGAAAATTCAATTGTTCATTTTAACTAGCATATCCACATCAAGTAATTTCAACCAGTTTTGTCTCTACATAACATCTTTACATATTAACTAACCAGTTAATATATATGTCTATCTTGATAATAGGGCCTATCATGCGGCTATTAAATTGCTGTATAAGGATACTTAAAAGTAACTTTCCGCAGAATATTCATTTACAGAAACTTAATGGTCAAGACCATCTGAAATATGTCCAAAAAACACAAGGAAAAAAGTATATAATTGAGGAAAACAGTGCAGTGATATATTAAGGTCTGCCAAGTTTCCCATTATAGCACCAGGTGAAATGCTCCCTTGGGTATCACTTGGCATGAAAGAAATCAAACCAGAAGGGAAGCTAAACATTCAAATTGGTTCATGGTTTTATGAGTTATAGAAAGAAATCAAAGGAAAAAGATATGAAAAATTGTAATTTTTCTTTCCAAACTCTAACTCCTATTCTTTTAAAGAGTATATTTTGATATAAGCCATGAATCTAGTCTATCTTCTGATACTATTAGACTGTGCATGATCCAATGTGTTAGGTAAAAGTTAGACAGTCTGGAGTTTGAGACCACCCTGACTTGAGGACTGCAAAGGGTTGGTGGAAAATCAACAAAAGCTTTTCAAAATGTTTGTATGACAGAATTAAGTTTAGGGAAAGTAATATGTAGAGGAAGACACTTCTCACTTACAAACACACATCTTTATGGTATGCACTTTATAGAATATTTCAAACCAAATGCAGACTTCTGCATGAACTAGTGAATTGGTTGAAGACTATTTCTCAATTTGGAAATAAAATCCCTTCTAGCCATTAAAAATAAATGTCATAGACATGCCCTGACAATACTGCCATCTATCCTGTTCCTTGAATGTTACAACATTGACATCTGTTCTCTTGAGATTATTAATATTGCTTTCTATGTCTGACAGTTTCAACATATAAATGAAATATTTTCATTTACTTTACCTTTATGGTTTTAGAACATTCTGAATTGACAGTCTCCTTTGCGTTTTATGGTATATCATACTGAACTCACCTAATCACTTTTGCTCAATCATTGGAGTCCCTTTGATTGTTTCCAGCTTATATTAAATAATACTTTCAATTTCTTTCCTATTTGTTTCTGAAGTAGTTATCAGTCAGAAAACAAAAGTGACATAAAACATTTAATACATACAGCATTCTTTCCAAGCACACTGGTAAAATTTTGCAAATTATACATGAGATACATTGGCAAGTTAAACATGTACATATAAATAATTTATTGGAGACAGTGACTAATTATCAAGTAGTTAGGTAATAAAACTTAAACATTGTTTCACTTACTACATCCAGCACTGAATCTTTCTTTGAGTTGCATGGAATGCCATCACGTTCTGTGCCTCAATTTCCTACCTAAAATCTGGTTTAATTTGAAAGTTTAGTCAGCTTCACTCTTCATTACTGGCTCTGTAGAAGGACTTATTTTGAGCTGCTGCGAGTTTCCAGGCACATGGTGAAAATTGCTATGTAAAGACGAACTCTTCTTCCCAAACTTCAATTCCACTTGACTCTTCTCTTAGTGAACCAATTGCGGCATGACACTGATATCTTTAAATCAAGGATTTGGGCAATTATCTGTGATGAGACCTCACGAACTTACAATTAATCAAAATAATAACCATATACTTTCAATTTCAAGTTGTAGAAAATGAATTAATTAGTTTGGATTTTTTTTTCTGTTTTTACTGTGCCCTGCCTCTTAGGACTCTCTTTCCCCTCACCCCCACCAGGTTTCAGCTACTAGAATGAAGGAGAGGAAGAAAGCAAACTCCAGATGTGGAAAACTAAAGAGATCGATTTTTTTCACATTGCTCCTTCACCGTCTTGTAGATTCTGAGAGTCTGGGAAAAGCTCATCACAACAAGAATTCTGATCGTGCTGCTACGATTAGTTGTAGGTAGAAAGTGATGAGAAAGGCATATGCTTCCCCTTTAGTAGAAACTACCTTTAGGCCCTGTACTGAGGTTTACCCTATACTCTGTCAAAACTTATACAAATCATGACTCACAGGTATGTGTTTTTATTTTGCCTTCAAAGTTTAGAATGTTTCAACATTTATGCCATGTCAGAGAAGGGTTAGGGGGTCAGAAGTCTCTCTGGTTAAAAAGGCCCTTATTTACTGAAATACTCCATAATTTCTTATTCCTGTTAGGCTTTCAAGTCTGTGTTGAGCTTGTATTCATCATTAATTTTAAAAGCATGAATTTAATCTGTGTATTGAGCAATGTTCTACCCGATTCTTGGATAAAAATTAAAAATTGAGGCCCACCCTCAAGAAGCTTATATTGCAGTGGGATAAGAAAGTAACTACACATGTTGAAACTTAATAATTTTAACATCTCTGAAATGGGAATAACTTCTTTTAATTATGGTAGCCCAGAAGGCAGTGGTAATGTGTTATGACCTATGTATATGTTATCTTGATGTTATAAAGAGACAACCTCAGCCCCTTGACATATCAGTCCATAAATCATTAGAAAATCATTTAAAGAAGGAATATAAATCCCAGTAGATGTCTTAAAATCTTCTGTTGATGCCTTCTGGTAAGACTTTAAAAGCACCATTCTTAACACTTATAGAATGATATTAGGGCCTTCAAAAAAATCTGAGACAAGGATAAAACCTACTTTAAAAAGAAATTTTATGTTCTTAATGCTGTAATGGCACGAGATGATGATATTGTCTGGAAATAAAGATAAATCTATGTTTATTTTACTTAAATTATAAAATATAATTAAATTGTAAAGATTTTTCAAAATAAATTTTAAAAACTTAATTAATAAAGCAATATAATTTAATTGGTGATTTTAAGTGTACTCAAAATAAGGAAATGTCATAATTAAAGATGCGGCAAATTCAATGAAGTTTTAATACAGTTTCAGTTGGTGGTTAAGTTCAACAGAGATAATGTAAAATAATTTGAGTAGCAGGAAGAAGGCTGTGTGATGAGGAGGGGAGTTGTTTGAGGTGGAACAGACTTTAGTGGTAATGTCTGTATTAGAAGACTCGGAGAAGCTTCCCCAAAGCTCCATTGACATACTGTAAATCTGAATGAGGTAAATTACAACCTGGCAGTGATCACACTTGTGCTGCATTTGAAACTGCAGTTACTGTGCCTTTTCTGCTTCTCATGTTTCATATTTGTTGGTCTATTTGCAAGTGTTAAAACCCTAGTATTTGCTCACAAGGCAATGATGGGAATGCTTTTACTGCCAAAGAACTATGTTACTCATGAGCAACTACTCAGTAATAAATTAATTCCAGATTTGTTCTCCATAGAAGTCACACAAACAAGAACTTTGAGAAATACTAAATCAAAACAGCAAGAGTTCTCTTACCAAAGCTCTCTGGTGCCTTATGGCTTTGCCTTGTTTTCTTCTATATAAAGCTTGAGATGCAATGTCTGCATATTTTATTTGCACTGCTAACTTCTTGAAGAGCAACACTGTATATCTGTATGTAGGCTCAGTACAGTTTTCTGCATATCAATGCAGCTTTTGTAATTATTACTATGGATTTCAAAGGTTTGGTCATTTTAGGAATTGTGGTGAACATTAAAGGCACAATAGAAATAACGATGACTAATGCTGTGCATAGGCCACAATTAATACTCATGTGTAGGTGTTATTAGTATTAGCAACAAGAAATCAATAGAGATTTTAAGGAAATGAAGACAAACACAAAGGTTATTAGACTTTCAAATCTTTGATTTCAGAGTCATGATTTTACTTGATCCTTAGAGAACATCTTTCGATGGCAGAACATGTGTGATTCTCCTCACTTAGTAGAGAACAAAACTGGGGTTCAGAGTGGGGAGGTAACATCCTAGAGGCAAATTTCTTTCAAGTGGCAAGAGTAAAATCTACTGCAGCATCTTCCTACCTGCCGTTCCCAAAGTACAACTTCTGAATTCTCCAGATCCACTTAGGGTGCCCACAATGTCAAAAACAACTGTACAATAATAGTATCTGTTATTTTCCTTTTTCATTGTGTTGACAGGTGCACCAGTGGTACAGAAATAGTTGTGGATAAAACTGCTGACGCCTTGACACAAATGAAGACAATGACACCTAACTGCATTGCTAGCCATTGCATCATTCACCGTTGTACAAACGGGGTAAAACTGAAAGCCAATTTCACAAAATATCTTTCACAAATTAGCAAAAAAATGTGGACCCTTAAGCCATATCTTTTTGTATTTTCTGTGAAGAAATGAGAAGTGTGATGAAAGCATTTCTAGTGAATACACCATCTGAAGCAAGAATGCTTATGTAATTTTTCAAATTGCCTGCTGAACTAACCTCTGAAAAATTATGGTATGTAATTTTTACTTGAAAAATGATGGACACATCCTGCTTATTCAGACTTAGGTATCTGGCAGATGTTTTCTCAAAAATGAGTGACGCCTCAACCTGTCATTTAAAGGGAAATAATTGGCAGCATTTGTTGTCAATGATAAAATTTGAGCTTAAAAAGGGAAAATTATTATAAGTTTTGAAAACTTGTATCTGTAACTGTGAGCTTGACAACTGTGAGCTAAGACTGAGGGTGATATTAATAAATACTATTTTTGTCTTGTTGCACAATAAAATGTGTCAAAATTTGTAACATGTATAATTCAGTGAGTCAATGTTTTCCAATGAACACTGCATCTTGTTAGAAAATCAGTATGGGTAAAGATTCATTCGAAGTACAAGATACTCTATTGGATTGAAATTCAACAGAGTAAATATGTTTATTAATATGATATCAGATTGCATATTATAATTAATCTCTAAGAAACTACCACATTGAATTTTAGTATGACTTCAAATAAGAATATTCACATTTTCCTGAAAAGAAGAGTAAAATACTTTGACTTTGTCCAACTACATATTTGTGGAAGGCCAGATACTCTTCAGATACTTCAATCAAAACAGCATACTCCAACCTATTGAATGCAGAAATAAATATGAGCTCCAGCTGTCTTCTATTAAACTAGACAGTAAAGATACTTGCAAAAGTGCAAAACAATGTAACTTTTCTCATACTTTTCAAAAACACAGTTATTCCTTCTGAAAATATTTACATTAACATGGAATGATTTTGCTATTGCTATTTTCAGGGCTGACTTTATAGGTGTGCAGCCAGTGAAGTGTCACAGGGCCCTGTACTCAGAAAGGGCTCATGCTTTGTTTAATGCTCTGCTGTGTTGCCATCTTGAAATTCTTACTTTTGTCTTTGCATTTGTATTTTATAAGTGAAGTCCAATAGGAAAATAAAGCATGTGCCTAAGCATATACTCAATCCACAAGCTCACCATTCCTTGCGATACTGTTACTACAGAGCATTCATAATGCCCCTGAAAACAGAGCTCTGGTAGACCTACAATGCATTGGGATTCAATGAGTTTCAAGGCAAGTTCAAGACAAATTACATCTAAGAATAAGACTAAGGTTGGGTGGCAGGAGATCACTTATGCTGAAATGATGACATGAAGGAAATATAAAACATAGGGTAGTTCTATTCCTTTCAATCCTTTCTTACAAATCAGTAAGGCAAAGATAGAGAATGTTGGTAAAATATCAAGAGGTTAAATAAAAACAGATTTGAGTTAGTTTTGTGCTATTTCTGTTGTTCTGGTAAGAACGAAATACTTATGTACATATGAGCTATGAAATAAATATACATTGTGCAATTACATTTATTCTTATATTTGCATTTAAAACTGACATAGCACAACAAAGTTGAATGGCAAAATTTATTTCCCCTTATTTATCATAACATTAAATGGCAAATTTAAAAAAATGGCAAAACCAAACATAAAAGGAAAAAGGTATTTTGATTTTAGTAGCTTTAATATATTTTTCTGCTGTTTTGGACAAAGGCCTCACTCTTTCATTTTGTTCTAGTCTTCTCAGATGAGGTAGCTTGCCCAGATGATTTTTAACAGATGAGTACATAAATAATATTCTAACATTTGTTAATTTTAACTTATAATATGGCAACAGTTGTATTAATATGTTGGGGCCAGCCCACACTAGCTGGTGGAGCTGATTGTGTGAATCACTTCGCAATTTCTAGCTCAGTAGCCTCAAGTTGGTAGCTTGCAGACTGTCAGTAAGGTCCTATTTTAAGTACAGATAGGCAAACGCTACATATCAGCCCTTTTTCTTCCTTCCTAGAGAACCATTGCTAAATATTTATTAGCACACCACTTGATAATAAACATAAACACAAGCTCTTTAGGGTTCTCAATAACTTTTAAGACTGTGAAAAGTCCTGAGGCTGAAAAGTTTGAGAACGACAGTTTTATGCAATATATTTTTTAAACATTGTGAGAGAGACTCATCAGCTACTTATTCATGCCTTCAGATTCTCAGTGCAGACTTTTAGGATCAAATAGGAAATTTTTTCTTTTAGGATGTAATCCCCAATGTATGCCTTTTGCTATTTCTGAACACATACGTGGACACACACATACAAGCACACATAAGTGTGTGCACGCGCACACGCACACACACACACACACACACACACACACACACACACAAAGGTAAGCACATTTTTCTTTCTAAAAATTCCCTTACCAGTATATGAGTCAGCCCACCTTCCCCTCAGGAAAGAGGAGGGTGAGATGGGGAAAATAGGCCTTTATTTAAGCAAAGGTTTCTTCACAAAGTGATGCTCACATCCATACTTAGTGACCCACATCTTTTCAGGCTTCAACACCTGTGCCATTCATGTAAAATACCCCCAAAGTGAAGAGCAGGTTATAAACTGCATACAACTTGAACTTGATTCGAGAACGATTTTGGCAAAGCTTTACATTGAGAGTCTCAATATAATCACTTCCTTTGCTGTGCACTGTAAAATATAATCACACCAATTCTTTTCATATTTACGGCTTTGCTTTGAAATTAATTACCAAAGTCCATTCCATTCCTGAGTTACAAATGGAGGTCCCACTTGCTTGCATTAACATGCTTAGCCTCCAGGGGTGACGTCAGAGACTCACAAAACCCCTCTACATACACATCTGTAAAATGTAAAAATCTGTGTAATCTGTGTACTTAAAAAAAAATAAATGAAAATTGGGGGAAATGTACCATGGTTTTCAATTGCTTTCAATTACCATTAAACCTTTTGGAGAATGATTTGCATAATGTTTCATAAACATGTAGGCAGATTAACCTTTTTTAGTTAATTTATTCATTAGCAGTAAAAATTCAAAGCACCTCTTATGAGAAAATAATGTCGTGCTGTTAAATTACATGGAAACAAAGCAATTGGGACATACTTGCCTAAGTTCACACAGTGTCAGAGCACAAAAAAAAGTGGAAAGGAAAAAAAAAATTTTGCCTGTTAGCAGAGTGTTGATTAAATTGCCGGTTTGTGAACAATTAGTGGTATTACTAGAAGATTAGGTGAAGTATTAATTAGAGTTAGGCCAAATGACTTCTGAGGAGTAAAGATACCTCCTCCAACTGCACTGAAGGTAATGCAGTAAGACTCCAGAGCCAGAGCGCGTTCCTATTTGCTCTCACTTATGGGAATTAGGGACTGCAGGACCCCAGCAGAAGGCTTGAGTCTGGGTGCATAGGTATGCTTTCTTTAAAGTTTTATTTTTTGTGTCATTATGCCTCAGGATACATAAAATATCTTATGCAATCTAACTAATTAGAAGTCAAGACTGAGACCTGAAATTAGTTAAGCTGTGAATCAAGTTAGATTCAGCATCTGCTGTATGTTTCAAGGAAGCAGGGGACGACCAATGGGAATTTTAAGGATGACTTACCAAAACAAGGTTAAAAAGGAAAAAAAAGAAAAAGAAAATTACCCATACAGGGCATAGGGAGCCTGTGAGCAATCCGTTGACCATATAAAGGTAAAATCAGGACGAGGCAAGAGGAATGCTCTCCCAGCATGGGAATGGAGAACTCCAGTCTCCAGCGGGTGTGAGAGCTTGGTATGGGATCCTGGCTTCAGGGATTTTATGTAGTAAATACATGGGACCTGCTGATTCCAGGAAAAATTTTATCTGAAACAAAAAATCAGCTCTATGCTGATCCCAGGAGGAATTGCATTGAATTTTCTTAATTTTAATTTAAATTCTTTTGTTTAGAGATAGGGTCTCACTGACACCTAGGCTGTAGTGGTGCCATCATCACTCACTGCAGCCTCAACCTCCTGGGCTCAACCAGTCCCCCTGCCTTGGTCTCCCAAGTGTTGGAATTACAAGTGTGAGCCACTGCACCTGGCTGGGAATTTTATTTGGAACAGAAAATCAACCCTATCTCAAACGGCAGACCGAACAATTAATAATACCAACAACACAACAGCAGCAATCTGAAGCTCTGCTCTCTCTAAGAGAGCTTCCACCCTTCCACCCTTCCACCCTTCTTGTCCCCTTTTAATGCTGTTCTTCTTTCCCTACCTGCCTCTTTCTCTTTCTCTCAGGAGCATTTGTTTTCAGCCTATAATGTGAAACGCTTGCATGGCAAGCAGCATTGGTCTAAACCTTCAAACCTTTCATTCTCTTAGGAACCAGAGTCACTTTTTCATATGTAATTCCCAGAGACAGAAGTCTGTTCAGTCATTATTCTATCTAGTGTTTGTATTTCATTGAGAAAATGTCCTACTTCCTTGCATCGCACTACAGCAAACTTTCAGACAAGAGTTTAAGTTCTTGAAAGAAACAGTTCATGTTTTATTCAAATTAGTATTTTCATATGTCTCTCAGGGTGTTGTGCACAATTGTGTGTGCTTTCAGTCTATCTTTAATATATGCTTGTTAAACTGGATTTTAGAAAAACAAATGGGTTAAAAGTATTGATTTTGTGCCTATTGATAGAAGAAAGTTGACTTCAGCAAAATACCTTATTTTCAATAAATCTCTCACTATGTCCCACTAAAGAAGAGAAATAATAAGAGTACTGGGCTGCTCCAATTGTTCCTGAAGATAATTTATGATGTATGAATTTGGCTAGGGCAGCCCGTAATTTGGTGTCTGTGTGTCTATGTTTCATTGCTGCAAAGATGTTAATACTCATTGAAGATAAATTTGAAGTAAGTCACCCTTCAAGGAAAATATTCCGTAAATTGAAGTGCCTTGAAAATCAGTTGAGAGTAAAGCTTTTCTGAAATATGAAGATAGAAAGGTAAGTTACAATGTTGAACATTTTTTTTTAAGACAGAGTCTTGCTCTGCCATATTGGCATGATCTTGGCTCACTGCAACCTCTACCTCCCTGGCTGAAGCAATCCTCCCACCTTAGCCTCTTGAGTAGCTGGGACTACAGGTGCACACCACCACATGTGGCTAATTTTTGTATTTTTCTAGAGACAAGGTCTCCCTATGATGCCCAGACTGGTCTAAGACTCCTTGGCTCAAGCAATCCACCCACCTCAGTCTCCCAAAGTGCTGGGATTACAGGTGTCAGCCACCCTTCCTGGCCTAAAGTTGAGCAATTTTTTAAGGTGTGTTTTAAGGTGTGTTTAATGAGGTAGCAAACCCATAGAGATATATTATACCTTAAGTTATAAAAAATGTGTATCTTCATGTATTTTGAATATTAATTACTCTTAAAGTTAGTTAGAAGATTTAAACTTTAATCCAGGTAGATTTCTAGAGGTTAGTTTCAGAAAAGGAGGTCAATATAACCCTAAACAGTGAAAGCTCAAGAATTTCTGTATTAGGTTTACTTTAAGAACTAGGTATATATCGCCTGCGTAATATCCAACACTTTGTTTTACTTGAAATATATAAACATGAAAATATTTGTATAAATTTAAATATATTTTAGTATACATGTATACATGTGTATATATGTATATTATGTATAATGTGTGCGCATACACATATAGTCACCTTTGTCTCCTGCCTCAATAATGAAATAGCTTAGTAGCCCCTTCTTCACACAGTGACTTCCTCCTCTCTCC
Organism: Cebus imitator; assembly: GCF_001604975.1. Lineage (NCBI taxonomy): Eukaryota > Metazoa > Chordata > Mammalia > Primates > Cebidae > Cebus > Cebus imitator. Next base: position 5,841,165 of record NW_016107349.1, on the reverse strand, counting down.
ACACGTGAGGTGTGAGCTCTGTTGTCTTCTTCCTCCCACCCAGTCTTAGCTGACAAAGTGCCACCACCTTCTCTGGCTCAGAACCTGCAACCACCCAATGGTAAGCCATTACTACCACTCCCACCACCCCACATTCATCACTTCTGCATCACCTGCAGCCTGATTCCCTGTCTCACCCCCAGGATTTTGCGTGAATAAGGCTAGCTATGTGCTCTCTGAAATCTTCACCAGCTCCCCTTTAACTGACTTCAAAATGAAGCCTAGACTTAAAATCTGGTGCTATGTAGGCCTCTGCCCCAGTCCTTCCCTGATTTGAGGGGTTTCATAACATTCCATCAGAAAAAGGTCTTGCAAATGGGAAGTTGAGTAAATGCATGAATTCATTCAAAGGATGAGTTAAAATGCATTTTATGTATATGCGTATATGCTGATGAGTATGGAAAGCTGGCAAGGGTCATGAGAGGGCTAGCTAGTAACCTCAAAAAAGATCCAATGGTTGGGCACAGTGGCTCAAGCCTGTAATCCCAGCACTTTGGGAGGCCGAGGCGGGCAGATCGCGAGGTCAGGAGATCGAGACCATCCTGGGTAACACGGCGAAATCCCATCTCTACTAAAAATATAAAAAATTAGCCAGGCTTGGTGGCATGCACCTGTAATCCCAGCTACTTGGAGACTGAGGCAGGAGAATCCCTTGAACCTGGGACGCGAAGGTTGCAGTGAGCTGAGATCGCATCACTGCACTCCAGCCTGAGTGACAGAGCAAGACTCCATCTCAAGAAATAAAAAAAGGAAATAAAAAAGATCCACTGACCTTTGGAATGGGACCATTAAATCCCAGAATACAAGAAAACTGCACTTTCATTAGACTGCAGTTAGACTCTGAATTCTCAAGGGAGTCTGGCCTTCCACAGATACTGATGTCACCTGTAAATTGGCTGTCAAGATATTCTAGATTCATCATTGTCCTGAAGAAAAAAGAAAGAGGTCTTAAAAATTGGCACAGTAGGAAGTATTTAAAAAAGCTACATATCTGTACACATCCTTTTAAAAGTAAAGAAATGTGATATCATTCTCATACAGCTGAACTATAAACTTCCTGACACAATTTTCTCTTACTCACTTATATGTGAAATCAAAACTCAGACTTGAAAATTCAATTATGTAATCATTAGTTATTTTTTAACCTAAAGCCAAAATATTAGGTAACAGAAACACTGATCAATAAATACTGACTATATGTTAATTAATAGTCTATTGTTTTACATATATTAATATTAATATCATTTATTTTACAGATTAGGAAACTGTAGCACAGGGAGATTGGGTAACTTACATATAACCCCAAGGCTAATAACAGCACATAGGATATTTGAATCCAGGCTGTTCAGTTGGGAAGCCCACAGTATAAAACAAGATAAAACACACAGCCTTGGCTAGTTATGGAGAGACAGCCCATATGGTGAATATGCACAGGCATTGTGGGACATCTCTATCTGGATTTGAATCTGAATTGCATTGCTGGTTATGTGACCTAAGACAAATTAATTATTCACACTCTCTCCCTCATTTTAGAGATGACGACATCTCTAAAATGATGGTACAAATATTACCAGGATCCTAGAATCACAATGAGGATTAAATGAATTAATCTTTTTAAAGTGCTTAGAAGAGCTTCTGAAACATAATGAGAGTTATACAGTATTCTTATTAAATAAATATAGTACCCGATCCCATGGAAATCACTTAGCTGTTAAAGTGACTACTTCAATAAAATGGCTGAATTCAGGCCGAGCGCGGTGGCTCACACCTGTAATCCCAGCACTTTGGGAGGCTGAGGCAGGTAGATCACGAGGTCAAGAGATCGAGACCATCCTGGCCAACATGGTGAAACTCCATCTCTACTAAAAATACAAAAATTAGCTGGGCATGGTGGCGCACGCCTGTAGTCCCAGCTACTCGGGAAGCTGAGGCAGGAGAATTGCTTGAACCCAGGAGGCGGAGGTTGCAGTGAGCTGAGATGGTGCCACTACACTCTAGACTGGCGCCTGGCAAAGAAGCAAGACTCTGTCTCAAAAAAAAAATGGCTGAATTCTTTTTAAAAATCTACTGGCCTGGACTTTGTGTTGTTATACAGTTACAGCCTAACAGATTATGTCATTCCAGTTTGGTTAATGAATCTGTTAAATGAGTTCTCCAAATAACAGGTGTTCAAAATTTTCATTGTCACCAGGATTTTACAGTTGTTTCTTAAAAAGTGTTTCTCTGTGGGTGGTGGCTCACACCTGTAATCCCAGCACTTTAGGAGGCCGAGGTGGGCAAATCATCTAAGGCTGGGGGTTCGAGACCAGCCTGGCCAACATGGAGAAACCCCCGTCTCTACTAAAAATACAAAAGTAGCCAGGCATGGCAGCACATGCCTATAATTACAGCTACTTGGGAGGCTGAGGCAAGAGAATCACGGTAGGTGGAGCTTGTGGTGAGCTGAGACTACGCCATTGTATTCCTGCTTGGGCAACAAGAGTGAAACTCTGTCTCAAAAAAGGAAAAAAAGAAAAAAAAAAGGAAAAGGTGTTCCAAGTTGTGACAATTCAAGTTGTGCTGTTTTGATCATAAGCTTGACTGTCTTGGAAGAAATACACTCTATCGATAATGAGACAAATGAAAGTAACTTACAGTTCGTATTATCCAAAAGCATCACAAAAGTGTTTGTAATTGAGAAGCAAAAAAATAAATAAATAAATAAAACTCAGGACTTACCTGTCTTAAAAAAAATTATTTTCAACCTCTTTACAAACTGTAACTATCTTCCACTAACATGCAATCTTTAGACTACATTTTTTTTTAAATTAGGCAAGTTTTAAAGTAATTTGTTTTTCAGAACAAGCATAACGTAAAGTGGAGAGATTTAAGGAGAATAAATGCTTTTAGTTCAGAGAGAGTTCTATGTCTTCAAGACTACATGGTGAGAGTTGCAATCGTTCATTTTAAGATGGTTTTAAATGTGGCATTGGATATACTTATTGAAAAACTCTTAAGTAAGTATGTTCTGGGCATGATGGAAAAGCCGAAGATGCTAGGCACTTGACTTAAATGATATACAGTATGTTTAATAGATCAGTAGATACATGATCTTTGTTAATATACATACAAGCAAAATGATTAATATTTTAAGCAAGAACAAAGAATAGACACAACCCTTATCAGGGGGTTCAAACTTGTTTTTGATTAACAAAAGAAAGCACTTGAATATTTGTATTATTAGCCCCAAATTTAAAATGATGACTCTGAAAACAGTACTTGGTTAGACAAGAAAAAGACTTGCTAAGTCTCAGTTCTGGTATCAGTTCTGAGATTTTCAGGAGGACCAAAAGCAACAAACTGAAAATAGCTTTGCCTTATTTTGTGTATTTTTGCAGATGAGATATATGTAAAGCCATTTCATGCCCTAAAATTTTGTGTGTCTCAAATTGTAGTATAAAAATATATATGATTTCTTATAACTGAAAATAAATTGTAAATTGTGTTCATTGAAAAAGGCTTAACAGGCTGAAGTAAAATTTGAACAGAGACCTAAAATAACTTAATTGCTCCTCCAAAACTTCATGCCTAGGTGGAGGTAATTTGAGTTTGTTTTGTTACAATTGATCCATTATATCTACTGCTTTTCCTTCCCTTTCACTTTATAGCAACACTCCCCAAAATAGTTGTCTTGGCCTCATCTCCGGTTCATTGCCTCCTACACCCTCAGTTATATTCTATTATGTTTTCAGCCTCCCTTTTTCCTTAAGTCCATTCTAATCAAAGTCACTAAATGACATCCAAATTGTTAATTCCTGGAGTCAGTTCTTACTTTCACCTCAACAGTATTTCCCACAGTTTATTCTTCACTTCCTTGAATGCTTTCTCCATTCCTCTTCTGGAATATTCTCCACTCTTGGTTTTCCTCAGATCCCCGCTCCTCTTCACCATCTTTTGCTGAATCCCATAATTTCCTGATGTAGACATGCTGGCGTGACTCAGAATCAGAACCCTGTCCTCAGAAATTGGCTCCTTTTCAGTGTCATACTGGGCCATCTCATGTAGTCCTGTGGCCTTCAATATCATCAAAAGCCCAATGACTCCCAAATCACTCAGCTCAGGCCTTTCCTTTAAACACTGGCTCATGTTCTGCTGGCTCTATGATGTCTCCATTTGAGTGACTTGTTGCCATCTCAAACTCAACAAGTTGTGCACATAACACTTGATATCCTTTCCCAACTCTGCCTTTCTGTGTTGCTTATCCCGACAAATGCCACTCCCTTTGCTGAGATGCTCAGTCCTCAAACCTTGAGCCATCCTTGACCGCTCTCTTTCATACCCATATTCAGTACATAGGAAACTCTGCTGGTTAAAACTCCAAAATATATGTTATACCTGGGTACTTGTTATCACCTCCTCTGCTGCCATCCTTATCCAAGCTGCAATTGCCTTTCATGTTTCTTTTGCAATAGCTTCTCATTGGTTTTCCAACCTCTATTTTTTCTCCTTTCGTCTGTTCTCCATGCAGCAGAATGAGTCTTTTAAAAGGCAGATCAAACCACACTACTTCCCTGAGTTCAACCATCTAATTTTTCCCCATTATACTCCTCATGTCTTATCATCAGAGAAGAAAGTTTGACTTAAGGAACAGGTAATAGGTGTGTCCTTGTCCCATCATTTGAACAGAACAGGATTAATTTTCTCTTCGTTGCCACACAAATTATTTTTCTATTCAATACTCGCTCCATTCGATCATCTTCTCCCTATGCTTTTATTAACTTTGCCTTCTTGGCTTTCTAAGTCAACTTTCTTTAGGTTTCCATGAAGATTACTTCCGTAGACACCACACATCATTTGTTTTATTATCATCTTCATTTTCCCAGGATAGCAAACCGAGTTAAAAGAGTGCATTAGAAAGCAATGTCAATTATTGGACAATTCAGTGGGGAAAATAGCATTGTTAAACCCCCCAGGTTAAAGGTCATGTATGATGTTCCTGAATTAATACAAAATTAGAAGATGCTATATATTTGTGTGGCTGAAAGGCTTGCCTGAGGATCTCAGAATTACTTGTGAGAAAAGCAAAGTACGTTTGAACACTAAGTTTAAAGTTCTACACCCAGGAATCATAGATTTTCAATAGAAATTTAACCTCTGTAGAAAAAAGATAGTGAAAGAAAAAAATTATATATTATACAGGTTGAGTAAATAGTGGGCATATTTTATGATCCAGTGTTGAACATATATTAAGATCTTGGTTACTAATATTATGCCAATATTTATGGAAGCAGAAATAGCTGTCATAAAAATTAGTTCTACCTTGAGTAGTATTTTTATAGTTCTACCTTGCAGGACATTTTTTTTTTCCCAATCACTCCTGTCAGTACAATAGTTTTCTAATGTGGAGCACTGAGCCACATTTATGTTTCTACACCTTTCTATTTGACCATTTTTCTCCACCTCCAATTAAAGAGCTCAAATAATCATAAATTTTTACATATCAGAATCTTCTTTAGCTCTTCACGTTAAAGAAGGAAGTGAGGCAGTAAACTAACATTTGCAGTACATTTATTGTGTGTCGAAAAATTTGCTAAAAAAGAAGTTTGATTTTTATTTAAGCTTTACAACAACCTCAACAACAACAACAAATAGAGAGTTATGTACTCATTTTACAGAGAGAAAACTGAGATCGAGAGAGAATAAGCAAATTATCAAAGTTCATTGGCATTTCTGAAACAAAGGCCATCGAGACACAGTAATCCAATGTTTGCTCTATTATGCTAAAACAGTCTCCCTAGCAGAGAAAAACAACATCATTTAACTTCAAAAGCTCTAGGCTTTAGTGAGCACCATCTTATAGCTGGGCTTCACAAAGTTCTTCTTCCCTTTCATGTTCCTTTGTGACATAGGAAATGAAAAATGAACATGATTACTTTTTTCACACCAAGTTATTAACCTTGACAAAGAAAATTGGATTCCATGATTAATATCCAGAAAGCAGGAATGGGTTAATAATGAAAATATACTTTTAGAGACAATTAATTGCAAGTACTTAGGAGTTATCAAACTGTATCTAAAAAATCTTTTTTTAACTTCTGAACAAATACTAGTAAATTATTTTATCATAGAAAAACCTTCAGGTACATTCTACTTTTCAAAAAATGCAATACCTAAGAATTTAATTTTTTAAAATAAATTGAACTGCTTTAACTTTTAGGTCAATTTACTACATTAGAATATTGTGTGTGTGTGTAGGAGCGTGTGTATAACATGTTCCTTTTAAACATTTAAACTATGACTCCATTGAGAAATTTTAATTAACACAAAATTTTTAGAACATGTCATTCCTTAAAAGGAAGCATAACCTACAATGGCAGTTAATTTTTTAAAGCTTTACACCAAAATTATGTTCTAACATTAAAATATTTGAAAGCCAGTTAAATATATTTGTACATCAACTTGATGTATAGTATATATAAAAATATTATACTCATTGGTCAATGAACAAAGTGCAGCATTACTTGGTAGTAATTTCTCTTACTATTACAACTTAACTAACTTTAACTTATAATTATTAGAAGATTTTTAATCTGGTCTTGGGGAAAGCCTGATTCATTATTATTTTAGGTTTACTCAAGGGCCTGGAAACAGAGGGCTGTCCTAAATGACCTTTAAAGATCCCTTCTAGTGCTAGGACTCTGAAATAAATTAAAGTTTTATGACCACATTATGCATAAGCATCAGTGGATCTGGAAGACAATGAGAATGAAGTCTGTGCTCAGACTCTCCCTCCTAGTATTTATGCTTCCTATTCATTTCATGCATAACTAATTTCATATAGCAATTGGTAATCGCATCTTGGTAATGACACCACAGGCATCACAAAACAATTGCAATCATGGCTGCAATTCATTGTAACTACAGCTAAATGCCAGCATTGCAGCTGAAATACTTCCTTGACCCACCCAAGAAAAGGAGGAGAATAAAATATAGCTTTAAAATGGTCACCTTCACTAACTAGCTCTGAGTTCTAAATAGTCTGGGTTTCTCCTTTGTTTTTTGTTTTTTGTTTTTTTTTTTTTACTTTCAAGGACATAATGATTTACTGAGACAGTGAAACCTGGAAGTTAATCCACCTTTCCAAAAACAAAAAGACACATATTCCTTATTTAAATCACTCTACCAATGCCACCATTGCTTTACAGATCTGCTGATGCTTGTGCATAATGTGGTCATAAATAAAAGGATATATATATTTTTTTCTGTCTTGCATCCTATTGAATCCACAACAAATTCAAGTATAAGAAGTGACTATCATGAACATATTAAAATACCAAGGTCTGTTCACTTCCCTGGAATTGAAAGCCGACATCTACCAATGGCGTCTTGCAAGATGATTTGTAGCCTGCTAATGCTAATATAACAATTTGTATTAGTCCATTCTCACATTGCAATTAATAACTGCCAGAGGCTGGGTAATTTATAAAGAAAAGAGACTTAATTGACTCACAGTTCTGCATGAGTGGGGAGGCCTCAGGAAACTTACAGTCATGGAAAAAAAAGAAGCTGGTACAATGGCAGCAGGTGGCAGAGTATGTGAAGAGCCCAGGGGAAACTGCCATTTAAAAACCATTAGCTCTCATAAGAACTCACCCAGTATCAGGAGAACAGCAGCTGGGAAACTGCCCCCATGATCCAATCACCTCCCACCAGTCTCTCCCTCAACACCTGGGTGTTGAAAGTCAACATGAGATTAGGTGGGGACACAAAGCCTAACCATATCATAATTAATAGCATGCTTTCGATGGCACTTTTCATTCTCACTATACATATTTAGTTCGATGTTTTAAAATTTTACACTCAAAATTTTGTTAAAAATTGAAGCCAATAGAAGCCTATATTTATTATTTCAAAATCAGAGATGAAAGATTAGGGTCCTAAAGAATCTAAGTAATGTTTCCATTGTCATCCAGATTCATTCCCCATTACTATAAAATTAAATAACCTTCTAAATGACGTAAAATAATTCAGAAGCCTATGTCTGCTGGGACACTGAGCCTGGCTCTGTGTTGTCCTGGCTGATAGAAGTTATTTCTGCCATGGACTCAGTTGTTTGACAGCTACTCTGTGATTGTGTGAAGAAGTATATTGTAAGAGTTAAGAGCAGTCAATCTTTGTAATTGTATCTTTTTTTAATTTAATTAACTAATGGTAATGACATTGGCTTTTATGAAGCCAAAATTTCAGTGCATTGACGGGTTTCAAGAAAAAGAAGTTATTGCCTAGTTCTTCTTTAACCTTGAAGCGTGTGGGGTTAGTTAGGTGACTAGGGGTTACTTTACCCTTCACTAGTCACCATGAAAGAACACATTTGTAGACTTTACCATACATTACTAATATCACTAATTTTAAAACTACATCAAACCATTCTTTTGACTTAACAAAGGTACATTTCAGGTATTTCATAAATTAGTCTATGAGTGAACTTGATCAAAATTAAATCTCCTGAATTATTAAATGATATGTTTTACTCCTAAAATAGCAACCATTTTCAATTGCGAACTCTAGGTATTCTATGTCTGAATAATTATGTTTTAATTTTTTCTTCAGGCATACACAAATCCACATTTTAAAAAAAATCAACAATATATAACCTTCAATTACTTCAAATGTTTTAAAGGAATGTTGTTTTAGGTATTGTGGACGTCATAAATCAATATGTGGATGTATCTGTTGACACGTTCATAGGAATGATTCTGATACCCCTGGCAGATCGAAAGGACCCAGGTCATGTGTTAAACTGTCGATCAGTGACTTGTCACCAATCTCCCTTTGCATGGAGTTATCAGCAGGACCCATCCTCACAGGTCCAAAAGAATAAGCCAAGAGGGAATTATGCTCTTAGACATAAATATTCTAGAAAATTCAGATCCATCCCATTTCTTTAGAAAAATGGAAGGAGGACTAAAAAGAAGAAGAAAGAATATATAAGCTTTTGAATTGCCAAAAGTTCACTCTAACCAAATGCATTACACAGTTACATGGGACAGAAGAATTAATGAGCTCTGAATTTCTCAGGAAAAGTAGATCTCAGAACTCTGGTCTATAGTGAACATATTAAAGCCATAGAAGCATGTTCCACTTACTATAAAAAATATATATGTATATAAAAGATTGGAAAATGAGTAAATAAAAGCATATTAAAGAGGATCGTTAAGTTAAATTATTAAGAATTATTAAACTCTAATTTCCTTAATATGTTTGGTATAAAATTTATTATATCTCATGTTTATATAGTGTGAATAAAACTATTTTACACATATATTGATGTGTTACTATTATAGTCAGAAAATAGTAAAATTCTTAGAGAAGAAGATTTGCTTGGTTCTGGTTCCAAATAAGCAGTGCCTTTTAAATATTACACAACTTAGGATGCAATAGTCATTCACTCTAAATCACATTTCAAATTTTATAGCAATTCTTCCATATTCAACCTGAAAATCCTATGCTTGTGAAAAATGTATAGAAAATTTTATTTATGCATATCTAGCCTTTGGTATAAAGCATATTTTAGCGGGAGAGGTATTACTTTAATTCTTAACCCTCACACCTTCATTTTACATGAACCATGAAGTTTCAGCAATAGTCCTCGGGAAGTAAGTCTATTGAACATTCCAGCATAAACATTTTAGACATTTCCTGATACGTTAATTTTAATAAAGGAGAAAATGAAGTTGCTGATCTCTTAACTAAGAATTGATTCATACATTTTTTCTTGATGTATAAAAACTCAACATCTGCTTCTGTAAGAGCTTCATGATGTTCTTTTGCCTCTGTTTTTAGGTTTAGCCTTCATACGTCAACAGGATACTGTCTTTCAAGAGATAAATGCCATGTTCTAGGCAAAGTTCACCAAAACAAGCTCTAAAATGTTTTTTGCAGTGAAGCCACTCATTTTGAATTACTGTTAAGTTTGATGACGCAAGTATTTTTCTTGTTCTCATTTTGATGCTATAAGGCTTCCTTACACACTGGGGCACAGATTCCTGGTGGGAAGATGCCGCACAGAATGAATATCTGAAGGAGAATGTTTAATCTGCATAATGATAAAATTTTCTTATTACTCTCTCCTTCCTTTAATTTGAAAATCAGAGGTTCTATAGAGCATTTAGTGCTGGTTCCAAGTAGTCACTTATGGTAAATAGACTTGAATAATGTTTAAGGGCACTGCACTATCACGGGGAAGATCGATGACTAATGAAGTCCTCTATGTAATCCAAACCTTTTTCTAATAGGACTTTTCCTTCCTGGCCCAATTTGTTTATTTTTGAGATTGTAGAAAGATAGCCTCTTTCACATGGAGACAGACGCTCTCCTTCTACAGAAATGTCAATATCCTTTATTTGATTTGTTCTGCCGTCCAGCCCCCGATCTGCAGTACTCAAATAACATTATGGCTTGGCTGCATTTTTCATATTAGAAAGTAATCAACATAGAATCAATGGAAAGGCATGTTTACTCAATAATTAATTAAATTTCCTAGAGAAAATGGATGTGCAATAATTTAGTAACCTGTACTACAAAATGATCCCTTCTTCTTATTTCTGCCAAGGTTTTCATCACCACTTTCAAAAAGATCAGACTAAAAGTAGGGAAAACCAAGGGGAAAGGATAACAGAAGATAACCAACATGATGACCAGAGACGTCAAGACAGTCACTGGGCCCAGACTGCTCGATTCTCCAGCCAGGACTGCAAAGCAGTCTTCAAATGAGAATAGTATCATCAAGAATCTGAAGCATACAATCTCCTTTTTACAAGTAGGGAAACTCTTTTCTCTTTACATTCATGATGGCTTGTAGAGGAATTTCTACTAGAAAAAATATTCCTAACCCCTCTCTGCTGCCTCAGTTTCCTGGAAAAGAATTATCTTTCTGATTAGAGCTGACTGTGCTCAATTTAACCATTTTTTTCTCTCCTAATTCCATATCTGCATATTTGCAGAAGGCTGCCCTCAGGTGTCTCTCTCTACATAGACCAGGTTCACTGGTTGCCCAACCTTGCCAGAGACTGGCTGAATAAGTCCGCCTAATTCTAAGGCATTGTATCCACAAGCCCAGGAAGGCCACAAATCTAAAGCCAGGATCTCCAATTCAGCTCTTTAGATAGCAAAGCTGATGGCTCCATTCCATTCTGTTTGTCTCTTACGTCTATATTTTTATTAGTTTTGAACTCGCATGAAAAGTGGAGTATTAATTATTGATCCGCTAAAGTCCCAGCATTCTTCTTAGAGATTCTCAGTGAATATCAATTTGCACTCCATGCTGGGTTAGCATTGCTCACCTTCACATTGCCCAGGGTATTTAATGAAGAAAACCCAGGTGTTCATGTGTATACAAGTGTATGTATGACTGACTTGTGTGTGTTTGTGTCTATGTGTAGCATGACACCTGACATCTCATGGAACCAGTCTTAGCAGAATATATTTTGGACAATTCTGGTGAGGAAAATAACTTGTTGGTATCCCAGCAACTGGTTTTGGAAGATTTTATCTTAGGCAATCTGAAACTCAGTTTTCTTGTATTTAAAACAGGGATGCTCACACCAACATTAGTGGATTGTGGTGAGAAATGAGGAAATAGTGTGTGAAAGTTTCGAGCACATTATAGTATCTCCGATGAATGCTTTTCCATCTTGCATGAATTTTCCTTAAGCATAGACAAGAATACCACAAAACACGTAGCTTAATTTCTCTAAAAATATGATTCTCTTGAGCTTTGTGTCACATAGCACAGTAAATTGTCACTGCTACTATTGACCTGGGTAACTTCCTGCTTGAGGTGTTATTCTAAATATCAAATTCCTAAAGGAGGTCTTTTTTAACCCTTTTCCAGATTGCCCTGAGAGCACTCCCCTGCGGCGCTTCGGGCTGCCACATTTACCCCAAAGTAACTTTGTCGGAAACTATCTTGCTTTCACTGTTATTTTCACCTGACTCTGGTATATCGGCTTTGGAAACAAAAGGTATCATTGTGTTTATAGCTTTCTGTTTTTAGTAGTGATATTTCCATTTACAAAATATAGCAATTCCTCATCAGTGAAAACGTCAAATTCTAGAAAAGATGGCATTTCTACACGTGATATTAACATCTTTCTTGAACAATTGTTGGCCAAAGATTGATTTGATGAGTCTGACTTTTCCAAAATAAATAATTCTGATTTTAATTGTGTTTAGAAACAACTCCACAAACAGTTTTTATATTTTATTTTCACACTGAAAATCAGTCAGATTTGCTTCAGCTCAAAGATCATGTTTATGTAAAATTAAATGAGTGCTGGCAGCGAGTTGTGATTTTTTTTCTAAACCAGAATGGTTTAATATAAATTCTCTCTCTCCCATTACACCTTCTCCTGGTCTCCTCTTTGTCACTGCACTGATTAAAATTTTAATGTCACATGTATTGTCATAAGTGTTTATTTAAAGTTTATTCCCAACAAGAATGTTGCATTCACAAGGAAAGTATATCCCCTCTATTTGATTCGGCAAAGTGTATTAAAGGGCTAACACGAAATAGGCATCAAATATATATTAAATAAATAAATTAAAGGAAAATTAAAACCTTCATACAATCCAAGTATGTGTCAGACATGGGTAAGGGCCAGCAAGGCTTCTTAGTGCATTCTTTCATTTAAAGTATCAAGGAATGATATTAGATTATGTTTTTATTTTTTAAGAAACAGAATGACCACAGCTGAACAATATCTCAGTCGGCAAACTCCATTCTTTTAAAATCAATAAACATGTTCCAAAAGAGAATTGGAAAGGTTGCAGCTGAGATAATCTATCAAACTACAGTCATAAGGACCATGAATGTCCAACCACACACCCTTGTCTCGCCTTGGGAGTTGAGCTGTACTTCGAGGGTTGCTATCTGCTGCTCAAGGAGAATGGTCAATATTTATATTCAGCTTGGATCTCAGAAAGAGTATTTCCTTTCTCAGAAAAACTGCATCTGGCCCCATGAATTTCCCCAAGAGCATCTTTTGTAAAACATGTCTGTAGCCCTCAAGGGAGGTCCATTCATTATGGTATGTACAATTTCCCTATGTCAGAGAGCAATCTCTCTTTAATGACGTGATTCATATATACACAATCCTCCTTTTGCTCTTCCAATTGCCTCCATAAAACAGGAGCAGTGAAATTTAAAAGGTACTTACTTAAAATACAGATTGTTTGCAAAGTATATTAGCTAAAATTCAGCCAGGCCAAACTCAAATAAACTAAGACCATAAAAGTAATACAATGCTTTATTACATCTTAAGGCTGGTAGCGTCCTTTGTTAGAAAGACACATCAAATGCCCAATCTTTCTGCCTTTCTCTTTAATAACTAGAAATAAGGAATGCTCACAAAAGACATGCATCAAATACTTGCCTTTGGATGGTTTAAAGGGACAGAGGAACTGTTCTTTGATTTACTGAAGTTGAATCTGCTTTAGTGCACCAAGGGACAATTAGCATTATAGATCACTCACTCTTCACTCTCAGGACATAAAAGTAGATGCATTGCATACAACCAGCTCTATCTCCTTCAACAGCTCAGAAAGGGCCTGGTCACTTTCAGATCTTTCTCAAGATGGCATACAAATTTAAATATAAACATTAACAAGTCAGCCTGATCTAGTGTAAAGAATATAGACTTGGGGATCAGAGAGAGTTAGGTTTAAATCCCGATACAGCTATTTATTCCATGTTGCCTAAGACAATTGATTTATACCACTCTGAGCCTCAGTTTCCAATCTGGAAGTTGGGTGAATATTTTCTGACTTGAATAGTTGTTTCCCAATTATAGACAATGTAAAAAACATGTACACAGTGTTTGGGTCATAGGAGGCACTCAATTGATTTTACATAGTGTTCATATTATTATCATTATACTCTGTAACATGGCTTGGAAAAAAGTAGCAAATACAAATTCTTACAGAGTCCTAGGCAGGTAATGTTCAGGGGTGAAGTTGACCTCATGTCAAAAGAGATTGGTAAGGACCATGTTGGAAAGAAAGATCTGGGCACTGATAACAGTGACCATAGTTACAGCCAGTAATGAGTATTTCTTCAGCCTTTCCAATTATCTTTCCTTTCATTTTAATTGCTCACATAATTCTGGTTCATGCCTTCCTTTCATTTTCTTAAACACCCTCATGTTCCCTGATCCTAAGTTTAAAATGAAAGGATAAAGAATAATAAAACTTGTGGCTCATACCTGTAATTCGAGCACTTTGGGAGGCCAAGACAGGAAGATTACTTGAGTCCAGGAATTGAGACCAGCTTGTACAGTATAGAGAGAACCTATCTCTAAAAGAATAATAATAATAACTAGATTCTTTATCTCTTTCTAGTTACATCTCTTCATTCCTCAATATTTTCCTGCAAACTATTTGAAAGACTTTACTTCATTCTACTTAATCATGTTTTCCCTTTCAACCTTTTATTGGCTTCTGCCCCGAAAACTGCAGCAAAGTACTTGAGTCACTAAAGTCAGCAGCAGCATCCAAGCTGTCTAACGCAGTGGCTGTTTGTCAGCCACATTCTTACATGAATCAATTCTCTGCTTCATTTATCAGTATGTTTGTTCCTTTCAAGCTCTCAGCTTTCTTACCTCCACCCCCACCAGCCCTCTCTGTCCTTGTGTGAGCCTCCTCGCCTCCCACCCTGTAAATGTGGTTCCTAAGATCTCTACAATTAGCCTATGGCTTCTCTGATTCTGCCAGCTTTTTCAAGTCCACAGCACCCTCATGGTTTCTGAAACAATCTTACACTGATGATTTGTGAATCTCTCTCTATAGTTAGAACATAATCTTTGGTTTCAAAATTTTATATGCAAATACCTGCTAGACTTCAGCTCACGTTCTAACATCTTGAGTTCAGTGTGTCCAACGTTGCACTCATGAATTTCTCTCTGAAATATTTACTTTTCTCTGGTCTGTCTCTGTTTTGAGCCACTGAACCGATGTAGCAGTCCAGGCTACAGTGCAGGGAATCTTGACCACTTTCTCTACTCGCCTGCTCCAACATCCATCCATTGCAAGTATTTCACCTCCTAAGTTTTTCTCAAAAGTGTTGCTTCCCCCTTGTCTTTATTTCAACTGCCATAGATTACACTCTTATCTTTTCCTCTCTAGACAACTACAGCGGTGTTTTAACTGATTGTTTCTTTCAAATCTTTCTTCATATCACTGCCAGAATGATCTTTTTAATGGTAATCCCAATTATGTCATTTAGCTCTTAAAAGTTTCCTTTGGCCAATGATTACTTGCTAAATCAGGCCAGCTTTGCTCCTTAACATGACAGTTACTCTCTCCTCTCTTTCCTGCCAACATGCCCACACTTATTGCTCAGCTTTAGGGCTTCCTAGGACTTGGGTTGGCAATGCCAAACCACTAAAATGCATTCATTACTAAGACTGGTTATATACAGACCTATGAATGCAAAATTCTAGGACTACTCTTAGTAAAAATACCCCATGGAAATACGTTCACTAAAATATATGAGCAAGAATGTACATAACATTGTATACTCATACTATGCTCTTGAATCTACTCAAATATTTATAATTGGTAGAATGGATACAGAAATCATGGCCTGTTTAATCAGTGGAATACTACATGCTAAAGCTATTGAATGAACTACAGTTGCATATGCATATTATGGGCAGATTTTAAAGATCTAATAATGAACACAAGAGGCCAGATACACACACACAAAAAAAGCGTGTCCTAGGTAATTGCAATTTTATATAATTTAAACACAGGCAAAACTAAACTATGGTATTAAAAGTTAGAATAATGGGCCGAGTGCAGGGGCTCATGCCTGTAATCCCAGCACTTTGGGAGGCCGCGGTGGGCGGATCACAAGGTCAGGAGATTGAGACCATACTGGGCAATGTGATGAAACTCTGTCTCTACTAAAAATACAAAAATTAGCTGGGCATGGTGGTATGCACCTATAGTCCCAGCTACATGGGAGGCTAAGGCAGGATAATCCCTTGAACCCGGAGGTGGAGGTTGCAGTGAGCTGAGATTGCGCCACTAAGCTGGCGCAATATTTAATGAAAAATATTAAAAGAAAAATATTAAAAGAACAACGCTTTTCTTAAGAGGCAAACTAAACACATACCCAAACTTCCAGAGGCTTCCAGTCTTCCCATAGTAGAAACCACAGTCCTATTTATAAAGATGACCTGAACTGCTCTCCCATTGCTATTTCTCTGACATATTTCCTAGTAATATTTTCCTTACTGATTGCTCCAGTTACATTGGCTTCATTTTTCTGAAAATTCCAGCATACTCCTGCCTCAGGGCATTTGCGCCTGCTATTGCTACTGCCAGGAATGATCACTCCTCAGATATACACACAAATTGTCTCCTTATTTCATTCAGATTTCATTACAATGCCATTTTCCTCAGTGAAGACTTATTTAGCTGTCCTCCTTCAAGTTTCAGAGACCATTCCCCCCGTACATCCATTACTACTTTTTATCTCCTTGCTTTGTTTTATTTTTCTCTTTGGTTCATTTTACTATCTTGAATATTGTGTCATAATAATTTACCTTCTTGATTATCCTTCTCTCCCACTAGAATACAAGCTCTGTAGGGCAGGGGATTTTGGTTTTGCTTGTTTTATTACTCTAGTCCGAGAGCCTGAGAGAGGTTGTAGCATAATGAGGCTCAGTAAATGTTTCTTGAATTAACGAAAGAGGCACCATGTGGCCTAAACCTCAAAGCCTTACTGAGCTAACTCAGCAATATGCTGCATTTTTTTTTTCTCACAATAGGAGTTAGAAAATATGGTCAAGACAGGGATGTCAAGAACGAGAAGCAAGTGAATTTCCTCACCTAGAAAGGGGCAGCAGGTAGTGGCAGACTGACTTCTGGTCAGAAGGAGAGTTTTCTACTTCTGTTTGCTTTTACTATTATTGTTAAATTTGTTAGACTAGAAAATGCCACAGAAAGCAAAACATGGCCCTTTAAGCCAAAAGGTGTTGAAAATCAGAAGCCAAGCTGCCTTTGAATACAAAGGGGAGCACAGAGCAGGGTCTCATGTGTCAGTGTGAATGGCAAACTATCGCTTCAGTGGTGTGAGAGGGTTGCCCTACTGGAGTGAGTAAAGTTTAAATATATGGCGTTAAGTAATCATTACTCCTAAAATAAATATGGAGGTTGAGGATTTGGCCATTTAGATATAAATATATTTTGTAAAATAATTTGAAAACAATTTCATCATCAATAATGTTGACACATGAGGCAAACTTTCATTTCTTTGCCTCATTCATTTTCTTTTTTTGACAAATAAAGACCATAAATATTCAAGACATACAATATGATGACTTTATACACACACACACACACACATTGCATAATGACTATCTCAATCAAATTAATTACATATCCATCACCACTCATGTTGTACCTCAGATTCCCAGAATTAATTCATCTTATAAATGAAATTTTGTATCCTTTATGCTTTCCTCAACATCTCCCCATTTCCCCCATTCCCTAGCCCCAGGCAAACATCGTTCTTCTAGTTCTTTGCTTCTGTGAGTTTGACTTTTTAGAATCCACATATAAATGAGATCATACAGTATTTGTCTTTCTGTGTTTGGATTATTTCACTCAGCATAATGTACTCCAGGCTTGTTCACGGTGTCACAAATACCAGGATTTTCCTTTGTTGTGAAGGCTGAATACTATTCCATTGTATGCATGTATGTGAGACGTCCCAGAGGTCTAAGGGGCCAAACTCAATGTACATCAGTCATTCTTTTGGGTCACATTTACTATGGTTCACTGGTTTTGGTCCAGGCCAGTGGTTGGTCAACATTAGTTGCCTGGAAAAAACACCTAGAAAGACCTAAAATTATGCTGATACCTGGATCCCACAGCAAGAGATCGCAATTTAATTGTTCTGGGGCATAAATTGTCAGGATTTTTTTTTTTTTTTAAGTTTTCCAGGTGATTTCGTTAAGGTGCGGAACTATATAGTTAACATTTTAAATTTGTGAAATGTGTAAACAGAGTTATATGCTATTGATTAATTTTTGCATTCATTCCTTTACCCTTGCATTCCACAAGTATTGACTGAATACCAGCTCATTAAATGGGCCACACACTATGCTAGTGGCCAGTTGCATGCTGGTAAATATGACTGGCCTAGATGCTCCATAGTCACCATTATGGTCACCGATGGTAGATTATATTACACAAAATCAGACAGAATCATCTCTTCAAATGACTCAAAGTTGTTGCTACCATGAAGACAAATTGTTTTGAAGTGAAATTATGAGATGTCAGGATGTTATTAACAGTAACAAGAAATCCTTCTCCCGGATATTTTTCACGCACTTTCTTGCTTATTTTTCTTCTTTTAGAAATGTTCGTTAATTTTTCAACTATTCCTTCACTGTTAAATTGTTAGGGTTTGAAATGCTCATCTAAAGTAGCATTTAAATCTGGAGCATTGCTGTTCATGGACTAAGTAAGATTAGCTGACCCTGTGAAAAACTACATGTCATTTTGGTTCTTACTATTCATTTTCTTTAAAAGGGAGGTGGAAGGATAATAGCCAAAGGCAAACCCCACTAATTGTGTATAAATACTTACGTTGCGTCTATAGCTACCATTTAATTAAAACATAGTTAACAGCACAGTATATCAAATTCAAATATATACTAGTACAACTACTGCTAATAATTATAATAGCTAACATTTACTGAGCTTTATTTTGATGAAGCAAAAATGAAAGTGCTTTACATGCATTAACTCATTTCATTATCAGGAGGAAAATGAGATGAGTGCCATTACTATTTCTGTTTTAAAAGAAAAGGAAACTGAAGCAGAGAAAATTGATCCACATGCATTGACCTTCTTTGTGCTAAACACATGCACATGGACATAGATGTTTTTTAAATGTAGGTATGCACTCAAAATGCCTTTGTATTGGAGCTCCAAACTCTTCAAAGCCTCACACCACACATCATTATTCTTGCTTGTTTTATAAAGAATGGCCTTGTTTTCCAGTTAATGTTGTCATTAGTCAGGTAGTTCATGAGTCTCAATTCAGCAGAATTTCCAGTGGAGAATGTTTTTATATGTTTTATATAAAAGTAAGGATGTCAAAATCTAATCCAGGGTATCAGAGTTTTGCCAGAACGTTGTTCAGACGGAAATAAAAAACATGATCTCCCATGGGATTTCCTTCCATAATGAAATCATTGAGATATGAAGCGCCCCAGGAGAAGAACTTTTCAAGTTCTAGCCATTGGCAAATAAGAAACCAATTGAGATTTGTTTTTAAAAGAAGATGGTGTAATATTCCTATAGTTTGATATTAGGAGGGAAGCCAAAAACCTAAATTGTGGACCATCTGGAGAAGAAATATAAGAAAGAAAGCCAACAAAAATATAATTACAACAACTGGCTTAGAAATAACAACTGCATTTATTAAGAACAGCCAAAGCAGGGATGTCAAGATTGAAATCAGAGTTAAATTTCCACTTCAGCTTGACTGTGGGAATAGCAAGAGAAAATGCTGTTGTGTGGAGAGTCAATCCTATGAGCAAGAGATATGAGAAGAATGTGGTAAAATATCAGAGATTGGCCCCACACTTAAAACTGTCTCATTGCTTTTCAGAAGAAATAATAATGAAAGAGCTTCAATGGTATGTGAGACTCCATGACTGTTTCTACCTGAGAGTGTGAAGATGAGGCAAGCATTGTCTTTTCCTCAAGATGCTCAAGTCTGATGATGTACATAAAACCACAATGTCCACAAAAATAAACAAAGGGAATTACCAAAAAATAAAATGTGTGATTTAGTTTAACCATAAAAGATGTAGTCATTAAAAGTCAACAGATAGGATATGATCAATCAGAACTTCTCTAACAGGAATTCATTGAATTGACAACTGCGAGGAACAGAGTTTTATTATATGCACAGATATGTTTCATTCATTCGGAATATGTGGCAGGCGTCATGATAAGCATGGTTACTGAAATAAATACAGAATCTTGCATGTTCTTCACATGTACCCCAAAACCTAAAATGCAATAAAATGAATAAATGGGAAAAAAATAATAAAAATAAATAAATACAGAAATATATATTTTTCCTTATGCCATCACAGATTTGCGAAGTGAGAAAAATTTTTTTTAAATATAATGCAATGTGTAAATAAAATAAAATAGGAGGCTTGCTTTGGTGAATGAGCAAAAGGTGATGCTAGTAAGGTTTCCAAGAATAGATTTATCTAAGCTGAAACAGTGCTAAGTATTTCTTTGGAAGTTAAAGGAGAAGCGATGAAAGGCATATGAACAAAAGCTTAGTGTCCTAAAAGGAAGGCTGGGCCACTGGGAAAGCTTCAAGTAGTTTTGTACGAGTGTATTAAGAGGGATGGAAGATGACTCAATAGTGGAAAGGGGGCAATAAATTGAAGCAAACTAAAAAAGGGTTTTACCCTTCAGTTGCTGGGGAATCAACAATCTATTTTCCTACTGTAATTGAGGCAAACTGATTTACCTTTGCATAATAAGCTACAACTTACTACTTGATTATACAGTAAATTGACCACCTTTTGACATTTGGATTTTTGACTCAGAGCAAGAGGAATCTACAATGTGCTATGGAAAATGCTTGTAGATCTAATTTCTTCACCTTTTGTGGTCTTTGAAATATAGGTATCTCAAAAGGTCACTCAAAACTGATCTTAATTTTTTCCTCTTAGGAAATGTTGAGATGTTTACTCTCTATTTTTTCTGGACATATCATATTGTATTCCTTTCAGTTATACAATTTGGCCACTACCGGCATTCTTAGCACCATATTGCACTTGCAAATCCACTCCCCCTTCCTGTCTGTGCTCTAGAACATCAGCTGACCCTCCAGTGGCCTTCTCCCTGTTCTCTTCTTCTGCCAGTCCTCTGTTCCTGCTTCGCCAATTGCCTGGCCTGATGTTTCCTCTTCTCTTCCGCTTGTTTACTAGGGAATGTCTTCAAAGCTTCAAGTTTCTTAGGTGAAGACTCCTTCAGAGAGAAACTGCTTTGGGAACACTCTGACTCGTACCCTTTCAAAACAGGAAGAAACCTCCTCCATAACACATTTTCCATTTCCATTTTAATCGTGTTTGGATGATGATTGACTTGTGTCCCTCTAGATGTCACTTCTGCCCCTCTAGAAGATCCAGTAGGATGGTGGCTGTCCAGAATGTCCTAACTCCTTGACTGAGACTCTCTTCAGAGACTGCAGTGTGTTGGTTGTCCACCGAGTCTGGTATAAGGGGTACTGTTTTCCTCCATGAGTCCTTCCAGGGAAGCCTTTGAGATTGCCTATTGTAGACCCTGAAACAGCACAACTATTTCAGGTTTGTGGCCAGAGATCAGAGTTTTAATTTTTCTAGTTAGGTGTCTGCATTTAACGATACAGAAATTTCAAGAAATATATGTATTATTACAACTTTATTTTTTTCGTTCATTGTGTTTGCTTTTTGTGTGATGTTCAACAGGTTATTCTGAAACCCAAGAGTCCATAACTATATATGTTTTTTCTTTTTTTCTTTTCATTTTTTTTTTTTGAGATGGAATCTCATCTGTCACTCAGGTTGGAGTGCAGTGGAGCAATTTTGGCTCACCGCAGCCTCCACCTCCCAGATGCAAGCAATTCTCATGCCTGAGTTTCCAAAGTGGCTTGGGTTACAGGTGCGCACCACCATACACGGCTAATTTTTGTATTTTTTAGTAGAGATAGAGTTTTGCCACGTTGGCCACGCTGGTCTAGAGCTCCTGACCTCAGGCAATCTGCCCACCTCAGCCTCCCAAAGTGCTGAAATTACAGGTGTGAGCCACCGTGCCCAGCCAGTGTGTATTTTATCCTAGTTATTATTGCATATTTTGAAGTTTTGATCATAACTTTGAAATTATGATCAATTACGATCAACTTGCTATACAAGGTAAAGTGTGGATAAACATATTTTTCTTTCAAAAGGGTATTATCTATAGTTGTATAATTTGTTAACTTGTGAGTGGCTGGATGAATGGTTTATCATACCTCCTGTATATTTCTTTATAATTTTATATGAATCTATAATCATCTAAAAATGGTGTTTTTATTAAAAGGGGTATTAGTCAATTTCCTCACTATAAACTCTCTTAGTGTTTCAAAAACCTCACTAAATGAATACGTATATTTTTCCCAAGGTAAGTCTATGTAGGCTAATGACTTGAATTTATTGAAAATCTCATTATCTCCTGCACTGTCTATTGGAAGAATAATTATTGACCTTCTGGTTTTCAGCATCTTCTCTGAAGTACAAATCAGATCATGCTATTGATCTCTCCTTCACCCTCAAAACTTAGAAGACCTCTATTTGTAATGGGGCTTCCTCTTGGCCAGCCTTATCTGTGACACCACCTTCTTTCCTTCAGATCACTTTTTTTTAACCTTCTTCAATAATTCTAGACCTACCAAGGGTGTTTTATAGCACATGCAATCATTCAGGCCTCCTTCTCACCATGAAATTCAGTATCATGTGATGATTAGAAATTCTAAATCACAGTAATTCTTGTCTTTGATCAAAAAAATTGAAATACCAATTATTGTGATCATTTACTTAATTCATTTTCAAATTTCTATTGTGAAAAAAAAATAATGATTCAGTGTCACAAAGCCCTGGGAATATTTATGAGCTTATTACTCTTAGACTTCTTTGATACTCAGTTTTCTTTTCCATAAATGGGGATAAGCACACCTACCTCATAAGGTTATCATGGAAATAAAACAGCTAGAGAGGGGCACTGTGTATGGTATGGCAGATACTCAATAGTTCTTACCCCCTCATCCCTTACCTCCTACGCAGCTTCCTCTTAATACATTCTGATAGACAAATTCATTCGAACTGTGGAGATGAAGAAGTAACACGGATTGTTGATAGTGAAAACTTTGAGAACCAAAGTCAATATACGGCTAATTTGATAGAAAACACAAGAAAGTCACAGTCACGATTAGCACTCAGGTTTCTGTGACTCCAACTGAAGGCTGCACCACTGCACTTCCCTGATAGTTAAGAGCACATGTGAATTTCCTGCATTGAGTGTTTAGAGTTTCAAAATGCAGGCCATAGAAATTACAGCCAAGAGATAACTTGACCACCACTGTTCTAATATTGACCTCACCAGTGTTTTATATGGAATGGATAGGGACTACATTTGATTTCCATCAGCACGAAAATAAAAACTCTGACATTCTTGGCAAATGAACTTGTGTGGGTCTCTTAGGTGACTAGCAGTGATGGAAAGTTAGAGGGAGTTGAATTCCCCATAATGATAAGGATAATTGGATTGGGGACACAGGTCTAAGCTCTGTCTGGGACACAGGCTCAGCTCTGACACAGGAGTACTCAGCTCAGCACAGTCATTTTAGAATATACACTGAGTTACATTGACTTTCTCTCTCCTCTGTGGCATAAATTCAGGCTTCAGAATCCAGAGTAGTCCCTAAACCACATGAGGTCCCTGACAGCTAGAGGTGTCTGTAACCAAATCCTACTATAACTCAGAAAGATTGTTTCTATTTCAACACAGTATAGGCCACTATAAGAATGTTTACTTTCACTGATACAATAAGGGTTTTGCTAAAAATTAGCAACTTTGCTTAATATATTTGGTCTGTGTGAACCAAGCAAGGTAACTGACAATAAAGTAAACATTTGTTTTATGGACTAATGTGGGTAAAATAATACAGTTATTGCTGCCACATGCTTTAGCATAGTGTACAAAATATATTTACGAATGTATTTGTTGGTAAATAATGCCTAGTGGTAATTTACATTTTTCTAAAGACTAAAATTGAAGGAGGAGTGAAGTTAGCAGCACATGATATTGGCATTCTTGATCCATTCAATTGAAATTATTAATTTTTTAAAAATTTGGGTAAAGTGGTCTTGGTATTAAGTGACCATTAAGATTTTTCTTAAAATTAAGAACAAGAAACTAATGTTTGAGTCACTGTAGTGGTAATAGAGGAGACTTTAATCTACTTGAGGAAAGCAAGTATACTATTTCCCAAAGAGCTTACATGAGAATTTGTCATTCATTAACTTGGTAAATTTATTGTAGGCCAGCATCTAGCCTTTAAACTTGTAGCCTCTAAATTTTATTTTCTCCCAACAGCAAGAATTCATTCATCAACCAAGACTGATTTATAAGTTGGAAAAAAATTAATATTTTATGAGAAACATGACAATCTCAAAGCCTGGAATACACCTCTCGGCATGATCCGTGCATCTTGTCCTCATCGATCACTCAGGAAGCACAATCTTACTTAGGTCACTTTTTGTTGAGCTTGAAGTCAGATCCCAAGTCATCAGTTGACCAGGCTAAAAGGTCTTGAAGTGAGTCAGCTCTGGGCAGGATGGTGCCCATTGGAATCACTGAATACAGCACCTTCTCCTATACTAGTGCTTTGCTGGTATCTTTACACATTGCCTCTCTGATTCCCTTTTCTATGTTTCTATGGCTGTCTGTTTCCATTTCTGATGAGCATATTCTTTCTTTATATATATTAACATATTTCACTGAGTTACATTTTTAAGTCTTTTTTCTTTTTCTTTTTCTTCTTTTTTTTTTTTTTTTTTTTTTTTTTTTTTTTTTTTTTTTTTTTTTTTTTTTTTTTTTTTTNGAGTCTTACTCTGTTACTCTGTCACCAGGCTGGAGTGCAGTGGTGCAATCTCGGCTCATTGCAAATTCCACCTCTCAGGTTTAAGCAATTCTCCTGCTTCAGCCTCCTGAGTAGCTGGTTTTACAGGTGTGTGCCACCATGCCCGGCTAAATTTTTGTATTTTTAGCTGAGACAGGGTTTCACATGTCAGTTTCGAACTCCTGACCTTGTGATCCAACTGCCACAGCCTCCCAAAGTGCTGGGATTACAGGCATGAGCCACCATGCCCAGCCAAGTTACACCTAAATCTTAAAGGGCAGAACTATATACACCATCACTTTAAATTGCTTTTTATATGTCAACATTGTTTGTGATCTAAAAGTTCAACTTTCAAAGAGCAGTGTTATTGTCCTCCTATATTTTTAGAGATGTCTCACTAGAATCCCTGAAAGCAACCACAGTTCAGAGAACAAACATAAAATAGAAATGTTTTTTCATTGCTTTAAGTAATGACCAGCACCAAGAACAGCAGGTTCTATTTATGAATCACGGAATGAACTCATCTTGAGGTCTTTACAGTTGACTGTTCAAATGCTGGTGGATCTTTTCTTCCTGTTTATTTTGCTAAACCCCATCCAGAGTGTTCCACTCTAATGTGTTTCTAATCAACCAATGAGATGTGACCTCATTAATCATCTTAGCAGGTCCTGCCATGTAAAATTTTAGATCTATCCAATTTTTAGTGCAATGTTTCTCTAAATTATTTCTTATATTTCAATATTTGAATAAAAAATAGAAGTATTAATATAATTTTTTAAAGAAATGTCAAAGTGTATAAATAGTCAGACTTAAGCTATCCTGAAAATCAGTGGTAGACTTTGAGAATGATTCCCTGGTTTAAATTTATTTCTCCATCTTATGGAAAACATTGTGAATTAATTCACCTTTCTTCTTTTTTCTAAAAAAAATACCTTGTATATAGCTGGGCATGGAGGTGCACCTCTGTAGTCCCAGCTACTTAGCAGGCTGAGGCAGGGGAATCGCTTGAATCTGGGAGGTGGAGATTGCAGTGAGCGGAGATCTTTCCAACGTACTCCAGCCTGGTGACAGAAAGAGACTGTCTCAAAAAAAAAAAAAAAAAAAAAAAAAAAAAAAAAAAAAAAAAATTTAAAAAAAAAAAAAAAAAAAAAAAAAAGCCTTGTATAGTATGAATTTATGTCATTCAAAATGGAGTAGGGCTTAATTTTTTTTTTATTTATCTTTAGTTCGAGAGATAATCTATACTTTCCAGGTCAATAAAAATAAATATAAAAATCAACTTTGATAATTTAAACGCCCAAATTATAATTTATATGTAGTACAATAAACAAACTGTTTAAAGATTTATGTTCCCCTTCTATAGAGCAATTCAAAGAGATGGTATAAAGTTCAGCCCTCTAACACTTAGGTACAACTCAATTATAGGAAGCAGCTACCTTGCAAGGGACTATATTTCCCAGAAATACTTGAATCTCAGTGAATCTGGTGACTGATTCTTGACAGATTTTGAGTGAAAACAATACAAGCCATCTCCACACCTCTACCCTACCTTCCACCTAAACATAGAGTAGTCAGATAACATAAAGAATGAAAGAACCACAGGACAAAATAAACCTAGGATCTTCTATTATCACATAATTGGGCAATTGCTGAACACCCATGCTGAATACTTGTGTGAGTGAAACTTAGCTTACATTTTATTTACCTATATAGCATTTAGTGTTACTTCAAATAATCACTATATATAGGAGAACATCAGAATCTAGAAAATTAATGTAAAACTAAATGTTAGCAGTAATTTCATCCACTTTTCCTTAAGCACTACCCAAGATCTCAATTTCTTCAAGGACAAGTTTGAGGTTTAGAAATGGGAGAGCATAGCTAAGACATGTGTCTTTCCAAAGCTGGTGTACCAGCTCTGGTAAGTTCATTGACCTTTTCTTCACTTATCTAAGCTGATTTCATACCCCCTCAAAATGTATACTTGGCTCTGAACTGGAAGAAGCAATATGTAACAAATAAAAAGGAAAAACAAGGGCTACTTTTCTCCTGATTCAATAGAATATAGTCTAATGATTGAAGAAGAATTTTAATCTTAGGGTTCTTAATTACCAACATGGCCTCAAGTCATTCAGAGGCCTATGTTTAATTGAAAGACAAATAAATGAAGAGTGTAATATCAATGGAGCATGATCAATACTAAGTGTACAAAAACATCTTAAAATGGAAAAATAAAAGTAGAAGAATGGCTGAGGAGAAGGCAAAGAAAATGGGTCAAATTATGTAGATAAATGGGAGCAGAAATCAAATTCTAGACCCAATGGCTTCAGTTCTATTCAATTTGTATTGGTTTTCTGTCAAGTAAAGCTAACACAGTTGAATATTCATTGTTTTAAATGCTTTTTTGGATTGTGTACAATATCCCTTGTGAACATTCAAGAGTACATTTAAATAGTAAAAACATTTTTTTGACCAGACTTTTTACATGCCCTTAATTGTTAAAATACATGGGAAACTGCAAACCAATCTGCTTCCAACTTTGACTTCAGTGGTATTATTTGCATATATGAAAACATGAGATGCATAGTTGAGCTCTCCATGGCTAAACAGGAATACGTTAGCTTTTGTCCTGTGCCAAGACAATAATGTTTTCTCACTGGGACAGTGACTTTGTTGCAGCCCTTCAGCAAATTGCTAAGCATGAGTTTCCTCACTCCTGAAGATCATGCCCACCCTGGGACAGCTCAAAGAAATGCCAACCAAACACAAATAAATGACAACTTTCAGATTTCTACTAAGTCTATGCCAGTAAAATGGAGAAGGAAGTAGAGTATCAACTGATGTTACTGTGAAGATTTAAGGAAAGAATTCATGACATATATTAGTATATATGGAATCATATGTACAAATGGAGTCATAACCAGTTCTTGTTATTGGTACCTGAATGTTTCTTAGTTTTCTCAACTTCTGGGGTTATTCCCCATAACTCAGTGCCCTAATTCCTTGTGGACCAGGAGTCCAGTGGCGTCTCTCAAATACAGCGAGTGCTCGACTTACGATCATGATTGGTTCCGACAGACTGGTCGTAACACGATTTGGTCGTAAGTTGAGTAGGCTATATGCACGCAGAGATGGTAGTGCTGCCAGAAGCTGGTCCACACTGTCGTATGCCTACCTGGGCAACGTTTGCGCTGCCAGACGAGGAGCAGTCGTGGCTAGCGATTGTGGTCGTAAAGTTGAATGGTCGTAAGCTGCATTGGTCATAAGTCGATCAATACCTGTATATCTGATGACCCTTAGCCAGTGTATACCACTTGCCAGGATTTCCTCTTTACCTCCTTCTCTGCCATCTAATTTTCTACGCATCTAAAATCACTCCTGTTGGACTTGTTGCTATTTTTCATGCAGCTACCATGTCCTTTAATCTAATTTGGTTCAAAACATGGGACCACAGTCTTTCTTTCCATTTACTTGTAAATAAGTTCTGCAGATTTTAGCAAATATTGTTGTAAATGACAGTTTACTCTGGGGAATTACACAAAAAACAATAGCTGTCTATAGCTGCTTCCATTCATAGAGTTCCCGATTTCCTAGCCCAGCTCCCTGTTGCTTGAGCCCACTATAGTTAAGGGGTGCTAAGCCTGAAATGACTTAACTGGAGAAGAGAAACTTACCAGGATGTATGGAACTAGAATGTGCAAAAACCATAGAACAGAAGAATACTGATGTTCACCAAGAATTCATAGAAATTAGGAAGTGGTATGGAAAAAGAGACAGCAACCCTGACCAGCTCGGAAGGTAGTAAGCAAAGAGCAAGGCTCTGCCTTGTGAGAAGCATGGGGGGATGTCTGCCAGTGCTTACGTAGGAAACAAGGAAACCACAAAGGAAATACACTGTGGTGAGTGTAGAGACTTCAGGCTCAAGAGCATCTTGGCTACCAGCAAGCCATTGAAATTTCTACTGACCTTGTGGTAGGCATTGCAAGAAACTGAAATAAATATATTCTAAATCCATAATTTCTTACCTGTCATTTAGAATCTAGTGCTATAAGGAAGGAAACTCTAACTCCTCCCAGTCCCAAAGACAGTTGAATCCTAGTCTGTGGGCTACCCCCAGGAAAGCAATTGATTAGTTGCTTTCAAGCAACTTCCAAAGACCCTGCTCATCCCCTAGATTAAAAAAAAAAAAATCCACTGATAAACTGGGAGAAAATAAAATTCAAAGTAATTCACAGCTTCTTTGTCCAACTTTTCCTATCCTGACATTTGCTTGTCATTTTAGGTCTTCATTCAACAAATATTTAGTTAATACCAACACTTTCCTTGTGGCTAAGCATATACCCGTATATAAGACTATGCCAAGGAGTAAATATTGTAGTGAGGTAAACATATAAATAGTAATCTAAAACAAATCAGTTGTTTATAACTATTGCTAAGAGTATGCATGCAGGGATAGAGGATACTAGGGGAGCAGGATTGGATGTGATTTTCTATAAGATGATCAAGAAAGGCCTTCTGTGGAGAAGTTACTTGTGCAGTAACCTGAAAGCAGTACCTACGTCTGGGGAATTGGTGTTCTAAGCACTTAGAAAAACAATTGTTAAGGGTCTGGGAATTGAACCAGGCCTGAAGTGCTCATCCTTTCATAAGCAAAATGTCTATTTCCTAAATAAAATGTTCTCCCTCAAATTCAAAATTTGTAGGCCCTGCTGGGATACAGATTCTGCTATAGTACTATAAAACCTTTTTTGGTCCTGCTATATTGTACTGTTATTATGATGATAATAATTATCATTATCATTGTAATTATAAACTCAGCAGCAAAGACAAACCTCAAACTAGATCTTGTGGGAAAGCAGACAGAAATGTAGCATAAAGGGAAGGAAGCTTCGTAGTTTGAAATATTCATCTACCAAAATTATCCTGAAACACATCACTTCAATTTGCCTTCACTCTTCACCAGAAGGATACTCTGTCATATTATATTTCTGTAACTTAAATATATATAATCCTTTCCAAAGATAAGTAAATTTAAATCAAACAGACACAGGGATGTACTGACCATAACTAGATGGCTGGCAATATTCTATATATAATTAGTGTTGTAAGGCTTGAATTCATATTTTGAGATACTTAATGTCTGGTTGGAGAAACAAAATACATGCTTAATCATAAGTAGAAATTTATGACTTAACATCGCACAGTGAACAGCAATCATTTGTTGGATGAAGGCATGCATTGGATGTTCCTTCCATCTTGTAAAGGTCACATATGAAACAGTCACTGAGAAATGCAAGAGGACTCAGTAATTAGGAGTAAAAGACAATACATGGCATCAGAGTCTTTGAATCTTCTCACTAGGTATCATGCGTGGGCTGGGGGACATCTCTAAAATTCCAAATCCTAGACATTCATGATAGCTGTCCCCTGAACCTGCCCATCTCCAGGCTTCCCCATCTCAGTAAATGACAGCAATGTGTTATTCAGCTGCTCAGACCTAAAACTTGGAGATATCACTATCTTGTTCTCATAAGCCCCACATCTAACTCATTAGCTTATCTGTGCTTTACCTTCAACACATATGCAGTCTCCCCCCAACCTCTGCCACAACCACTCCTCACTGAGTCCCATGATTTCTCACCTGGACTATTGCCCAAGACACCACATTCGCAGCCCTGCTTCCACCCCTGCCCCTGGGAGTCTATTCTAAACAAAGTAGCTGAAGTGCTCTCTTTAAAAGCTGAATTCGATCATGTCACTTCTCTGCTCAAAATCCTGGTATAGCTACCCAGTTCTCAGGTTAAAATCTCAACGTCACGCAATCAAATGCAAGACACGCAGGCACCTCATCTCCTGCTGCCTCTTTGAACTCAGATTCAAACACTTTCTTTTCCCTTATTCACTCTGGCCTATTTGCTGCTCCTCACACACAATTATCTTGTTTTTCACTTGCTATTCCCTGTGTAGCAAATACTTTTCCCCATGTATCTACAGGGCACGTTTCTATGCCCTTCACTGCCTCATCTCTGATCAAATACACTACCTTCTCAGAGCAGACTCACTCCTCAATAACTCCTCTAACTCTCCGTCATCTGAAGCCTGCATTACCTTAGGTCATATATATTTTTGTTTATTTTCAAGTCCCCATCTTCAATCCCACAGTAGAGTAAGCTCTGTAACAGTGGGGAATTTGTTTTGTTCACTGTGGTTTCCACAGCATCTAGAACAATGGCTAGCACTGCAAACTGATGTCACTCCAGCTCTAGAGGTAAGCTCAGTTTGAAACACCAGCCACAAAACTCACATAGTGTTCTTGCTACATGACATGAAAATGACAAACATCATATTCGTCCTGTTTTTCTTTTTCTTTTTATCCCAAAAGTGTGAAGTCGCTCTGGCTTCGATGTTCTGGTACCTTATTAACCATAATTTATTGGGAAGATATTTGTTCAAATGTCAGAAGTACCTCAAAGGGATGTAAATGAGCTATGTTACATGGGCAGGATTAGGAACTCTCTGCTTCTCTGTGAGGTCAGCCTTCTAGAGTTAAAAATAATCTAAGCTTTCATACATTATAACCTTTGTCTTGTTTAAAAATTACAGTGTCATATATTTATTGTTTAATTTATATGTATTCATTTTATTTATAAGCCTTAATATACATTATTTTCCTTTTTTTTAAAAAAAACTTACTCTTCACCTTTCAATTTTTAAGTGTTTTATCTTCTGGCTACTTTTTTGAGAATTTTTAATATGAAAAATAACACTGATAGGGTTCTCAGGAGTTAACAAAGAGTTTTACATAGTTATAGCCCTTGTTGCCAAAAGCAGAGCAGGGCAACAATTTTATTGAGGCTTGGAGAAATTAAGTGTTTTCCTAATTTCAGAGAGCTTATATTTGTCAAAGTCACACCCTTAACACAATTCTAAATTTTAAACTCTTGACAAACAAGGTATTGTTCTGAGCATAATTTCCAAGCCTTCCAAATGCTGCATAATTTGAAGGTCTTTTTGAGGTATTGACATTCTGGTTGATATAAAATGAATATTCAAGAAATAAGCTATGGAGAAGGTGGGTGTTTTACATTCACTGAATAGCTTCCAATTTTGTGTCTGTATTTGATTTCTCACCTCAACTATAGAAGGATAATAGTACATGTCTTAGTATCCTTATCAAGCAGGATAGACAGTTATTCTGTAGTGACAAATAACCCTCAAATCCCTGTGTTTTTCCACAACTAACATGGGTCTCTAACTCACTCTGTGTTTGCATTGCAAGCCAGTGGTGGCTTTGCAGCCTCTATTTGGAATACTGCAGATTTCAAAAACAGAAAAAAACATAAATATGGTGAACCACCATACCTTAGCAGCAGCACTCCTAAGTCTGCCCATATTTTATTGGCAAAGTCATATTATACATCAGCTCAGGGTGAGATATATTTGCCTTCCATAAGAGGGGGCAGTAAAGTCCCAAGGCCAAGCCTGATATCAATGGCATTGGCAAGTATAACCCTCCTTTGGGGATTATATTTAAGAGATTGAATTATACACTCTAGTGTATGACCTAGATTTCTCAGATGAGGAAACTGAAACTCAAAGCAAGCAGGTAGTAATTGACCAATATGGAATTCAGCTCAAATTCATGATTCAAGTCTCGGTGTTTCCTGTATTGCACTAAATTACACTGCTTAAGAATTGAGCAATGGCACCACAGATATCCCTGAATACAAGTCAGGTTCACTTCCCTTTCACCTTCATTCCCCACCTCTACACATCTCCACCTCTATCTGTAGTAGAGCATTGTTGAAGAAACTTATCATCTCAGAGGACCCTAAGGCCTCTGAAAAGCAAAGTTAGAAAATAATTTTAAAAATTAAATTTTAGGCTCAATTCAATGAGCCATAGTATTTTGCAATTGTTAAAAGCAATTGGATCCAGGATTGATGGGGAGACGTTGGCAGGACTAAATTGCAGCTTCAGACAGAGCATCATGCGGAAGATCACACTGTGAATTTAAGCTCCAGATCAACTGCAAGAGCAAATCAGCAATCCTGAGAGGACCCACAGACCCTCTGAAAAAAGCAGACTGCTCCTGCAGGATGCAGGAGACCCTCCAGATACTGCTCTGGTATCCACAGCTGAGAGACCCATAGATGGTTCACATCACAGAACTCTGTGCAGACAACCCCCAGTACCAGCCTGGAGATGGGTAGACTCACTGAGTTGCTAGACCCAGAAAAGGAACCATAATCACAGCAGTTTAG
The DNA here is from genome assembly GCF_001604975.1 of Cebus imitator. Taxonomy (NCBI): domain Eukaryota; kingdom Metazoa; phylum Chordata; class Mammalia; order Primates; family Cebidae; genus Cebus; species Cebus imitator. Next base: position 5,808,141 of record NW_016107349.1, on the reverse strand, counting down.
CCCACAGGAAGCCACATCCATAGGAAAAGGAGAAGAGGGAACATCAAGGGAACATCCCATGGTACAAAAGAATCTGAACAACAGCCTTCAGCACTAGACCTTCCCTCTGACAGAGACTACCCAGATTAAAAGGAACCAGAAAACCAACACTGTTAATATGACAAAAACAAAGCTTTTTAACACCCGCCAAAAACCAGCAATACTGGTGAACTAGTGCGATTTTTGGCAGGTATTAAAAATTTCTTCTTCCAAATCAAGAAGAAATCCCTGATTTACCTGAAAAGAATTCATTTCATTATTAAGCTAATCAGGGAGGCACCAGAGAAAGGGGAAGCCCAATGCAAGGAAATCCAAAAAATGATACAAGAATTGAATGGAGAAATATTTAAGAAAATAGACAGCTTAAAGAACAAACAATAAAAAATTCAAGAATCTTTGGACACACTTTTAGAAATGTGAAATGCTCTGGAAAGTCTCAGAAATAGAATTGAACAAGTAGAAGAAAGAAATGAAGAGCTTGAAGACAAGGTCTTTGAATTAATCCAATTCAACAAAGACTTAGAAAAAAGAATAAGAAAATATGAAAAAATCCTCCAAGAAGTCTGGGATTCTGTTAAACAACCAAACCTAAGAATAATCAGTGTTCCTGAGGAAGAGGAGAATTCTGAAAGCATGGAAAATGTATATGGGGAATAATCAAAGACAATTCCCCAGCCTTGCTGGAGACCTAGACATCCAAATACAAGAAGCACAAACAACACCTGGGAAATTCATTGCAAAAAGATCATCACCTAGGCATATTGTCACCAGGTTATCCAAAGTTAAGACAAAAAAAGAGTCTTAAGAGCTGTGAGACAGAAGCACCAGGTAAGCTATAAAGGAAAACTTATCAGATTAATAGCAGATTTCTTAGCAGAAACCCTTGCAATTGTCACTGGGGATAAGGATCAGTGGGGAGATTGTGGCAGAAGAAGCTAGAAGGGATTGGGGCCCTATTTTCAACCTCTGCAAACAAAACAATTATCAGTCAAGAATTTTGTATCCAGCAAAACTAAGCATCATATACGAAGGGAAGATACAGTCTCTTTCAGACAAACAAATGCTGAGAGAATTCGCCATTACCAAGCCACCACTACATGAACTGCTAAAAAGAGATCTAAATCTTAAAACAATCCCAGAAACACATCAAAGCAGAACTCTTTAAAGCATAAATCACCTAGGACCAATAAAACAAAAGTACTGCCAGAATAAATCTACAAATTCAATGCAATTCCCATCAAAATACCATCATCATTCTTCACAGCTTAAAAAAAAAGCAATTCTAAAACTTATATGGAAACAAAAGAGATCCTGCATATCCAAAGCAAGACTAAGCAAAAAGAACATATCTGGAGGCATTGCATTACCTGATTTCAAACTATACTATAAGGCTATCTCACCAAAACAGTGTGGTACTGGTATAAAAATAGGCACACAAATCAATGGAACAGAATAGATAACCCAGAAATAAATCCAAATACTTACAGCCAGCTGATCTTTGACACAGCAAACAAAAACATAAAATATGGAAAAACACCCTTTTCAACAGGTGGTGCTGGGATAATTGGCTAGCCACATGTAAGACAATGAAACTGGATCCTCATCTCTCAGGTCATACAAAAATCAACTCAAGATGGATTAAGGACTTAAACCTAAGACCTGAAACTATAAGAATTCCAGAAAATAACATTGGAAAAACCCTTTTAGACCTTGGCTTAGCAAGGATTTCATGACCAAGAACCCAAAAGCAAATGCAATAAAAACAAAGATAAATAGCTGTGACCTAATTAAACTAAAGAACTTTTGCATGACAAACGGAACAGTCAGTAAACAGACAACCCACTGAGTGGGATAAAATTTTCACAATCTATACATCTTACAGAGGACTATTATCCAGAATCTACAACCAACTCAAACAAATCAGTAAGAAAAAAACAAACAATTCCATCAAAATGTGGGCTAAGGACATGAATAGACAGTTCCCAAAAGAAGATATACAAATGGCCAACAAACATATGAAAAAATGCTCAACATCACTAATGATGAGGGAAATGCAAATCAAAACCACAGTGCAATACCACCTTACTCCTGCAAGAATGGCCATAATAAAAAAACAGTAGATATTGTTGTGGATGCAGTGATCACGGAACACATCTACACTGCTGGTGGGAAGATAGACTGACTGGTATAGCCACTATGAAAAACAATCTGGAAATTCCTTAAAGAACTAAAAATGGAAATACCATTTGATCCAGAAATTCCACTACTGGGTATTTACCCAGAGGAAAAGAAGTCATTATTTGAAAAAGATACTTGCACACGCATTTTTATAGCAGCACAATTCACAATTGCTAAATCATGGAACCAACCCAAATGCCCATCAGTCATTGAGTGGATAAAGAAACTGTGGTATATATTGCATTACCTGATTTCAAACTATGCTATAAGGCTATAAGTCACCGAAACAGCGTGGTGGAATGATGGAATACTTCTCAGCCATAAAAAGGAATAAATTAACAGCATTGACAGTGACCTGGTTGAGATTGGATTCTATTATTCTAAGTGAAGTAACTCAGGAATGGAAAGGCAAACACCGTATGTTCTCACTGATATGTGGGAGCTAAGCTACAGGTATAAGGATGCAGAGGCATAAGAATGGTTTAATGGACTTCAGGGACTTGGGAGAAGAGGGGAGGAGGGTGAGGGATGAAAGTCTACAAATATGGTACAGCGTATACTGCTTGGGCGATGAGTGCACCAAAATTTCACAAATCACCACTGAAGAACTTGCTCATGTAACCAAATACCACCTATACCCAAATAACTTATGGAAAAATAAAAGAAAATTATGTATAAGGATTTTAAAAAAGCAGTTGAACAGATTGCCTCCCAAGGCCCTTCACAGCTGTAACAATCAATGAAAACCAGACTCATTTGGCCCTTACCATTGATAAATCATCACTCTCTTTTCCACAATGTTCTTTTGTTATAAACACAAACATAAAGAAAAATGTTTTTCAGTGGAGAAAAATAAGACCTATACCTAGTGTGGGGTAAAAGCTCTTTGTATTTTTGCTGTTTTAAAGGACAAATCTTAGATAAAACAACAATGTTACTCTTCAGTGTTCTTTTAAAGAAAAAAATGAAATAAAAACAGTGTTAGAATCATTCCTGATAAAAATCCAGATTCCTGGAAATTCTACAAATAACATGATTTCTTCGACAAATATACAGAGAAACAATTTATAGATTAAAACGTGCCTTAGAAGACATATCAACCAAGTGCAATTGCGTCCCATGTGAGAAACCAAGTGTAAAACTGTTATGCAAATAATAAAGGATATTTGAAACCTGATTGTATGTTTAAAAGTATAGCATTATTGCTATTATTGCTGGAAATTCTACAAATAACCCAATTTCTTCAACAAATATAAAGTACAGAGAAACAATTTATAGGTTAAAAAGTGCCTTAAAAGACATATCAACCAAGTATAATTGTGTCTCATCTGAACAAACCAACTGTAAAAATGTTATGCAAATAATAAAGAACATTTGAAGCCTGATTGGATGTTTAAAAGTATAGAATTATTGCTATTTCCAGTTTTAGAATACTGTATCTTTTAAAGCTATATATTGCAATATTTACAGATGAAATTATGTATCTGGGTAACAAATTTCAACACAATGTTACTGGCGAGCAGACAGGAGTCAGCTATAAATTGATAATGGGAAAGCTGGATTTTGGTGAGATCATTCGCATTCACTGTACTTTTTTTTTGTAGGTTTGAAATTTTCCACATCAAAATATTTAAGAGGATTTATGGTAGCAATCTTTGCCCAATATTTAAGACCACGGCATCAGTTTTATTGAGTCTTTTAATTTTATAAAGCTTCATTCCTGTACTAAATCCTGTCATCTTAATTGTTTATTTATAAATTGAAACCAAAATACTCAAAAGCAAGTTCAGGTTCCAACCTTCTATGTTGTGACATTCAGATTACTGGAGCCATGAACAAACATCACAGATGTTTGTCAACTGAAGCCAGACTGAACCAAAAGGATTATTTTTCTACTTGCAGTATGTGTTTTTGGTGACAGAGGGTTAATGTCGCTTCGCCTGGTATTTGAAATACAGACCAAAAAATAAATTTTCTTTATCTTAATTCCTCAAGATTTAGTGTTGCACATTCTATTTGCGATAACGCAAGATTTGGATATGAAGAGGAACATCCCAAGCTTAAGACCTTTCATTAAACTCAGTGTAACAAGACTCAAAAGTAAAGTAAGTCCATTTCTTTTCTTACTCTAAGAAACTCACCCACAGCATATATATTTGCAACTCAGCCTTGCCCTCGGATTGTAATGTCAACATGAGGTTCCTTTCAGTCAGCAGTTCTTCCTGCAAATTCCATACAACAATATCTGGATTTTATTTTTAATATGGCACTTACATATCTGGGATGTCAGCTTGCCAGCAAAAATCCAATATGAGATCCTTAAATATATTTAACTTGAATTGCTTGCGGCTGACACAGTAAAGATCCAGTGACGGAATATTTAATTCATGGTCTTGGACAAGATTCTGTATTATGCTTTGATGCAGCTCAGTCAGATGCTGGAGGAATCCAGCATAGTGGAAGTCCACATAAATGCGAGCCTTGCCCAACTAGCCCTGGTAATATGAGAGGGTTGCGTGTTTTGTGCAAACACATGTTCTTCCTGTGCATGATGCTTTATGTGTGTCTGCTGCTTGTGGTGTCTGTGCCCAAGCCTAAATACAGGGGAGGTGTACATCGGGCATATAAGAAGCTTGAGATGAGGAATGTCTGTGGCAAAACTTCAGGCCACAGATTACAATTGCCTGCAGGTTAATATGGTGAAATAACTCCTAATTCAAGAGTACTTGATTTAGATTTCCTTGGTAACTAGATCAGAGCTATGATAGATTCAAATTGCTTTCTCAGAATCGCCTCAAATTTCACCATTTTTCCGTTGTGCATCATTTTTCCATTTCCTTTTGGGACCTAACCACATGCATTATTCCCTTATCATTTGGTAGAGAAAAATCATTTCAAACAAAATTATTATAATTCTATTCAATATAGCAAAGCGCATTCGTTTAAGACTGGTCTGGACAAAGTCTGCTTTGTCTATTATTGTTTAACTGTTGTGTGACCTTTGGAAAAATTACTTTGCCTTTCTGGGCCTCGGTTTCCTCATTGGTAAAATGGGAAAAGGGATAAAATTTTAATGAAAACTTCTGGAATAATGTCTGGGACATAGTAGAAGCTTAGTACATTTTATCCAGGTGAAAAGGAAGAAGGAAGAAGAAAACTTTTTCAGTTTGGTTCAACAAAGAAACAGTATGAATAGGGGATGGGGAAAGAAAAAGGAAGGGGGGGAAATACAGATTAAAAATAGGAAAAGATGCTGACAAGGAAAATATACACCCGACCTGAAAGATGGTGATGCAAGAAAGAGAACAAAAAGAAACATGTTCATAGGGAATAATGAGCCCTCAAGTTTGAATCTTTTCAATCTAGTCTCATTTTTTGAATGCTTGCAGTATAATAGAGCATACGACAAGGGATTTTAGTAATCATTACAATAATTACAATAATATGTTTTAAAAGGTGAGCCACTATTTGCGTGTGACAGTTCACAGTTCAGTCGGGGCCAAGTGAGAAAACAAGCCGTAACATCAGCCGTCGGTAAGCACCATGTCACAAGGAGGAGGGGACCCACGGGAGCTCAAGAGATGGGAGAGCTCAGCCAGAGAGATTCAGGGGTGCTGTTGCTAAGGATGTGGATTTTACTTCGTTTGTAAAGGAAAATTAAGCTTTTGACTATTGAAGTAGTTTTGAAAAATTGGTCCAAACAAGTTTAAAGCCAGTAGATGTGAAGGAAGATATTATTAAAAATTCTGGCCGGGCGCAGTGGCTCATGCCTGTGATCCCAGCACTTTGGGAGGCCAAGGCAGGTGGATCACTTGAGGACAGGAGTTCAAAACCAGCCTGGTAGACAAGTCAAAACCCCATCTCAGCTAAATATACAAAAATTAGCAGAGCATGGTGGTGCACACCTGTAATCCCAGCTACTCAGCAGGCTGAGGCTGGAGAAACACTTGCACCTGGGAGGTGGAGGTTGCAGTGAGCTGGGATTGTGCCACTGCACTTCAGTCTGGAGAAAAAAAAATCCAAGGACTTTATATTAGAATAAACCTCACATACAGACTGGTAGTATGGGATAGAGAGAGAAGAGATCAGAACTATAAAGAGCTTTCCATTTGGACTTGATCATGAAAGCCATGACAGGTAGCTTTTCAGAAATATAGGAGATATAATCATATTGATCATGGAAATGAGGGAGATGAGAGAAGGATAATAGGAGTCATTCCAGATGTTCAGACATGCTAGTCTCCCAAGCTTCTGACTTGTTACACAGGGTTATGGGGATATTTGCCAAAAGAAGAGTTTCAAGAGAAGGGGCAGATGATAACAGGTGACTGCAAAACACATTTAACTTTTCAATACATGAGTGTTGGTTGACCCTACCTGCTTTAGGTGACTATTTACTCCCAACCAATATGTCTGACTCTTAAACCAGGCTTGAATTGCCCAATACCAAAGGCAACGCTATATAATTCCTCTCTTATCTCACAGAGCCCTTAGCACAGTGTTGGCTATACAGACATGTCTAAAAATCTTGGGATAAACTAATAAAATCTTATGGAATAGAAAGTAGTCCTTTGTTCTGAACAAAGAATCTGAAGTATGTTGTCAACTGAATTGCTGAAAATTAAATTAATTTATTAAATAAAGATCAGTTATTGATACATGCTGTCCTGATGTTGGGGTTCAGGGTTTCAGGGGAGCCCTTAGCTCCTCTGAGAGGACGTTTCTCCAAGGTTCTTGGTCTCCTGTTCTCTCAAGAATGAGAGAGAGGACCAGGTGCGCTTGTAAAGTAAATACTGGACCCCAAACAGAGTTTTTGCAGAAAGTGATTTTATTTAGGTAGAGAAAAGAGAAAAAAGAAGAGAGAAAACCTCCACAAAGAGTGTGGAAGGGGCTCCAAACATGGAGTCCAAAGGGGTGTGGAAGTAGGGGACTTTTAACCTGGCAGGAATCCCCACCTCCTCCAAGTTCTCCGGCCAATAAAAGAAATTCCTTAGAACTTCCTTTCGATGGAGTGATTGACTTTTGAGCCTTTCCCGCTCCCGAGAAAATTAAAACAAAGACCGTTAAGTCTCCTGTATGGAGAAAGATGGGAGGGGGGCATGGAGCTGGGAAGTTCTTGTTCTTAAAACTACACCCTCTTGTGGACCGGGAAAGAGACCACCTTCCCTCACTGAGTTCAGTGTCATTTCTAATAGGGTCCAGTCGTTTCATCAAAATCACAGTTTAGGTACACACGTGGCAGTGTGATTTGCTGCCTTCTTCCCCATCACCTACATCTGGCATCTCTCCTCTTGCTATCTCTCCCCAGCTACAATCTTGCATGTTCTTCACATGTACCCCAAAACCTAAAATGCAATAAAATAAATAAATGGGAAAAAAAATAAAATAAAATATAAAAAAGCACAGGTTAAGACCCATATGCTTTTAAGATTAAAATTATTTATAATATCTTAATCCCCCATTAATCTCTCTTTCAATTTTGTTTTGTTTTGTTTTTGGATTCCCAAGGACTAAATTGTATCACTTGGAGGCAAAGGCTTCTAATTTCTCATGTTTAATTTTTTGCCAAATATCTCTCTTTGGACACCTCAAGAGCCCTCCTAAATTTTGATCTGGACTCTTCTTTCAATACATATTACTTCCCTTATAGTGATATCACCTCCACCCAGTAATCTAGGCTCAAAAACCTTCATGCGGTCCTGACCTCTGCTTCCCTCTGATCTCAAACCACACCACTTGCCAACTCCTCATACATTTTTCACAGCCTTTAACCCTTTCTTCATTTGCCCCAAGAATACTCACTGGTTGTGCTTAAAGCTTGCAGCATTTGCTCCGACATAGCTTTGCCACAACATATCTCACTTTTATTATTATTTTTGCATCGCTGTGGTATATCCTTTGGAAACAAAAGATATCATTCTATTTACAGCGTTCTGTTTTTAGAAGTGGTATTTCCGTTTACAAAATATGCTAATTTTCGATCCCTGAAAATGTCAAATCCTGAAAAATGTAGCATTTCTACACGTGATGTTAACTTCGTTGTCGAATAGTTGTTGGCGGAAGATTTATTTGATGAATCCCATTTTTCAGAATTGGACGATTCTGATGATGCGGATGATTCTGATGTTAGTTCTGTTTAGAAATAACTTCAAGAACAATTTTTATATTTTATTTTCCCATTGAAAATCAGCCAGATTTGCTTCAGCCTCAAAGAGTATGCTTATGTAAAATTAAATAAGCGCAGGGAGCGAGCTGAACTTATTTTTTCTAAATGGGAAAAGGTTTAAACTCTTGAATCACCGTTTTTACTTCCCTATTGCTTTTCTTTCTGCTCGTCTCTGCACCAATGTGCTTGTGTTTTATTAATTCCTGATCATTCAATCTTTTACGCATTATAGGTTGACCTGAGGTATATACACCTTTATATATTTAAAACGAACGTATGAACTAATTTTATCTCACAGAGACAAGTTATTAAAAGGTGAGACAATCCACATGGAATTGGATGTATGTTTATTCATCACAGCTTCCTCACACTCCGTATCCAGGCACCGTACAGTGAGATATCAAGAGGTTACAAAATGTCATTACAACACCAGACCCTGCTTCTCAGGCTATATTTAACTCTAACTCTTCCAGCCACTGACAACTGTGTAGCAGAGGGCAGCTCACACAAAACGCAATGAGCCACGGAGAGGCTTTGTAATAATTTACACTTGTTTTATGTTAGCAGATATTTTTAGAGACTTTAAGTGGAAAACTGGCTGCTATACACAGCACTCAATAGGAAGCCTTTTCACAGACCACAGGGGGATTCCCATTTATTTTTACAGATGGATAAATTTCTTTAAAACGTGGGGAAGACACACACTCACAAACAAAGGAAAAACAAACAAAGTCATCCTCTGACTTTTTTTTGCCCCAAAGGAAGCAGCGTAGGAAAAAAGTCACAGAGAAAAGTCACAGGATTGTAAAACTGGACTGGACCATGAATATCGTTCCTTCCAAACCCCTCAAATTACAGATGAGGAAACAGGCTAAGGGAGTATGCAACTTTCTCAAGGTCACAGTTAGTTAACTTTTCAGCAGGGACTAGAATTTAAATCTTTTAAATCCCAGTCCAGTCCTCTTAAACAGTTAGAAAATGTGGAAAACAAGTGCTATTTCCCAAAGAATCACTTATCTATTCACAAAAGGAGGTTTGGCCTACCAGAAAAGAGACAAGTCTACATTACCATATGGTTTAAAATATGGAGTAGTTACTCCAGTGCCTTCTGGAAAGTTCTTTTAGGCAAGTTCAGTATCGTCCTGTTGAGTTTCCTGGCTGCTCTGAGAAGCTTATCCCAGGACCCATGGTATAACTTCTACAGACTTTGCATACAAGAGACTGAACCAGCAGCTTCTGAATTATGATCCCTGAGCTATTTGGGGTTTGGCACGCCCTGCAGTTTAGCAAAGAAGTAAATTTCAATTTCTAGAAGAGTGTACTTGGGAAGGGGGAGGAAAAGAAATGGTTTTAACTGAAAGGTGAAACACAAACTGTGGATTTTGTCATGAATGATAGACAGTTATTTCATTGTGTATAAAATACAGTTAAAATGGGAGAACTCTCTAAAAAAACCATAATAACAAAAATACAGCGTCATGCCTATGTGTGCTAGTTATAGGGCTGGCCAAACCACTTGCTGTAACTCTCAGGACTTTCAAAGAAGGCCACTGGGATGAAAGCAAAATCCATCTGCGTGCAGGAAAATGCAGTCTCTTTTCTGATATGAAGAAATAATTATTCTCAAAGATCTTGCGGTCATTGCAGTAGAGTGAGGAACAGCGTAATAGCATTCACTAGGGAGAAATCCTATATGTCCCTGGCAGTGTGTTGCAACATACCAGGGAAAATTAACAGCTTCAAGTCAAATAGGTTCCTGGATCAGAGAAACCTCCTGTTGAGCATTCATTATTTAGTTTCAGTTTTTTCAACGGACCGTGTTTTACTTAAATACCCAGCCCCGTGTGCATATGCACATGCACACGTGTGTGTACACACACACACACACACACACACACGGCCCTGGTAGACACATGGCAGCAATGTGTTCCTATTCTCATAAATTGAATTTGAATATACAGTAAGCCAGGTGGATAATGATAGGTATACAAGACCTGGAGATAATTTATCTATTGAACTTCCAAGTTCTCTCAGCCTTTCTGCATTGGTCATTATTAAGTAGGAAAATATGTAATCATTTGAGAAGAAAAATATGAGATTTAAATTAAGGTCAACTAGTCGTGAATCAATGTAAGTTTCCAAGATATCTTCCACCTCCGTATCCTTGTTTTCTTCATCTGCCAGTCCTTCAAACACAGTCATCACTTCCCTATGTCTTTAGATCAGGAATGGAGAAGCCTATGATGAGAGATAAGAAAGAACGTATGTATTTCCTATTATTTCAATAAGAGAAATTTAACAAGATGTCTTCTTTTTTTTTTTTTTTTTTTTAAGACAGTTTTTGCTCTTGTTACCCAGGCTGGAGTGCAATGGCGCTGTCTCGGCTCACCGCAACCTCCACCTCCTGGGTTCAAGCAGTTCTCCTGTCTCAGCCTCCCGAGTAGCTGGGACTACAGGCACGCACCACCACGCCCAGCTAATTTTTGTATTTTCAGTAGAGACGGGGCTTCACCATGCTGACCAGGATGGTCTGATCTCTTGACCTCTTGATGCACCCGCCTCGGCCTCCCAAAGTGCTGGGATTATAGGCATGAGCCACCGTGCCCGGCCACATGATGTCTTCTTAAGCTCACCAAGTAGAAAAGAGTTGGTAGTTTGGAAATCTGCTTGTTGAGATTGCAAGGCAATATGCATCTGAAATTTAGAAATGGGCAAGATTGAAAAGCAGGATAAGACAGCAGAAATTTGAACATCCCAGCTATCTCCCAAAAACCTTGGAAGCAATTAGTTTTTAAGGATCAGTTAGGGTTTACTGTCACTGTGTAGAGCAAGGATTTGTGCATTTCATTTTCAGAACATCCTTGGAAATAGGGACTCTTTCAACTCCCGTGTTACATATGAGAAGAATTGATGTTAAACTGCTAAAGTGATTATAGTTAGCAACTGGTGAAATTGGCACACAGGAACAGGACGGTTTGACCCTAAGTCTATTCTGTTAATAGCGCACTACGAATAAGAAACAATATGAATCCTAGATCTGTTTTTTTCAAAATTAATAACAAATGCTATGTTTAAAAGATGTCTCATTTCTAGCTTGTAACTAAAGTACAAACAGAAAGCACACAGATACGTGACAGGTTAAGTGGCCGTTCAGAATTGCTCTTGTTCTTGTGAACAATTTATGTTAAATTGACTCTCAGGAAGCAGATTAGTTATTTGATACCTGTATTTTCAAGGGACTGATGTCTGGCATCATGAAGAGATGACTAAAAAAAAGGAGAGATAAGACACAATATGTGTCCCCTGCTTTCATTGCTAGCAATTTAATAGCAAACATAACACATGTGCCAAAATAACTCCAGGAGAAGCCAGATAAATATCATATTATAATAAAAGCACAAAAACATCTGTCCAAGAATGGTTGTATTTTAATTGAGAATTAAAGGAGAGAGAGAATTTGAGAAGTTGAGGTGGACACAGGATTTTCTTGTTAGGACAAATGCTGACAGCAAAGGCTCAAGGCATGATGGTTCAGCCCCACTTCAAGAGTTATCTAGCACATTACCCGTGCTAGTGGATATCATTGACTTGTGTGTAGGAATTGTGGAGGAAAATAAGATTTAGTCTATGTTTTAGCTCTTTTTTTTGTTTGTTTTGCTTTGCTTTTCGCTAAACTAGCTGTTTGTAGTACTGTTGTGTTGGAGTGGTGTAAATCACTGTGCCAACAATTGCTAGAATTGGAAATCTTCACAACATTCTACTTACGAATTTAATTTGGACATCTTTATTGATTTGTAGTGGTGTTTAAGACTCAAATACCCCCAAAAACATTGATATTGAAAATATGTTATAGCACTTATGCCAATCAGTAGAGAGTCCTTGAGATTATTTCTTTCATATTATAAATACTCATTTTTGCATTATCTGATGATATTCCCATAGCCTATCATGGAAACTCAAGGTAATAATCAGCTGGAATGATTAATATAAACATATCCCAAAAACAACCAAAAGGAGTTTTTTCCCTTCTGTTTCCATTTGGCTATACATATGGAATCAGATAACAATAAATTGTCTACAGCATACCAAGGGGCCTAAACCAAATAAAGTGTTAAACTCCTGAAAAATTTTGTTATTGTTTATTTGGTTTGGTTTGGTTTATATGAGTTTTTCTTTTTGCAATGCACTTGGAATTTGGGGGATAAAAAGAAAGATAGAAATATAGTTTGTCCTTGGAATCCCCGCTAAGTTGATTATCATCTTTCTTCCCACAAACGTTACATTTTTTTCATCCTTTACAATTCCTGATTGTTCCTTTACTCCCACATGGCACACAGCTAAAATTTAACCAGAATGGAAGTTAAAATATTGAAATATCAAGTCGTCTCCCATTTTAGAAGGCAGTGCATTCTGTGCACCAAAAAAAGAAAAAAATATATTGGAAATAAGGTTGAAAAGAAGCACTAAATCTTTCCTAGACTTAGTTTCCTAGAGAGGAAAACTGGAAGCCCTCCAAAAGTGCAGTAGTTTGTGGCCCCTTAAGTGAAAATAAAGAGGATTCCAGAAACTAGTTGTTTGCACTTAGAAACAAATTTCTAGTTCATTATTTAGAAACTAAGATGCAAATGCATGATCCGAATCTTAGGTGTTGGCCTGACGTGGCATCTGACTAAACTCTCCGTATGAGTAGAATCAATGTAGAGAGCTTCATGCTGATGGATTGGAAAACATGGGGACATCTTTTCCTCAAATATTGCTAACATATCCATGAGACGGTATTTTTTTCTTTTAAATCGCAGCTCTTATTTTAAATGTAATCAAATCGGGATTTTTTTTTAAAGAAATTTGCTTTTTAAAGAGTATTTACTTAAAAATACTTTTTGAGGGTGTTGGTACTAAATGAAACTGCTTAAGAGCAGAGATTCTGATTTCATGCTTAATTTAAATTTAACATCTGACCCAAATCTCCAATAGTTCACAGAGGCACCTCTCAGCAATCTTTAATTTTTTTTCAATATTTTGACCCTCTCTTGTCTTTCTAGTATATTTTACTTTGCTGCATCAGTGGACACATATCATTGTCCATTTTGATTGTCCATATATTATTCTCTTACTCAAAGACATAAATGCTTTCTATTACAATTATCTTATCAAATCAAAAGTTCAGATTCTTTTAGTAAATTTGAAAGCCTCCTTCCATTTAACTTTTTCTTGCCTATCCACACTTGTTTTACCTTGTTAACCAATTGCATCTTTTCTTCATCGCCCTGTGTCTCTTCCCCACACATCCATGACCCCACACCTACATGCCCACTTTCATCACTTTATCTTTGTACACTTTGCCTTCTTTTTTAAATGAAACCTATGTGTTCTGTTTCTCTGAATTTAACCAATCCTCAAGGCCCAGCTTAAATTTTCTCTTCTCCAGCATCACATCATGGACAGTGCTTTTGGTGAATTTTTATTGCATTTGCAAGACCATATTATAAATTCAACATGCTGTAGGTATCATACTTTATGTTTCCCTCATTTTGTGAAAAGTACTTACCATAATGCTGTGAACACAATAAGTCCTGTGTAAATATTGATTGATTGATAGATACTGACATGGTTCATTTCCTTCCAACACCTCTGCCAAGATATAATATATTTTAAGAAATCATCATGTGTTCTATCTTTGTGCAACTGTAAAGAAATCACCTGGCATTTGTGTTCAATTGTTTCAAAGCCTAGATATACTGTTAAATATTTTTATACATCAAGAAAAGGCCATAGCTGCAGATTAAAAGTAACTCACCATTGCAAAATACGGCATAATTAGGTGAATATGGGATTCAGTGACCACACTTATCAAGCTCCTTCTACTATATATGGTCTCTTAAAAACTGGAACGCAGGCCAAATAGAGTCAATTACTATAAATAAAACATAATTCCAGTGACACACAAGCCCTTCTGAAGCATCACTTATATACATTCAATGGTGTCCTGTGGAGCTGCAGATGAATAGTAAAATATCACAGTTTACAGGGGTTGCATTGAATTGGATGTATGGGAGACTGCTTCTCTGCCTCCTTATTTTGGAGCAAACACATCAGAGAAAAGATGTCCCCATTATGTGCTGGATTTGTTCCTGAAGTGTGTATGTTTTATGTGTTTGTAAACTTTTGTGTGAGTTAAATGCTACTTTTTTGGCCCCACTGGCTAACAGAGGATTTGCCTTTCAGATTTTTGTTATACTTCTTTTTCTAAAGAAGCCCCACTCCAAATTTTAAATTTTTCTATCTGCCTTGTTATTTTAAAAATCTTTATCCATAATTGAATGATAAAATTTATCTGAGAAACATTTTTTAAAAGTCATTGCCTTTTGCCATAGTCATTGTACTGACTTACATGGTTCATCATTGATTTATCTGTATTCTCTCCATACACTCTGGAACTGGAAACATCTTTAGCTGACTATTCTTTTTTTTTTCTGGACTTTGTTTCTAATGTCTCTTTTCCTCTCTCACGCTTGCTTTTCTTCAGAGTTTGAGAGTCAGAAAGAATAGTAAATGTGCTCAAATCCTTCCAACATTTGTAAAGTTTAGATCGCTTTTTATAACTACCGTTGTTCTTGCTTAAACTCTTAATTTTAAACAAAGATTTTTGTTTTAATAGGGGGTACCCATGGAGATGAACAGAGAAGGGGATTATCCACAGTAGCAGACATGCAATTTCCCAGAGCATATGTCTGTCAGTAACGACTTGTCAAAGCAGGTGAAATTCTGATAAAATGACACTTATCAGTATGTAGCTATTTTTGTCACTGTGATTGAAGTAAAGATCTGAACATTTGCCAAAAAATCATTTTCAGCAATGTCTCCTTAGAATATGTTTTTCTGAGTATCAAAATAAGCTGAGGCCTTTCTTGTACTTGCACAGTATAACTGTGGGGACAAAAGCTGACAGCTAGATTAGAACCAAACAAGAAGGGTCAATAGGAGTCCCTGGGTGGAGAGTGATACGGTCACAGTGACAGAGAAAATTTCCCTTTGTGCTCTGAAATCAGATGTGAGGATTCTACAAACCTGAGGGAGATGACCATTTTTGCAACCACAAAGGAATCAGATCAAAGAAAAAGAAAGAAAGAGATCAATAGATCAAGCCTCAAGAACTTGTTGGAACATTTAGATTGGCACAGACCTAAAATCAGCTGAACCTCCTTGGATTTCCTAACTTTATCAGCAAATAAATTCATTTCTATTGTTTAAATGGATATGAACAGGGTTTCTATTGCATACAATTTGGTTTCCCTCTTCAATAATCCAGAGTAATGGTTTTGAACACGCACACTATCGACGTGGATTTTGCTTACCCTATTTACTGGCTTACTGCATGCCATATGTATTGACCCAGCACTGGAATTAAATTATAAAGGCTTTGCACAGAATAGTCTCCCAAAATTGGTCTGGCCATGATTTACCTTCAATATGAACTGTGAGCTTTCTGTCTGTGGGTGCAGAAGAGCAGCCCTGACCTGTATGTGTCAGTTAGAAATCACGCAAATAACCCACACCAGTACAACACCACATTCAACCCAAGATCTTCCCCTGGGCGCATTGCCAAGCTGCCCAAAACATCTTTTGTGTTTTCCCTGGAGCCTCAGTCTTTACCTCAGGGTGTCCTTTGGAGAACCCCACATCACATGGCTCACGTACTGGAAGGGGCTTGCTTTCCAAAGGTCAGCAAAGCTGCCCATGAAATTTATTCCTCTGGAGAATTTCCTGTTCATGATGGGTCACACCATGCACCATGGCAGGACATGCAAGAAAGAATCTGAACAAGTAAGTGTGTTGGTTGTCCCCTAAATTGCATCATATGAGAAGCCACCTTTTCTGTCCTCTCTGAGGTCTGTCTGCATGTCGTAGAGGAGGGTTCTCTTCAGAAACAGGATCCAATGTATTTGTTAACCCATGAGGTTTCCCCACTTTAGTTTTTTTTTTTTTAATTTCAACTTTTATTTTAGATACAGGGGGTACATGTGCAGGTTTGTTACATGAGTATATTGCACCCAGAGGTAAGCATAGTAACCAATAGGTAGTCTTGCCACTCAGGCCCATTTCCCTCCCTCCCTCTTCCTGTAGTCCACAATATCTATTGTTCCCATGTTTAAGTCCATGTGTGCTCAATGTTTTGCTCCCACTTATAAGTGAGAAGATACGGTATGTTTTTCTCTTTCTACATTAATTCATGTAGAATTATGGCTTCCAACTTCATCCATGTTGCTGCAAAGGACATGGTTTCATTCTTTTTTATGGTTGCATAGTATTTGAGGCCTGCTTTCCTTTTATGCAGCTTCTTAGCATTCCTTTTACTTTCAATCTATCACACTAATACTGCAAACCAGATACATATCTTTTCTCTTACGTGAAAGTGAAAAAGGATTGTACTGCATTGATCACCACAGACCCATATACTTTAGAATCTTTGAAAAATAAATGTCACAGTCCTATAAAACACATCTGATGATGAGACTATCAGCATATTTTCATTTCTAAGACTATTTGTTGAAACGTTTTACCTTCTGAAAAATTGACGACATTTAATTTTTGGCCTTGCATGACTTTTTTTGTGATTAGTATTGATTTGCAAAACATTTCTGATCTAGAGATCAAATTTGAAGTCCAATTTCATTTGGGTAACAACAAGAAATAAAGGCATGCCTGGGAGAGATTGGAGATTCAGCTCCAGACCACCCCAGCAAAGCAAATATATCAATTAAGCAGTCATAGGATTATTTTTATTTGCCACTGCATATAAACGTTATGTTTACACTATACTGTACTCTATTAAGTGTGGAATGCTATTATGTCTAAAATAACAATGTCCATATATTAAGTTAAAATATTTTATTGCTAAAAAATTCCAGCTATCATCTGAGCCTTCAGTAAGTCATGATCTTTTTGTTGGTAAAAGGTCTTGCCTTAATGTTGATGGCTGCTGGCTGATCAGGGTGATAGTGGTTGCTGAAGATTTGGGTGGCTATGACAATTTTCTAAAGTAAGACAACAATGACATTTGCTGCATCAATGAACTCTTCCTTTCACAAAAGATTTCTCTGTAGCTATTATTTCTGTTTGATAGCATTTCAGCCACAGTAGAACTTCTTTCAAAATTGAAGTCAATACTTTCAGGCTTGCTTCTGATAAAGCTTCTCCTTTACAGAAGTTTATATACTATTCTGTTTTTTCCCCCCATTTATTTATTTTATTGCATTTTAGGTTTTGGGGTACATGTGAAGAACATGCAAGATTGTTGCACAGGTACACACGTGGCAGTGTGATTTGCTGTCTTCCTCCCCATCACCTGCATCTGGCATCTCTCCCCTTGCTATCTCTCTCCAACTCCCCACCCCCCACCGTCCCTCCCCTATTTCCCCCCAGCTGACCCCAGTTTATATACTATTCTAAATCATTTGTTGACATTTCAACAATGTTCACAGCACTTTCACCAGGGAGTAGATTCCATATTAAGAAACCACTTTCTTTGCTCATCCATATGAAACAACTCTTTACCCGTTCAAGTATTGTGTTGAGATTGCAGCAATTCAGTCAGATCCTAAGGCTCTGCTTCTAATTCTAGGTTTTGTTTTTCTGTTTGTTGTTTTACTATTTCTACCATATCTGCAGTGACTTCCTCCACTAAAGTCTTGAACTCCTCCAAGTCATCCATGAGAGTTGGAATCAACTTCTCCCAAGGTCCTGCTAATGTTTAATGTTGATATTTTGACCTTGCTCTCATGAATAAATATTTTTAATGGCGTGTAGAATAGCAACTCCTTATAATTTTCCAGAAAGTTGTCATTTAGCTTTGCTCAGATCCATCAGAGGAATCACCATCTACGGCAACTGTAGCCTTAAGAATATATTTCTTAAATAATAAGATTTGAAAGTTGAAATTTCTCCTTGATCTATGGGCTGCAGAATGAATGTGGTGTTACTAGGCATGAAAACAACATGTATCTCCTTGTACATCTTCGTCACAGCTCTTAAATGACCAGATGCTTTGTCAATTGCAACCCAGACCCACTTCACTTCCTCCCTCCTCTTGCAGTCTGCAGTTATCTATCATTCCCATGTTTATGTCCATGTGTTCTCAATGTTTTGCAATATCTTGAAAGAATAATAATATATTAAATATTATTTCTGAACAGTTGGTGTCAACATTGGGCTTGAAATGTTTAGTAAACTTTTCTGTAAACAACTGTGCTGTCACCCAGGCTTTGTTAGTCATTTATAGAGCACAGGCAACGTAGATTTAAAGTAATTCTTAAGGACCCTAGAATTTTCCGAATGGCAAATGAGCATTGGCTTCAACTTAGTCACCAACTGCGTTAGTCCTTCATAAGGGAGTCAGTCTGTCTTCTGAAGCTTTGAAACCAAGCATAAGCTTCTCTAGTTAGGAAAATCCTAGATGGCGTATTCTTCCAATGGAAAGCTGTTTCACCTACATTGAAAATCTTCTGTTGAATGTAGCCACCTTCATCAGTGATCATAGCTAGATCCTCTAGATAACTCGCTGCAGCTTCCACATTGGCACATGCTTGTTAACCTTGCACTTTTGTATTAAAGAGATGACCTATTTCCTAAAACCTTATAAATCAACCTCCGCTAGACTCAAACTTTTTTCTGCAGCTTCCTCACCTCTCTCAGCCTTCATAGAATTGAAAAGGGATAGGGCCTTGTTCTGGATTATACTTTGGTTTAAGAAGATGTGGTGGCTGCTTTGATCTTCTATGCAGATCACTAAAACTTTCTCCATTTCAGCAATAAGATTGTTTCACTTGTTTTTTTTTTTTTTCATCATTCATGTGTTCACTGGAGTAGCACTTTTAATTTCCTTCAAGAACTTTTCCTTTTTGTTCACAACTCGGCTAATTGTTTGACACAAGAGACCTACTTTTTGGTCTATCTCAGCTTTCCATGTGCCTCCTTCATTAAGCTTAATCATTTTTTAGCTTTTGATTTAAAGTGAGATATGCGAGAATCTTCCCTTCACTTGAATATTCAGAAGCCATTGTAGGTTTATTAATTAGCCTAATTCAATATTGTTATGCCTCAGGGAATAGGAGTCCCATGGAGAGGAAGAGAGACAAGGGAAAGCCAGTCAGTGGAGAAGTCAGAAAACACACGTTTTTAGATTCAGGTTATTGTCTTATCTAGGAATAGTTCGTGGTGGCCCAATACAATTACAATAGAAATATCAAAAGTCACTGATCACAGATCACCTAAACAGATATAATAAGAATATCTTTGAAATATTGTGAGACTTGTCACCGTATTGTCACCGAAATGTGATACAGAGACTTGATGTGAACATATGCTGTTGGAAAAATAACACCAATAGACTTGCTTGATGCAGGATTGCCAGATCTTAAAATTTTTTTAAATAATATCTGCAAAATACAATAAGGAGAAATGAACTAAAGCAAGGCATGAATGTTTGTCTCTTCTACATGCTTTCCTTTGATTTGGGTATATTGCATTTCTCTTAACTTTAAGAAAGCATTTCAATCCAAAGGAAAAAAAACTAAATAAGGTTTTTAAGTAAACCTAAAATTTTTGACAAAATTTATTTACACACACATTTACACACACACACACACACACACACATACACACACATTCAGAGATACTCCTAGCCCCTGAATAAATAACAGGGTATGAAAACCTACCAAGGAAATGGAAAAATACCTCTCTTGGCTTAACCTGTTTTGAGAACATGTCTGTTAAATAAATTTTACACGTGATCTGAAGTGTGAGCCAAGGAAGTACATATGGTGAAACTTTAGCAAATACTTACTGGGGGAGTAACCCACAAAGGAATTAAAGATCCTAGCCACATATTTAATTTTTTCACCCAAACTGTTAAAAGTTATGTCATTTTTCACTGGAGAATGTAGGTTGGCTAATGGATTTAACACTACCATTTGGTCTAATTTACTGATGTCTGCTCCAATCATTGTATGAGTCTCTTTATAGGAGAAAAAAATTTTAGAGTTTTATCACCTTCTTTTTAGTGTTCTCACACAGGCTTTCTCTTATTTTTTTATTCATTGAAAGCTGATGTTGGTTGAAAAAGAAACAGTTCAGGATCGAGATGAGTTTTAATGTGGTGTACCTATCCCTGAAACCAAAATAACAGAGATAAAAACGTTTTCCAACACAAACCACATTTTTTAGGTCAGGGTGGAAAACCTGAAAGAAAGAATACATGTTTTACTCTATTTATATAAAATATGCCTTTTGGTTTTAATAATTTTTATTTTTTTCTATCTAATCTAGTTTTATTTTCCACATTTTATGTTGCTTTTTTCTAGCACACTATCATATCAATGACTATTCTAGTAATTTTAATTATCCTCTTGATGGTTTGGGCTGCCACTTTTTACCTTGCCTTTCCCAGATGAAAGAACCCATATGTGTAGCAGATCTGTTTGTCCACCAAATATGTTTAAGTTGGGCTTTGAAACTCCATTTTAGAAGGTTTGGTATACTGATCTCTTGCAGGTTATATAGAAACCAGGAATCTGATTAAAATGTCTCACAGCATTTATTACTTATCTAAACCATCATTGAAAATGAATAAAAGTTTGAAGACAGACCTGACTTCTACTCATAGCTGCTACACTTATGAGCTGTGTAACCTTGGATTACTTCTGTAACTTTTCTAAATTTACTTCTTATCTAATAGAGACAGATTGCTTCTACTTTCACAAGAATGTAATGAGAAATAAGTAGCCTGATGCACAGACTCAGTAGAATGTTCAACAAATGATGCTCAAAATAAATAAATTATTTAATTATTATTGTCACATTATTACTATCATCGATTTAGTGTTAATCCTCTCATATTATTAAGATTTTTATACACAGAAAAATATTTTGTTTTGGCCATGTTAGAACAGTCAGAAAAAGAGGCAAACATCTGTTTTAGGGTTCTGGCTTATAATTATTGCTGTGTTGTCAGTTACCATAATTTATGCCCTCTTAAACAGACACTGCCTATCCACAAGTTCACCTCTAACTTGTAATATGCAAATTTAGAAGACAAATGCTAGGCTTCAGTGATATTTTATTGAAAGCCAATTCTACTAAAGTCTAAAGAAGTAAATGTGATGTTGTCAGTAGTATATTTGTTTCCTTATTTGTAAAGGTATGGCTTACTTTCTGCTATATTGCAAAACCTTCATTAGTTAGATAGAAACATAAATAGGCAGATAGACGGATAGATACATAGATGGATAGATAGATGATAGATAGATAGATAGATGCATGAAAAATCACACATACAATAAGGATTAGACTATCATAAAATAATTTTAGGATAGTTATTGCCAAAAAAAACCGTCCTTTATTTAATTCAGAATGTGAAGGGAAGGAAAAGCAAGGAGCAAGAGAAATCATGGAGCTGCAATAAAGTTGGGGCTAAAAATGGGCTCAGTTAAAAAGAATGGCATTTATGAAAATTCACTGGGTATTCCAAACTGTGCTAGATATTAATATGTCACACTTCATTCAATTAACACAGCAACTTCATGAAGTAGGTGCTGCCATGCCTGTTTTAGAAGTGTATAATTGGTGGTAACAGTTACATGGCGATTAAATAACAGATATAAGATTCACACTCCAATCTGCCTAAATTTACTGCTTAGTATTTAAAGAAGAGTTGTATAATAATTGCAGGGCAGTTACATAGACCCCTGATTTGCTGTTCAAAGGCAAATGACAGAGGGAAGTAATTAAGTAATATGTGTATTTCTTATAATTTTTGAACTCACTAGAGTCCTTACCCAGAGAAGAACAGTTTACGCTAGTTATTTATTAATTCTGCATTTGCAAATTAGCCTATACACTAAAATTTATTTGTAACCCCAAACTCAATATTCACAGTGATTTCGTGATCATTAAGAGGCATATGTAAAGTGGCAAAGAACTGAAGTTACCATTACCCAAGTGCACCTTTCCAAATGAGGTCGAATATGGCAAGGGCTGCTCTGCCCTCTGGTCTCAGCTCTCATGCTGTAAACAAGCATTGTTTTTGTGGCCTATCTGGTGTCATGAGTTCTGTATTTCTGTGCTTTTCATTGGTGATTATCTGATCAAAATGTCCTCAAGCATTGCTTTCTAGTGTTCCTAAGTGCAAGAAAGCTGTGATGTATCTTCCAAAGAAATAACATGTGTTCAACGATCTTTGTTCTGGCTTGAGTAATGGGCCATTGGCCGTGAGTTCAATGTTAACAAATCAACAATATATATCAAATAAAAGGACTAGATAGAACCACATGTAAAACATGACTCTGCCCTAATTTGTTAATGAAAATATTGTGACCAGAGGATTGCTGCAATCTAGCCATTGTATTTCCTCTGGGAGTAATGATTCCGTATTTGCTAATTCAGTGTTCACAATACATTGTAGAACAAAAAGACTACCCATAATATCAACTGTATCTCATCTAAAAAAAATATGGTCCAGCTAGGCCATTAGAATAGTGCTCCTAACTCTCTCACACACTTATACCAAGTAGTGTCGGTAGAGTTCGTATTTCTTTTTTTTTTTTTTTTTTTTTTTTTTTTTTTTTTTTTTTTTTTTTTTTTTTTTTTTTTTTT